>NC_133502.1:200883636-201186666 GCF_049354715.1 Callithrix jacchus
GGAGATATAACCCTCGATGAGGGAGAAGGCAAAGAACGTGATGGAGCTGGATTCAGGACCGATAGAGGCTGCCTCCTTGGGAGTGCTGGGGAGGGACGGGAGGTTTAGGGGCTCTGCCAGGCACCCAGCCTACTGCCCCCTCGCCCAATCAGCCTCCAGAACCCTGAGAAGGAGCTGACATGGTGGCCCAGGCAGGCCCTCCCATCTCTGCTCACCATCCAAGGGTCCAGCCCTCTGAAAGGTGTGGGTAGGGATGGGGGAGGGTAATAAACCTAGCCTATGCCAAAAACAAAGGACCCCACGGTCAGAGGGACAGACCGGGGCACGGCTCAAGGGTGGCTCTGCCAACACCACTGGAAAGGGATCCAGCTTTGCAGGGAGAACTTCCCCAAACATCAGCGAAGCACAAATGAGTGTCATGGGCTGCCAGGAACCCCAAGAGAGGACAAGGCAGAGTTGCAAAACTGACAAATGGGCAGAAGGCGGTGGGACAGAGTGTGAGGACAAAGACGAAGTCCCAAGGTCCACCTGTGCGAGTAGAAGAGGACATCTATGAGGGTGGTGGCGATGGCTGGCAGCGTCTCAGGGTCCAGTGTGAGGACACAGAAGCGGTTCTGTGGGCTCTGGATGGGATGCACCGTGGGGCTGGGCCCTGCTGGAGGACAGCAGGTGGTGAAAAGGTGTCTGTGGGCTGGGGCTCCCCCTGGTGGCCAGTCAGGGAGAAGCTTGGGCCAGGGGCAGGTCTTGCTATCCAGGAACTGATCTGGGCCCTCCTGCCCCATTGGGGCCCACAAGAGAAGGGCCCCAGTAGGAAAGGGAGGCCCTGCCCAAGTCGAGGTGTCAGGTGGCGGCCCTCACCATGCTGAGTGCGGGGAAAGCCGTTGCTGGAATCGTCCCTGGCCACAGGCATGGGCTCTCCGCCCACTTCGCGGTAAATGTCAAACTC
Organism: Callithrix jacchus; assembly: GCF_049354715.1. Classification (NCBI taxonomy): domain Eukaryota; kingdom Metazoa; phylum Chordata; class Mammalia; order Primates; family Cebidae; genus Callithrix; species Callithrix jacchus. The sequence goes on from NC_133502.1 coordinate 200,884,583, forward strand.
CTGGGCTAGCGTGTGGATCACCACGGACAGGTCCTGCTCCCGCACCTGGGCCACAGCAGATGGCACATCACATGGGCTCTCAGGTACCTATTCCCACCCTGCCCTCATCAGCACCAGCAGGAAACTCACCAGGATGAAGTCAGTCTGGTAAGTGGACAGCATTAGCACAGACACGTGGTGCTCGGCCAGTGGTGCGATGACCGAGCGGGCGATCTTGGTGACCCCAGCAGCCTGCACTGCTGCACCGCTGTGAGACGACACATTCAGCACCAGCCATGTGGCCTCGGCTACTTGCAGAAACTCAGATGGGGGCAGCTCTGTGGGCAGGGGACATGTCTGGTTAGGGTCTGCAAGGCTGACCCCTGCCCCTCTCTGAGCCTCAGTTTCCCTCTCTGTGCCTTGGAGGGCTCCATCAAGGTAAGGGCAGGTCTGGAGGCTGGGGCCGTCTCCCCCCAGTTCTGCTCCTGAGGACCGTATGTGTGCAAAGACAGAAAGATTTCAGGTGCTGGCCTGGTGGCATTGAAATTTCCCACTTAAGATCAGAGGTCCAGATTCAGAGAGACCTGGGTCCAAATCCAAGCTTTGCTATTTATTTGTCTTGTGACCTGGGGCAGGTGATTTGAATCTCAGTTTCCTCATCTGTAAAATGGGACAATATCTACCTCACTCCTGTGTATTCTGTGGGTTAGCAGAAGCTTTATACCACATGGCACCACCAGGGGGCATTCCCAGATCAGGTTGGCTGGGGGACTGCCTTCCCCTTTTGCAGACCCGAAAGACTTCCCTGCATCAAAAACAGGGAAACTAAGGCCTGACGTGGAGCAGGGGGACAGGCCAAGCTCCTGTTAGCTGACCTGAGACTCCAAGCCTGTGAGGATGGGCCGGGCCAGCAGCAGGAGGAGGAGCTAGACGTCACCTCCAGGGCCCAGGGAGGGCCCAGGCTGGCGTCCAGTCCTGAGCAAGGGCCAGGGCCTGGGTGGCTGCTATTCGCCCCAGCACAGCCAGGAGGCCTCGAGGACCCTTTCCTGAGATGGCTGCCTGCTCCTGCATTCCTTCCCTCAGACTCCTGGAGTTCCCAGACAAGCAGGAGAGGAGGTGACCCAAACCAGGGAGATAAGACCAGGAGGAAATAACGCCCAGGGAGTTCTAACAGCAGCACTTGCCTGGAGCCATAACAGAGACCCTTCTGCAGGCTACGACTGCTGAGTGCCCCTCAGTAGTGTTAAGTTTATAAAGCCCTCAGGGATCCTATTTATCAGAATCATAACTGTGCCCATTTTACGTTAGAGGAAACAGCTCAGAGAGGGGAAGTGATTTGCTCAAAGGCACACAGCCAGGGAATGGCGGAGTAGGATTCGAACCCTGACCCATCTGCTTTTAAGGCTTAAGACGAATCTCAGCAACAGGTGAGAACCCTACAGAAGGAGAGCGCGACAAGCCCCTCCCGTACTCCCGTTCCCCAGACCAGCCCCCACCTTTAAAGCCCTCCTCGTCCACCATAAGCGTGTAATCCTCAGGGGTCTCCGTCAGGCTGAAGAACTTGCACCTGGTTGGGGGTGGGGAGCATCTTCAGCTTGGTGTGGAGAACTGGGGGTCGGGAGTGGATTTCTCTCCATCTGCCCCGAGACACCCGCACGACCCCGGGCCCGGCGCCTTCCTACCCCCTCGGCCGTTAATTTCTAGGGCAATGGGGTAAGGGCCCCATCTCCAATGTCGGGAGCTGCTTTTCGGCTTCCCGACCTCTCCAGAGCCTTCCGCCCCTCCACTCTTCAAGGGAGGAGAGGTTCACACCCGCGGCGACAGCCCCATGGGCGTCGGACCTTGGACCCCCTAGTCCAGCCCCTCTGACCTGAAGGGAAGCGTCCTGGAAGGAGCTCCCCGCCGTGGCCAGGTAGGAATGCCCCCATAAGACTCCACTGAGTTAATAAGCATTGCCTATCCCAAGCTGTTTGCGCTTTACCCCGGGGAGGGGGCCTCACAGGGCCGGATAGGCGGCGGTCCCGGGGAGGGTAGGCCCAGGCCGGATGGCGGCCGGAGGGGGAGAGCCCTCCCCACCCGGTCCCGCCCGTCTGCCTGCCTGCCTGCCTTAAGGCGATCCTAATCCTCCGACCCTGGCCCGGAGCGACAGCAGAGCCCCCAGCCCCCATCTGCGCTCCCGAACCCGGGCGCGCACCGGCTGCGGCGGGGCAGGAAGAGCAGCTTGATGAGTGGGTGGGTGTAGAGCCAGAGACCGGGACGGGCGATGCTCAGCACCCGCACCCGGTGCTCTAGGATGTGCAGCTCCATCGCGGCCCGCGCGGACCGGACCCCGCCGCCAACCAGACCCAGGCCGCGAGGGAGGCGGGGCGGCGGGGGTGGTACCAGGGACTTAAAGGAGCCGCTGCTTGGCCGCGTCCACGCCGCCCGCTACGCGGCTGACCCGCCCAGCCCCGAGCGGCGTCCGGCTCCTTGACGGTCACGCCCCGCGGGAAGCGAGGCCTATTGGGTGGTCACGCCTCCTCCTAAAGCCAGATCTTCATCCCTCTCTCCAGCCCAAGGAGACCGCCCCGAATGGCTCCGCCTTTTTTAGCACTGGCTCGGGGATAGACCCCACCCTGTCTGACTCCTCCAGGCCCCGCCCCTGACGCGCCCCCTTCCTGGGCTCCGACCTTTCCGCGGAACGCCAGCCTTGCAGGGAATGGGAGCCTGCCGGAGGCGGGGGACGTTTCTGTCCTTCTGGCACACACGTGGGTTTTATGACTGAGGTCCTTGAGACAGAAGGGCCGCGAGACGAATTGGAGCTCGGCTGGGACCAGAGCGCTGTCCCCAAGCCCCGAGAGCGATGAGAAGCACAGGTCTGCTGTGCGGCGCCGTCTACCCGGCACCTTTCCCTCTCTTTCCTCTCAGGACCGCAAGGGGGCGGGGCCGCCATCACCGGATTGCGATTGATACATACTCCTCCCTGCTTGCCAGGAGGCTGACAAGTTGAAACCTGGCCTGGTGGCCCCACTTGTTCCTCTCACCCAACTTTCAGAATAGAAGGCTCCCCACCGGGTGCACACAGAGATAGAGTCCTAGCCACCTCTGCCCGAGTGACATACTTTGGGTTGGGGGCTAGAGGTGGCCAAGGCCTAAGACTTGAAGTCCCTCGATACAAACAAAACCCAGAAGTGCTTGAGCCAGTAATGCCCAATGCTCGGACTTTGCGGGGGCAGGCCCATGTGGCTGAGGTGCACTGGGTACTCAGACTTCTAGCCTAAAACTTGAGCCCCAAAGCCTGCAGCCCTTAGCTGGCAGGTGCACATCTAAACTTGCTTCATGTTCAAGGAGGTCCCCAGCACTGGCAGACACCCCAGGTCTTATCAGGCCTCCACAGATCTAAGGAGACCCCAGGGCTGAGCAGGCATCAGCTTGTCCATGTTGGCTCCATGCAGGACCAAGAATGCTCCAGGGGACCCTTGTCTGGCCCGAGCACCCTGAGGCCTCAAATGTGAGGCTTTGAACCAAGCAGATTAAAGCAGGCCTCAGGCCTGATTGGGACCCAGCAGGCCTGAGCAGACCCTCTGCCTGCTTTGGAGCCCCCACCATAGGCAAATGGAAGCCAAGCTCAGCCTCCTCCCTGGACTCTCAGGCTTGACACATTCCTGTGGAACACTGTGTAGCCACCACATCCTGGCCTGTCCCTTAGAGGACTAGGGGAAGGAGGAGCTTCTCAAAGGTTGAGCCCATCTCATCAATGGCAGGTGTAGATGGGGTGGGAAACCATAGGGGTGAGGGAGAGGAAGCAGGAAGTGGGGTGGCCTGCCTTGATAGTCTCTTGAGACTCTTCACCTCCCTAGGCCTCAGCATCCCCAGCTGTACTAGGACAGGATGTTCCAGGCCCAGGCAAAGCCTGAAAGCTCCCAGGGAGGCTCTGCTCCTCCCTCTCCTGCCCCCTCCTCCTATGGCCTGGCCTGGCCCAGCTTGGTCATCTGCCAGGAACAGCACTATTGTTTGACTGGAAAAGCTGCTTCCTCAGCAGAAGCGGGGGGCCTTTTTCAGGGACACCCTGTCCTTGCCCTCACCAGTCATCAGGTTGTGACCGAAGTGCCTGCCGGGGCCCTCAAGGGCAGAGTCAGGTCTCCTGGGCCCTGGTCAGGAAAGAAAGCTGAGTGAGGGGCTCGCGGTACAGATCTAGCTGACGCTGGGTGGTTCCTTTCCCACTCAGCTCCTGTTTGTTTCTTTGTCTGCAAAATGGGGCTAATTGAACCTACCTGACCAGTTCAGCCTAGCACATGGCAATTGCTCAGTAAATGGAAGTTGGCATTTTATCAAAGGTCCACACTTTGCCCCTCTCCCCTCTGCCTGAGGGCCTGGGCTGAGCCTGTGAGGACCTTCATGGTGCTCCACCCCAGACCTCTCACCACCCCTTCAGAATGAGCTCTCAGAAAATTACTGGAGCCTGAGGTGGCATCCAGGCCAGACCTTGAAGGAGGAAGGCCCTGAAATATCCTCCTTAGGAGTCCCTGTCCTGCTGGTGGTGGGTGAGGACCAAGGCCTGGGGAGCATGCCCTGCTCTGCCCAGCACTCAGCTCCAGCCCTGGTGTCCCTCATCTATGGCAGAAGGTAGACATGAGGCAGTGGGGATGGGGTGAATGATAATGGGAGTTCATGGCTGAGCTTGGTGGCTCACTCGTGTAATTCCAGCACTTTGGGAGGCTGAGGCAGGCAGATCACGAGGTTAGGAGGATCATGAGGTCAGGAGATCTAGATCATCCTGGCCAACATGGTAAAACCCATCTCTACTAAAATACAAAAAAATTAGCTGGGTGTGGTGGTGGGCACCTTAATCCCAGCTACTCAGGAGGCTGAGGCAGGGGATTCGACTGAACCCGGGAGGTGGAGATTGCAGTAAGCCGAGATTGTGCCACTGCACTCCAGCTTGGGCGACAGAGCAAGATTCCATCTCAAAAAAGAAAAGAAAAGGGGGGTTAAGAATGAAGGCTGGCCAGGGACTCGGCATGTCCTCTGGCAAAGGTACCTCTCAGAGAGGCTCTGGTGCTGGGCTGGGCTCAGGAGGAGGGGCTCTGTAGGGCAAAGAGAAGAGATGCTGAGCACCAAGGTGACCAAGGTGGTGCCCACTTCCCAGCCCCTGGCTGCACACCAGCTCTCTACACAAGGCTGTTTATTTCTGTACAAAACCACGTTTCTATTTTACACAAAGAACACCTCACCCTTTCCCCTCACCCCAGCACCCTAGCCCTGGGGAGCATCCCCCAGGAGGAGGGGGCTGAAGGAGGCCCCAACCCCTGGTCCCTAGCTTCTGCCTGCCCTCACTGTACCAGCCTGAGTGCCACTGTAAAGAAAATAAATAAGGAGGCTCAGGCAGAATCTGCGTTGGACCAGCCAGACTCCAGCCCAGCCCAGTGACCAGGCGGCTTGGCCCTCAGAGGGTGGGCAATGGAACGTCAGTTCATGAGGTGTGTGGAGACCCCGCCCTGGAGGCCTTAGCTGCCAGGGTTACAAGTAGGTGTCCTCACTCTCTTGGGACGTCAGGCTCTCCTGGGAGCGGTGGTGGGCTGAGACCTGGGGAGCTGAATCCTGAGGGGCTGAGGAGGTCTGGGGGGCTGAGTCCTTCAGGGGCACATGCTGTGGGGGATAGGCATCTCCTGCAGCGGCCTCCACCATGGCTTGATCTGGGGCTGGGGGCTCCTCCGGCTGCCCTCTCGCCTTTGTCTGCTTCTGTTGCTCCTTCTGGGCCTGCTTGGATGGCTTGGATTTGGCTTTGGAACCAGGGAAGGGGGCATCTGGGGGGAGGCGGATGGACGGCGAAGGTTGTAGGGTGGGCCGGGGACCGGGTTCTGCGTCCAAAATGGCCTTGGCACCATGCAGCCTGGGTGGGGAGCGGCACTGCAGCTCACCCCGGGTCTCCTGCCAGCGCCGCAGCTGGATGAGGTGTTCACGCTCAATCTGGCGCTCTGTCACGGGCAACTCCACCACCTGCGGGGGCAGTGAGAGGCAAGTGGGCACCAAGAAGAAGGACCTTCCCCTTCTGCCTCCCAGCCTGGGCCCCCAGTCTCCCTCAGCATCCCCCAGCCCTGGCCACTAAACACTGACCCCAGGAAGGATGAGAGTCTAGTCCCAAGCTGCAGTCACAAGCCCCAGAGCTGAGTGCCAGGTGAGCTGGACACTTGAGATCCACCGCCTCAGAGGGGAAAACTGCCCACAGCTTTACAAGTCTACCTGCCCTACTATGGGGCCAAAGGGATGAGACCCTGACAGCGAAAAACCTGCTCTCTGCCAGTGTGTCCCCCACCACTGCCTAGGGCAGCCTGGCTGCTTAGGCTGAAATTCCAGCTCCACCACCTTCTGGCTAGGTGACTTTAGGGGGAGCTGCTTAGTGATCCTGCCTCTGTGAGCCTCCATTTCCTCACGTGTAAATGTGCCCATGCACGTGCCACCTAATTATAGCCCCTGAGAGACAAGTATCCATAAAGAAAGCAGCAAGGGAAATAGAGCTAAGACTGAATTGGGTGCCAGGGAGAAAGTAGGGGTGTGGGTTGCCACTCCTCTTCATTCCCAAGCAGCTCAGATCCAGAAGGCCCTGTAGAGCTAGGCCTCTCTGTGCCCCATGCTCCTCACCAGACAGAAGGATGAGGTCCACCCACACGTTCTGGGCCACATAGCAATGGCCCTGGCATAGGTGACCCATCCTCAGGAGCTGATGGTTAGTGGGACCCCCTTCAAAGGACTCCCCACCTGTCTTCCTCCCTCCCTGTGACAAGGAGCAGGCATGGGCTGTACCTCTTGGACCAGGAAGGCCTCCTGCATGATCTTGGGGCTGAGGCTCCGCAGTCGCTCGATCGTCTCATACTGGCCCTGGCAGGCTTTGACCTTCTCGGGGGAGCCCAGCGCATGCTTTAGCAGCACCAACCCCACCCGGAAGATGATCTTGACTCCTGCATGGGGGATGAGTAGTAAGTGCAATGGGGCTTTTGGGGGTTTCTCTGGAAAGAGAGGCCCCCCTGTGGGCTGCTGGGGACAGGGATGCTGCCCCCAAGACCAACCCAGTACCTTCACAGAAGAACATGTCCCAGACGCGCAGCACAGAGCTCCAGGGCAAGGTTCGGGAGAAGGCGCACATGAACCACTCTGTCATGTAGAGAAGCGGGTCGATCTTCTGCCGGCTGAGATGCTTGTGGGCCACTGGTGACACCTTCTGCAAGAGTGAGAAGAGGATCTCCCCATCCAGCTGGATCGCCTCCTGGGGAGACATCAAGGCCATGGGGCCATGACGGTGGGCAGCAGGAGCCAGGGCAGGGACTGTATCCCAGCACCCAGCAGGCTCAGGCAGCTTCTGCCTGCAGGGTGTCAGCCTCTGCAGCTAGGATAAGCTGATGAGCAAACCAGAGCCAGCTGGTCCCCTGGGGGAGCTTATCCTGAGAAGTGCACGTGAGCAAAAGCGGCTCAGGGAGGGGGAGGGGCTGAGTGCCCGCAGCAAGGAGGAGCAGGACTGCTCTGAAGCATGTGCTGGAGGCTCTTGCCTGTCAGGGTCAAGGAAGCTCCCTAAGGACTAAAAGCTGAGGCAAAAGAGAAGTTTTTAGAGCACGGGGATAGGAGCTTCCAGGCAGATTTTAGCCTAGACCAAGGCCAAGGCAGGGAGGAACTTGATGCCCTGGAAGAATTTCAATCCTGCCAAGTGGCCAGAGCAGCTGGAGGCTGAGATGCAAGTCAGCGTGGAAGGGATAACATTGCAGCCCAAGAGACTGAACCTTGGCAGGCCTTGGGACTTCAGCCTGAAGGCAACAGAAGACTGGGAAGGTTTCTTTTTTCTTTTCTTTTTTTTTTTTTCTTGAGATGGAGTCTTGCTCTGTTGCCAGGCTGGAGTGCAGTAGGGCAATCTCAGCTCACTGCAACCTCCGCCTCCCAGGTTCAAGCGATTCTCCTGCCTCAGCCTCCCGAGTAGCTGGGACTACAGGCATGCATCACCACGCCCGGCTAATTTTTGTATTTTTAGTAGAGCCAAGGTTTCACCATGTTGGCCAGGAAGGTTTTAACCTGGGCAGGAGTCACCAGGAGAGAAGGGCCTGGAGGGGCCACAGAGGGTGTCCAAGCCTGGGGCAGGTCCCAGGCCAGGCGACCACTCACCAGTTTCTCACTGTAGTAGCCGGGCAGGTACTTCTCACAGATCTGTACCAGGCACCAGAAGGCTTGCTGTGGGTGAGAGAGACGTGAGGCCTTGCCGTCAGGGGCTCCCCCCCCACCCGGGGCCTGGTGGTACCTCAGCAGGCATGTGCATGAGCAAGACGGCGGCAATGGGCGCCTGGGCCTGGCAGTAGCCCTCCTCAGGTCGGTACAGTGTGTAGGCCTTCAGCACACGGAATAGGTCCTGCTGGCTGTGGAGAGGCCGGGCAGAGCAGTGATGACCAGGGTGACTCTGCTACTCATGGCCTTCACCCATTTTCCTCTGGACCAGCCTGCCTCAGAATCTGCACTTCCCTTGAGAGGGGAGGTGATCTGCTTGTGGTCACCAAGGGGTCAGTCTCCTACTGCAGCCCCTGGACTCTCACGTGCCTGGGGAAGGAGGTGGGGAAGGGCTCCCCTATGACAAGTGAGGGCAGAGGCTCAAAGAGAAAGCAGTGAGCAGGGCCAGGGCGGATGTAAGGCTGTGTCGGGGCTGGAAGTAGGGGCCCCTCACTCAGCAGCTGTGGCCCCTCGGCCAGGCCAGCTTTGTCCCCTGTGTCTGTCTTGGTCCCCTTGGTTGCCCCATCTCTCCCCTGCATACCTTTCACTCACCCAACTCCCTCTATCCCTCTTTCTCCCCAACAAAACCTGTATCCTGAAGAGGGCCAGGCTGGGCAAGCTCTAACACTCTAGAGTCAATGACGAAAACCGCCCCAGAGGTAATAGGAGATGCTGACAGCACACATCAGACTCAAAGCAAAAAACAGAAATGCTGACAATGGAGCTGGGGACACCCAACTTCTGAATCTCTGAACTCACTGTACCTTCTCAGACCCCTTGGGAGACAGGGCCTAGAGCTACCTCCCAAGGCCCAGCCTGCTCACCCGTGGCCCCCCCGGGACACAAACATCTCATGGAAAGGGAACTGCCGGTGCAGGTCACGCTCAATCACGTCCAGCCACTTGGGATCCCCAGGGCACATGTCCAGCTCCTAGAAGCAAGGGCACATATTAGGGGCTGGGGAGGATGGAGGTGGGCATTGCTGACAGGACATCGCTGCCCAGGGATTAGGGGAGGGGGCCCTCCACTGTGGGCAGTGCCCACCCAATGCCATCCCAGAATGGGCCTTCCCAGGGACAGGAAGAGAAGCTCAAGCAAGGATTCCTGTGCAGGGGCAAAGGGGCAAGGAGGGAAGTGCCCTGGAAACCTTAAACCTGGCTCTAGGAGACCGATGCGGGCAAGAGTGTCCACTCCAGCTGTAGCTGGAAGGACCTCCAGACATTTTATTCAGGACTTGGTTAGATACATTATGTCACATCCTTAAGACAGAAAGCTGCTGCTCTGAGCAATAGCTACCAGCTGTTCCCACTTCTCCGAGCCAGGCACTAAGCTAGGCACAGGGTACCTGTGGGCCTCACTGATCCTTCTCCTCAACCTCCAGAGACAGGACCTATCATTACAGCCTGTTTGCAGATGAGAAAACTGAGTGTCAAGTCCTCATGGATAGAAAAATGGAGGAGCTGGGACTGGAGGCCAAGTCTGACTTGAACCGTCCATCCCAGCTCCTCTGCTGAGCGCCTCCCCATGTGGGTGGCGTCACCTCTCCAGGAAAGGGGGTATGTGTGAGATCTGCACAGAGCTCTTTCTGGAAGTACATGACATCTGTCAACCATTAACCTCAGATACTTCTCTAGGTGCTGGGGTTTCAACAAAGTTTTATTCTTTCTTTTGAACTTCTGTGAACATTTCAGTATGTGCACCTTTACAAAACAACAATGCCATTACAAAACAGAAAATCTTTTCTTGGGCATTTGAAATGTTCTCTTTCTTTTTCTTTAAAATTTTTTTTTTCTTTAAAGATGGGGTTTTACCACGTTGGTCAGGCTGGTCTTGAACTCCCAACCTCAGGTGATCTGCCCGCCTTGGCCTCCAAAGTGCTTGGATTACAGGTGTGAGCCACCATGCCCGGCCTGAAATGTTCTCTACCTTGATTTGCATGTTGGTTACAATGGATGTGTATTATTTATCAAAACTCACTGACCTGCACATTCAAGATCTGTGTATTTTACTCTATATAAATGCATACCTCAATTTTTAAAAAAGAAAGAAAAAGTAAATAAGGAGAAAACCCATAGGGCTGAGCAGGGAAGAGTACTCATGAGACAAACCAGAATGTACTCAAAGGCATGGCCCAGTCACTTTTTTTTTTTTTTTTTGAGACAGTCTTGCACTCTTGCCCAGGCTGGAGTGTAGTGGCGTGATCTAGGCTCACTGCAACCTCTGCCTCTGAGTTCACATGATTCTCCTGCCTCAGCCTCCTGAGTAGCTGGGATTATAGGCACACACCACCACACACGGGTAATTTTTTATATTTTTAGGGTTTCACTATGTTGGCCAGACTGGTCTTGAACTCCTGACCTTGTGGTCTCCCACCTCAGCCTCCCAAAGTGCTGGGATTACAAGTGTGAACCACTGTGCCCGACTGGTCCAGGCACCTCCATGGAGGTGTCGGTTTAAGTACAAGTTGCCTGCAGGGCTGGGGCAACACCAGGCCCTCAGGAAGGAGGCCAGGTCATCAGCAGACACACCCAGTGGGCGCAGACCCAGGCCCTGATCAGCAGGAGACTTCATACAAGCCTCTTTCCCTCTCTGCCCCTCAATGGGGATGTCAGGGTGCCAGGAACTTGACTAGAGAGTAAGTACTGAGAGGAGCAGCTGACAGTGTTCAGGCTGGAGGGGACAGGGAGGGGCTGGGGCCCTGTGGCAGGCCCATACGGAGAGGTGTGGGTCTGTGTACTGTGCACCTCTAGGTACTGTCTGAGCACAGCGCAGGTTTGCTTTCATCAGAAAGGGGAAGAGGGCCCCACAAATTCTTCTAGCAGTTCCCATGAGGTAGAAACCCAAAAACCCCAAAACTCAGTTCCTAGGATGTGTTCATCCATCAGGCATCTCAGCAGCCTAAGGCATTTGGCCTCACATGGTTGGTGAGAAAGGAAAAGGGGGAAGCTGTAGATAGAAAGGGCACCAGCAGACAAGCAGGTACCATGGTCACAGGGCCTGTAGCCTCCACCAGCCTGAGAGGTATTGGCACCATCATAAGATGGAGCCAGAAAAGAAAACCAGGTAAAAGGCCAGGTGTGGTGGCTCACGCCTGTAATCCCAGCACTTTGGGAGGCCAAGGCAAGTGGATCACGAGGTCAGGAGTTCAAGATCAGCCTGGCCAATATGGTGAAACCCTGTTTCTACTAAAAATACAAAAATTAGCTGGGCATGGTGGTGCATGCCTGTAGTCCCAGCTACTCAGGAGGCTGAGGCAGGAGAGTCACTCAAATCTGAGAGGCGGAGGCTGCAGTGAGCCAAGATCACGCCACTGCACTCCAGCCTGGGTGACAGAGCGAGACTCCATCTCAAAACAAAAACAAAAAGGAAAACCAGGTAAAAAAAGGACATGGAGGTCCTGCCTGCCCAAGAAAGGAGGAAAAAATAGCACATGCAGGAGAGGAAGGAGCCACAGGGCCTGGAGAAGCTGCCCTGACTGCTGAAGTTGGAAAGGGCAGCCTGGACTGGGTATTACATTGGGGGCCCTGTGGGGAGAGAGCACAGAAACGGGTGCCTGCTGCCATCACAGCCCCGCCCCGTACCCTGCCTCGGCATATGCACCCACAGCAACCAGGGGGAGCTTCTCATGCTTCCTCTGGGTCACCCACAGGCAAAGTCCTTCCAGTGTGCTCTCAAACCATTCTTCCAGCTGCCAGGACTGTGCGGGAATGCGTCACTCAGCTTCAGTGCATCAAGAAGGCGAAGGCCTTCTCTGCACATCTACCTCCTCACAAGAGCAACCTTCCAGACCCCCTGGGGGTGGCTGATTCCTCTCTGGAAGCACAGCCCTGCATTCTGCTGCATACATGCTCACACCTGCTGAACCACACAGCCAGGAGGCTGGCCAGGCTGCCCACACTCTTGGCTCTCATGCCTGGCTCTGGCAGCCTGATGTTAACTATGGACTTGGACTGGGGCTCCCACCCCTGAGCCTCCCCCTTTGCCCAGAATGCAGCCCCTCAAAATGGGAGAGATGTAGCCACTAGGAGGAAGACTATGGAGTTGAGAGGCTGCTCCAGTGGGGCTTGGTATTGGGACTCTGGGGAATAATCCAATCAGCCAGATTCAGACCTACCCCAGCCAGACACTCTACCAGCTTCCCTGCCCCGGCAAGGCCAAGTGTTGCCAGCAAACAGCTCTCACCCTCTCCAGGTCAATCGCAGAAACTCTAGGCTACCTTGCCCTGCCGCTGCCCAGCCATCTCAAGGAACAGGTTTGGCAGGAGTGTTCACTGAAGAAACATGAGATATGTCAACAGAGAGCTGGTGGCGGGCAGCTCTACTCTCTCTCCCTGCCTGCCTGTCACCAGTCCCAAGGGCCTGCAAGAAACCCTGATGCCTGGGGCCAGATCTGGCAGGTAAGCCAGGGCAACCCCAGGGAATCCAACTGCTTCCCCATAGTTCCCTAGGGGAGCAGGCTGGAGGAGCGGCCCAGCTCTGAATGGAGAGATATTTTACTCTGGCCAGCCATGGGGCAGGGGACAGGAGGAGAGATGACAACAGAGGGCACCCTCTCTGGCTACTGACTGGCATCTGACCCCTTGGGTTAGCCAGGCAGTTCTCTTCAGCCCCCTCGGGTTTGGCTCTGCTACTCCCAGGGCTGATGACCCCACAAGACACATGGGTGGGCTGTGCTGGCCAGGCTTGGACAAGGCAGGAGAAACAGTAGAGGATGGGAGGCCAGGAGGCACTGAAGTCCTGTGGTCCTGCTGGTCAAGCCCCCAAAGGCCCAGAGCACCGGGCCCAAGGCAGTCAGGGAAATTGTTTGAGTGTCTCCTCCTAATGACCAAGAGCAGGGTGTAGCCTACAGAGCCCAGGAAAGCAAATCCTGAGTGGTCATCAAGAGAAGAGCTGGAATAGCGAGTGGCAAATCTGGCTATTCCACTGAGGGTGGCTCAGGGCTGGAGCCTCAGTTGTGCAAAGCCTCCAGGAGACACAGGTACCCAGGACTGGGCCAGTCTGGCTGCTGGGGCCTGGACAGTTGGACACGTGACTGGAGGTTTCATAGACTGCTCATCCTGTGAGGTCTAGGTAAGCACGTGGAGAACTGCTGCCATGGGGAAGACACCAAGAGATGCAGAAGGAAGTGCTGAGTGAAGGAAGCGAAGCTTACATCAAACTTTCCAGGGTTCTGCTGTAACTTCACCTTGCCTCCTGACAGGTACTGCCAAGCACGGCCCCGCAGAGAAGGTGGGATGCCCTTTTGACACCGCAGACGAATCTGAAAATCAAAAGGACGGCTGAGACCATGCAGCCACCCAGGCAGCTCCCCCAGCCCAGCCCCTTGCCAGTACTCAGTGGGTCCTTAGTGCACACAGCAACAAGAGCAGAAATGGGGAAAAAAGAGGACTTTCCTACTGTTGCTACCATGCAGATCCTACAGTTGGGGAGGGGAGGTGACTGCAATCAGATATGCTAATGCCAGGTGATGGCAGAGTCCCACATCCCTAGTCCAGTGAAGACGCAGGTATTCCTGAGGTCTACCATGGAATTCCAGACCCTCGTAACTATCTTCTGAATCAAAATGGAACTATATAGCTGGGCACGGTGGCTCACGCCTGTAATCCCAGTACTTTGGGAGGCTGAGGAGGGCAGATCATTTGAGGTCAGGAGTTCAAGACTGGCCTGGCCAACATGGTGAAGCCCCATCTCTACTAAAGAATGCAAAAAATTAGCCAGGTATGGTGGTGGGCGCCTGGAATCCCAGCTATTTGGAAGGCTGAGGCAGGAGAATTGCTTGAACCTGGGAGTCGGAGGTTGCACTTCAGCCTGGGCGATACAGCGATACTCTGTCTCAGAAAAAGAAAAAGGGACCATACTAGTTGGGTGAACCCCATAGTCTGTCACCAGGGAGGGCACTGCACTGTGTGGGGCTCAGATACAGCCACAGGGAAGGTAGCTCATGAGATGAACCACAATGTGCTCAGAGGTGTGCCCCGGGCACTTTCATGCGGGTGTGTTGGTTTCGGCAGCCAATGTGGCAGGACACGGCCAGCCTAGACGGGAGAAATCTCAGCAGAACTCAGAAGGAAGATGGGGGCTGCTCAAATGGCTCCCTCTTTGTTTTGGTCAAGAATCCCCTCTCTCCTCTCATTGACCCTGAGCTTTCAGAATCACCAGCCTGGGGGATAGGCAGCTGGTCTGGGTGTGAGTCCTGATCTCAGCCCTTGCTAAAATGGCCCAGGTCTTCCCTGCCGCTCACAGAATGGGAGCAGTGAGGGAGGGAGTATTTGAGGCAGCTCATGACCAAGAGCTAGTGCTCAATTCCAGCTAGCTGTTTTTATCAGGAAAAGTTTTCCACTGGCAAAACTCAGTTTGAAAAATTATCAAAACTATCATGTCTTTTACAATCAGGGAGTTGAGGGTGGGGGAAAATTCATGGGGGAAATTTCATCACACAAGCAGAGTGCAGATAAATTCGTCATACAATCAGAGACCCTACTACCTCCTAGCTGCACTGCACAGGCTGGAGGGTTCCAGCCCCGTGTACTTTCCACTTCACTAGTGGGCTCCTCCTGGGCTTGGGACCAAAATGAAGCTCTGAAGGCAGTTGCCCTGACCCGTCAAGGAGGGTGAGGACAAAGGCAGAGGCATCACTCCTGTGAAGTGTTGTGGTGGCGGAGGGGTGAGATGGCCAATGATATTCCCTCAACCCCTGCACTAAGCAGCCTGACCTGTGATAAAGGGAACGGGCACTCGGGGCATGAGAAGAACATCTGGATGTGGGTTTGAATCTAGTGCTGAACTTGAACCAACCACTTCTCAACTGTAAGATACGAATGATAATATCTACTACTGTGCAGAGCTGTGGAAAGAGTCCATTAGAGGGGGAAAATGTACTTAGCATGGGGCCTGAAACACAGTCTAGGTAGTCTGTGTTCAGTATATGATGGCTTCCTCAGGTCACACCTAACTTCCCTTCACCTAGAAACCCCCTTCAACAGTCCCGCTGGAAGCTCTCCGAGGAGGTAGCACAGAAGCCCTGCCCTTCCTGATGACCAATGCAAACAACAGAAAACTTTCCAAGGGTCAGAGAGAATCAAGAACCAGGAAGGAGCCAGGCAGACAGGCTGAGGGTGGCAGGGAGAGAGTGGCAGTGGCTGGTCATAGGTGCCAAGTGAGAGCTTCTGGGACAGCCTAGAAAGGAGGCAGAGGAAGGGAGCTGAAGGGAACTGCCCTGGACTCAAGGAACAGTTTCCTGCGGCTGTGGGACAAGGGTCTCCCTAAGGAAGCCAACTCAGGCAGGCTTTGGCAAAGGGATGTGCTTTAGCCCAAAGCCACAGGCCCTTCAGGCTCTCCCACAGAGCCAAGCTCAGCAAGAGGCAGCCCCACATCATTGCAGCCCCCATCATACTTGGCTTCCTCCAGGAGAGCCGTGGAACACTTCATGGGGAGCGAAAGGCTGGGAGTACAGCCAGCCTTTCCCACTGTACCCTCCTCAGCATAAAGGTGCTGCAGGGGTCATCCCTACCCGGCCTGCGTTAGGGAGAATGGTGGGAACCAGTAAGGATAAAGCATGAGAGTATTCCCAGAAACCACAAAGGATTACCATTCTCTGAGGCCAGGCATTGAGAAAGGAGGTCTCTGATGAAAGCTGAGTGAGGCCACACCCTTGCCTGCTGAACTCAGGGAGGGCAGGGCCCTGCGGGAAGACCGCATTCCAGCTGCAGCCCTGCCTCCCTGCAGGACCAGAATTCTGTCCTAGACATGGCTAGGAGTTGGGGAAAGGAAGCCACCCTCCCATCAGAACTAGGTATGAGTCCAGGAGAAGTGTTGGGTCTGAGCCCACTTCCTGAAACAGGTATTATCCTTCCTGTGCCAGGACTTCCTGACCAGAGGGAGAACTCAAGCCTCCATAGGCAGGCTAGAAGAAGCCCCAGCGTAGGGCCTGTTGTGGCCACAGCTGAGGTCGCAGGAGGGACACCCAGGGGGTAGTTCTGGGCTGCAGAGAAACAGTGGGTTGGGGCCTCTGGGCACAGTGCATTGAAGCACTTCCTGTGGAGGCCTCAGCTGGGCAGAGGCAGGCCTCAGGCTCTAACCACAGTGCCAGACAAGAAAAGGGGAAGTGCCAGCTGCGTCTCTGCTGAGAGGTGGTCCCCAAAGCTCCCCTCTGGAATCCCTATTTTCAAGGATGCTGAAGGTCCCTGCCAACCACCAGTCACCAAAACAGATTGCTGCAGAGTAAGCTACAGATCAGGGTATGAGCCAGAGGAACGGTGAGGCAGGGAAACAGACCCAGAGTCAGGCAGGAAGCAACTGAGGAATAACTGTCTTAACATTGTTTAAAAAAAAAAAGAGAGAGAGAGGCTGGGTGCGGCAGCTCATGCCTGTAATTCCAGCACTTTGGGAGGCCAAGGCAGATGGCAAATGGATTGCTTGAGCTCAGGAGTTCAAAACTGGCCTGGGCAACATGGCAAAACCCTATCTCTATAAAAAATACAAAAATTAGCCGAGTGTGGTGGCATGTATCTGCAGTTCCAGCTATTCGGGAAGCCGAGGTGGGAGGATCACTTGAGTTCAGGAGGTTGAGGCTACAGTGAGCCAAGATCATGCTGCTGCACTCTAGTTTGGGTGAGAGTGAGACCCTGTCTCAATCAACCAATCAATCAATAAACAAAAGGAGATAGAGGGCTGGACGGGGTGGCTCACACCTGTAATACCAGCATTTTGGGAGGCCGAGGCAGGCGAATCACAAGGTCAGGAGATCAAGACCACCCTGGTGAAAGACCTAATATGGTGAAACCCAGCTTCTACTAAAAATACAAAAAATTAGCTGGGCGTGGTAGCGTGCGCCTGCAGTCTCAGCTACTCAGGAGGTTGAGACAGGAGAATTACTTGAACCTGGGAGGCAGAGGTTGAAGTTAGCTGAGATCACGCCACTGCATTCCAGCCCGGGTGACAGAGCGAGACTCAGTCTCAAAAAATAAAATAAAAAGAGAGAACAGCAAGCAGGAGCCCACATCTGGGTGAACCTCTCCTCTCACAGCACAGGGCTTCAGCCTCTGACACAGTCTCTAGCACTTACCACCACTTCGTGGGGAGCAACAAGATTATCACTCCCACTTGCCCAGAGAAACTGAGGCTGAGACGGTGAAGTGACTTGCGCAGAAGTTCCACAGTTAGCCACAGGTGTGAAGAGAGGAAAGGTGTGAGGCTGGGCCCAAGTCTATATACCTGACCGTCAGTCCTGGGCTTTCTGTGAGGCCTTGCAGCCAGCTGTGCCAGCCTGGACCATGCCAGAGTGTCAGCTGATGAAAGCGGGCAATGGGGTTCATTCTGTGAACTGAAAACCTGTACAGAGAGACCCCAGCTGTGAGGCTTGGAACAACCCCCCTCTAGGCCAGGCAGTATCTACACCATGCTAAGGGCAAATAAGAACATCAACACACACTTAAGAGTGGTGGGCAAGGCCAGGCATGGTGGCTCACCCCTGTAATCCCAGCACTTTGGGAGGCCGAGGTGGGTGGATCACTAGGTCAAGAGATCAAGACCATCCTGGCCAACATAGTGAAACCCCGTCCCTATTTAAAAAAAAAAAAAAAAAAAAGAGTGGTAGGCAAGAACATTCCCACAGGGCAATAGAGCTAGTGTCTGAAGACAGCCTAACTCGAAAAGGACTTCCGGGTGATTTCATTTCATTAGGACTATTATTAAAATGTGAGGGTACTTTCTTCTTTCTTTTTGCTTTGGTCAGGAGTCAATAGGGAAGTCATCAAATTAATCTAGAGGGTAAAGAAGGCCTCATACTGTGGTGGCTAAGAGGGCAGGTGCTAAAAGTACACTGCTTGGGTTCAAATCTGGATGACAAGGTAATCAGTAAAGTAGGGATACTGCTATTACTAACCTCATACTAGGGTACTGTAAGGTACCAAAGCACGTGTGTTCCATACATGCTAGCTGCCGGCAGTATTATAAAGTCCTCCTTGATAGCTAGGAGGCAGCACTTCAGTCCTCCTGGGAAGGCTACAGGAAAGCTGTGTTGCGGCTGTTGGCTAGAAGAGGCTTTGAGGTTTAACTACAGGACAATGTTCTGCAGGAATCTGAAGTCATCTGCGAGGGTCCAACCTTCCCCCTGCCCTCAGGCGAGCTTCTGTCTTTCACTGGCAGTTGGAAGACACCTAAGGCATCTGGCTGTTGGAGAAGTCCCTGCTTTCCTACTGCTGAAGTTCCTCCCTCTTCCTCCTCCTCCCCAGGCTGCCAAGTCCCAGCCCGAGACCTGAGGCCAGGCCCCTCACCTTTTTGTGCTTCTTGGCCATCCATTTGTCCCAGTTGTTGAGCATGTCCAGCCACTTGGACTCCCTCTGCCTCAGCACCTCCAAGGGGACTTCCTCTAGCCTGTGGAGTAGAGGGCAGGGCCTGTGAGAGGTGGCAAGGGAAGCAAAGGCCCTGGCTTCGTTCCCAGCCACCAGCCTGGTCAGACCTCCCTTCTTCCTGCCTACCATCCCTGCTGTTGTTCCCTTCAGGACTGCTACCTCCGGACCGTCCTACGGCAGATGAGAGGGAACACGCCACCTCCCCACCCACCGCCTCTAGGCATAAGCTAGAGACAGCAGGTGGTTCAAGTGCCTACTCCCCTAATGTGGCCAGGGGCCACGTGCCTCTCAGAGGCAGAGGCTGAGTGAGTGTCTGCATCTGTGCACCAAAGCAAAGCATTCCTGTCCTGGGTCTGCCTTAGTCAACAAGCCTCTTCGGAGGGCCTGCGTACAAGGTGCAGAGTTGAACACAAAAACTAGTCCAACGAGTACAGAAATAACATGCTCACCTCTTTACTTGAGCCAAACTCATTACTCAGAGTTTCCCCAATTATGCCCTGGCTCTTTCCCACCTCTCAGCCTTTAATCAGGCCAATCTCTTTGCCAGAATGCTTCCCAAATTGTCTCCACCCATCAAAATCCTACACACACTTCAAAGCCCCACCAAATACCACTTCTTATATTTGTAGATCTACTGACTAGGCAGCGAGCACAGCTGTGTTGGCACTGTCCTAGGGTGAGGGCCTCTTGGCGAGTTGTGGAGATGCCTTCCCATGATTAGAAAAAAGTCCTGACCCTCATGGAGTCGACGTTCTGGTGAGCACTGAATGTGGGGAAAACACCTCAGCACCAAGGTGCTTTTTTGTGCTTTCTTAATAGAATAAGATATTAATGACAGATGGGAAACAGGCTCAGAAAGGTAAGATACCCAGGGAAGCTATCTTGCTCAGCGTCCAACAGCAAATCAGTGGAAAAACCCAGACTCAAATCCAAGTCAGGTCCTAGCCAAGAGCCAGCACACAGTGCTGCCTGACCTCTCAGAAAGGGGCATAGGGTTGGAGGCAGCTCAGAGGAGGTTCTCAGGAACAGGACACGGTGCGGTTGGGGCTTGGCCCAGGCCTGAGTCTCTGATTCTCTCTCTGCAGGAAGGAAATGTGCTGCTGTGACTTCTACTGGTTGGAAGAGCAGAGGGAGGGGCCCTGGCAGAGCTGAGGCCTCTAAGACACAAAAGCAAAGGTCTTCTTCAGTGCATTTTATCTGGGGAATTGCCCAGGCCTAAGAGCAACCTTGGAGCTGAATGTCTGAGGAAGGACTACAGCCTAAGCAAAGGAGGTCCCCTCAACACACGGATACAAGTCACTCCATCTTGAACTGCTGCTCCTCTTACCACCTAGAGGCAGAACTAGGCCATGAGGTTACTCCTTTCCTTGCTTTTCTTGATAAGAGCAAATCATGGACATGCCTTTACAAAGGGTCAGGTAATTTACAAAGGGATTTGTATCTACAGGCAACCCCCAAACATCCCAGGAGCAGAAACTAAGGGCCCATACCTCCCTGGCCATGATACCTACCACCACCTATAAGGCACTGCTTATGCAACAAGTCAGGGGATGAGCCTTCTTAGTTAACCAGTCGGAAGGGTGCCCAAACAGAGTCAACAGGAAGTCTGGCAGTTATGGATGTAGATCATGGCTGATCCATCATCCCCACCACACAGATGAGGAAACTGAGGCTTACAGAAGGCCACGTTTTAACTTGAGATTACTAGTTTCCAAAGAACTCACAGGTGATTAAATATGTCTATTTGATATCTCACCCCTCAGTCTGGCTTTATTGATAAAATCTAACTGCAGGGACTCAGAGCCACCCATTCTCCTAACTACAGATACACAGAGGAACATGTTAAACTGAGAGTTCTTTTAACCGATGCCAGATAACAGCTTTGGCAGTTTCAAACCCCCAATGTCAAACCTCAAACCGGAATTTCAAAAGAGTACAAAACAAACTACCATATTTCCTGGATTCTAAGACACCACTGATTTTAAGCTACACCATTGATTTGGCAAGATAGTCTCAGAAACAAAACAACCCACTACTACTTTAAACGTGCATGTCAATGGAAAGATCTGTTTTGGTTTTTTAAATCTTAAATTGGGAACATTTTGAGGCAATGTGGTCATTTGAATGGCTTTTTCTTTAACAGCAGAGGAGTTTAATCTACCTGGAGATGGTGAGAAGGAGACCCTGGAGGTCTGGCTGTACTCAGCACTCAGCATACCCCGTGCTCTCTAACTGCAGGTAGATGTCTCTAAGCACAGGATGTGTTCCTGAAACATGGCAGGCTATTTTTTAAAAATCAGAAGGTTCACATATCCTTCAGTTAACCCAGTCAGGATCTTAGAAAACATCTGATCCAATTGCTGTTTGATATGGAAATCCTTCCTACAATAGGCAAGTCCCCTTCCTTCTCTCAGCCTCAGTTTCCCTATATGCTTGCACAGCCTATCTTATGAATTTTTTTTTTGTTATTTGAGACAGAGTCTCCTTCTGTAGACAGGCTGGAGTGCAGTGGCACAATCTCAGCTCACTGCAACCTCTGCCTTCCAGGTTCAAATTATTCTCCTGCCTCAGCCTCCCGAGTAACTGGGATTACAGGCGCATACCACCATGCCCAGCTAATGTTGTATTTTCAGTAGAGACAGGGTTTCACCATGTTGGCCAGGATGGTCTCAATCTGACCTCGTGATCCACCCACCTCAGCCTCCCAAAGTGCTGGGATTATAGGTGTGAGCCACTGTGCTCAGCCTATCTTATGAATTTGATCCTCTAAGGATGCCCAGAGAGGAACTGTGAGATAAAGCCGGAGCCAGAGGGGTCCCTGAAAACAATGTGACAGTGTAAAGCCCTGAGGTGGCTTCCTCCTGACAGTGGAAAGGGCATGAACCAGCTGCTAGTGAGAGAGAAGCTGGCCCAGTATAAGGGACCAAATGGCCCATGGTGGGGTGTCGCAAATCTGGGGGCCTCACTCATCCTCCAGAAAACCCCTCCTTCCTTAGGGTAGCCTGAGGGAGTCTCTGAAGCCAAAAGAGCCAAGTGACACTAGTCTCTTACAGCTCAGCCACTGCTGGAACTCAACCAGGGATGGACCTTCCTTACCTCCAGGCAAAGTCACCCTATTGTTAAACAGTTTCCACTGCTAAAACTTTCTTCCCCAGTTAAGCCAACATTGTCCTAGTATCTTCTACCTGTAATCTCAATACCCCTTTTGAGGCCACACAATTCTCAGACCCCTCCCATACCAGGCATACACATGATTATCCCTCGTGATCCACTCATCCCTACCTGAAGGCCCTTTCTCCTCCCTTCTCCAAGTGACAGTAACTCTTCAGAGCCCAATATGACATTAAAATCCACAACTACAACAATAATAATATCAGCAATAGTAGTTACCATTTGTAGATGAGTTACTACTTACCAATTTTCTACTCAATGCTTCACATACCTTTATCACGTGTACCTTTCATAGTAACCCTACTATAAGATCATTCTCCCCATTTTAAAGTAAAATCCAAGGCTTAGTAAGGTTAAGAGTTTTCCTTAAGACCATGTAGCTATAAGTGGCAGAGCTGGAACTCAAACCCAGGCCTGACTCACTCTACAGCTCATGCTCTTGACCCCTGTACACCTGGCTGCCTCCACAGGCCAAGCCCTCAGCCTCCACACTGCCTGCATGCCTGTCCAGACACAGCCTGCATGCCTGCCTGCCCAGATCTTGTTAACTGTCCTCCAACCTGAAGACCTTCATCCTGGCTCAAAACACCATTTCTCACACTTTCTAAACTGAGACCCACAAACACACACACACAGAGCCAGAATACGTTTTAGGAAACAAGTTGCCCTTACATTTACTAATGCACTCTGATATTTCCAGATTGGTTTTATATTATTCCATTCTTTTTTTTTTTTTGAGACAAAGTTTCGTTCTTATTGCCCAGGCTGCAGTGCAATGGCACTATCTCGGCTGACTGCAACCTCCACCTCCCAGGTTCAAGACATTCTCCTGCTTTAGTCCCCTGAGTAGCTGGGATTACAGCTATACCACGCCTGGCTAATTTTGTATTTTTAGTAGAGACGGGGTTTCTCCATGTTGGTTAGACTGGTCTCAAACTCCCGACCTCAGGTGATCTGCCCACCCTGGCTTCCCAAAGTGCTGGGATTACAGGTGTGAGCCACCATGCCCAACCTTTTTTTTTTTTTTTTTTTAATGCTGGTCACAAGCCCCTAAAACTGATTTCAGCACCAACTGATAAATGAGTAAAGTCATTAAGTGTGAAATAAGCACTTAATTACCACTTCCTCATGCTCCTTAGCACTGTCCCTCCGCTAACTGGATCAGGCCTTGAACTTCTGTGACTCCCATCATGCACCTCCAGGTGTTCAACTGCTGCTTGCCTGGTTTTCTCCGTGACATCATTACCCTCATCTGCCTGCATTCAGGGCTACAGTCTACTTCTACCTTAGAAATGTTACGTGTCCCTCTAAGAGCCCAGTGAAGTGGGGCCCTCACAGAATAATTACTATTTCCATTTGGCCCATGACAGACTTGGCCTGATCAGAGAGGTTGTATGACTTGGACAAAGTCACAAAGCTAGTAAATAAGTGGCTGACCCAGGACTTCCCCTCTGTCACAGTGGCCTATGTGATACTTCCAACTCCCTGGGGAAAGCTGCAGCGAAACCAGGCTCTTCTCCAGATGCTTCTGTGTGGCTCCATCTCTGGCCCCCAGGCCGCTGGGAGATAGTCTAACCCCCTCCTCCAGTGTTCTAACTGCTCCAGTAAGTGGCCTGCCCACACCTAGCAATGCTCAGAGACGCCAGTACACTGGATGGGATGGTTTGCCAGCACAACCTCAGGTGGAGATGGTAAGCCTGGGCAATCTGCCATTTGCTGGCAGCCCCAGCTTCTGAGGAGGAACAGCTCAGAGGAGACAAAGGTGGCACCTAATCACAGATCTTGTCAGGCTCCTGGGCTGAAACAGGCCTGGCCATGCTGTGCCATGTCATGGTCCAAGGCAGCAGTGATACTCTGTTGAACCCATTCTCTGTAGATTCCCAGTTTCCCAGCCTTCTCCCAAAACCCAGAGGCTGGAGGCTTCCAAAAGTTCAGAAGGACAAGACTGCTTCCCAAGGCTACTGAGACCAAAAGTGGGGGTTCTCTCTTCCCTTGTCCTTCTAGACATCTACTTTCTGCCCAAGCACATCTCAGCACCTCTGGCTAGGCAGGCTCAGTAGGGGCAGTGCCTGTGCCCATCACCTCCTTATCCTAGCCTGTCATGGGAGACAAACCTTGATACCAAGGAACCAGTCTAACCCCTCCTCCAAGCCTTACACGCTGAATTAGCCCAAACGAAGAGAAATATACCCTAAGCAGAAAGTCTGAGGTCACAGACCACAGGACTGATCCTCATCTCACCCATTGAGGAAACCAGGTGGGGTGTAGAGGAGAATAAATAGAGTCAACCGAGCTAGGTACTCCAGTTCCTCCATCTAATAACCGGGAGACCATGCACAAAACATGTGACCTCCTAAGCCTCAACTTCATCTTTAAGTGCAGTCATAACACACACCTCATAATCTTATAGGGCTGCAATGAGGAATAAATGTGTCCAAGGGCCCAGCCTGGTGGGCGGCCAGCAAATGGTAGCTGTTAGGTGATTGGTATTTGCAATTTAACTAGCGCTTTCACATCTCTTTCCTCATCTGACTGGTCCCACACACAGGCCTTTGCGGTAGACAGGGCATGATGACCGTCATTTTACTCATGACGCAATGAAGGCACTGAGAGATTACTTCAGGTGCTCATGATAAACAAACTCGAAGTCCTGGCCGATAATCCCAGCCCTAAGGCTTTATAGCTGTGTGAAACCGGGCTGGCTGCTCCACTCTCTGAGCCTCCAGTTCCTCATCTGTAATGCAGGAGGAGTGCCACCTCCTCAGACAGCACTGGTCAACATGATGTGAGACAATAAGCTGACACATTTCATGCACTGGCCATATACTAGCTCTGCCAAGCACTGCACAGGCACATAATCCCCCAAGGAAATAGCTTTAATTATCTCCACTTAATAGGCAAGAACGCTAAGATTCAGCACAGTGAAGTAATCTGCCCGAGGTTACATAGCCTGGAAGTAGAGGCTGCCACTTGAGCACTAAACTATCTAAGATATGTAAAGCACCCCGCACATACTAGGGCTTCAATCCCTGTCACATTCCCTTCCCTCTTGTTCATCATCCTCTGTGCTGTGAAAGGCAGGAGTGAATAACATGAAAATAACCCCTCACACCTGGGCCTCCAGGATGGAGAAAGGCAGCTGGTAGAAGTGCCACCGAAGTGTGGAAAACTGGGAAGCAGAGATGCAGGGGGAACGTGGCCAATCACCGATCCAGAGGGCTTCCCTCTTCCACCCAGAGCTTGAAAGTGAAGTGAGGATAAACAAAAGGCTGACCTGTTTTGCATACTGGGCAATAGCCTCTGGAGTTTACTACCCTAAGGGGTATGAATGAAGCTATCAATAGCTCTTAGACCAGCTCCATAAGAAGTGATGATGGGAAACCACAGTGCAGGAAGGGTAGGCCTGTGGTGTGCAAATGGCTGTCAGGACTGGAAAACCTATGAGATCATGCAGCGAGGCCATCCCCTCCCCAGAAGGTAAGCGATCTGCTCAAGGCCACACTGTGAGTTGGTAGGAAAAAGGAAGATGGGAGCCTGGCACGCCCTTCTGGGGCCCGGCCGTCCCTGCATTAGAGCTGGCTGGCGGTGTCCAGGCTCCCTGTCTGAGTGAGAGAGTCTGCTTGCTTCATTTTCCCTCCTTTGCAATGCAGGCTAATTCTGGGCCTGCCTCTTTTTCCCATGAGGAATTCCCTGGCTCTGCTCCTTCCAGTGCTGGGTCAGTGCACAGTGGTAAACAGGTTCTCTCCACCCTTCACTGGCCTTGGTGCCCTGGGCCTCTGCCCAGCTTTCCACTCTACTCAGCTCCACCCTACTCATTGTGAGAAACAGTTCCTTTAGGCACCAGCCTTGCTGGCTCCCAAAAAGAAAAACCAAGGAATCCACCTTCCTTTGATGCACTCAGCTAGAGAAGGGTGCAGACCAAAGAAGAAACCCCCAAAGCAGCTGTCCCTGACAACTGCAGAAAGGTATGGAGGCTGTTCTCCCTCTCTCTTTTTTTTTTAGACAGGGTCTCACTCTTGTTGCCCAAGCTGGAGTGCAGTGGCATGATCTCAGCTCACTGCAGCCTCAGCCTCCTGGGCTTAAGCGATCCTCCCACCTCGGCCTCTCAAGAAGCTGGGACCATAGGCTCATGCTACCATGCCCCACTAAATTTTGTATTTTTTGTAGAGACAAGGTTTTGCCATATGTCCCAGACTAGTCTCAAACTCCTGGGCTCAAGCAATCCGCCTGCATCAGCATCCCAAAGTGGTAGGATTACAGGCATTAGTCACTGCGCACTGCCCGAGACTATTCTCAACGGAAGACAACCCTTCTCCAAATCCCAGCTCCTACCAGGCAGAGTGCTGCCTCAAATTCTCTTGCTGATGACTGGGTCCTTGGATCACAATCTCACTGTAGGCATTCAGGGGCCACCCTGATTCATGTATGGCTCCTTCACTCATCCTTACCAAACTGCTAGATCTCACTGATAGATCTTACCCACATTAGCCTTGACTCACTGTTTATATAAGGCCCCTCCTCTGCCCAGACTCGTTCATGACTCTCTACTGCCCTCGTTATCCAACAGAAACCTCAGGCCCTGTAGTTGGGCATGATGGCACACGCCTTGTAATTCCAGCTACTCGGGAGACTGAAGTGGGAGATCACTTGAGCCCAGGAGCTTGAAGCTGCAGTAAACCATAATCATGCCACTGCACCCTAGACTGGGCCACTGGGTCACAGGGCAAGATCTTTTCTCAACAAAAAACAAAGAATAATAGTCACAACAACAACAGAAAAAAACGAAGGAACATCAGGCCCTGCCTCTCAAGGCCCTCCATTTCCCTGCACATCCCTTCCTCCCCTAGTCCCATCTCTAGAGGTCCCTGCCCCTGAGCCATCTTCCTTCAAACCCCATTCAAATTTGGTGCCATCTTCTTGGGAAGCCTCACTCAGAACTCCTTCTCATCTCTACAAAGTCTTTCCTAACCACTCCAAGGACAGAAAACAATCAGCCCCTCATTATATTCCATGCACACCTTTCTAGAGCCTGTGTTCCAGGCCCTGAATCTACAAAGATGAATCAAATGTGGTCCCTGCCTTGAGGAGGTCAATCTGGCAGAGACAAATGGGTGGCTAAGTAACTAGCACACAGAGAAGTAGTGCTCTCACAGGAGCTTGTAGAAGGAGCTAGGAGAGTGCAAAAAGACACCAGGATGAGGGCAGGGTGTTTAGAGAAAGCTTTAAAGGGGAATTAACTTTTCAATTGGGGTTCGAAGGGTGACAGGAAGTAGCTAGGCTGAGAAAGGGGAAAGGACACACCAGGCAAAAGGCTCAGTATGTTCAAATACAAGTTAATAGGGAAGGGAATGGCATGTTTGGGGAATGTAAGCTGCCCAGTGGCACGGGCGCAGCTTCTCCACCTGAAGGTTGTCCTGCAGAGGCAGCATTTCATGAGAAGGTGTGTTCCTGGAGGGCAGGGGCTCTCTTGGCCTCATTCTCTGCAGTGTGTCCCAAGCCTAGGACAGTGCCTGATACCTAGCTGGTGCTCAACAAATATGTGTTGACTGATTCATTAACCTGGTGACCTCAGACACTATGAATTTCATTAAGTGTTGTCAGTAGTGAGAGGGGAATACAGTCCTCTGCCTTGAGATCAGGTGGGTAAAGCACTGTAAGATCGTGATAAAAAGCACTCCCTCTCTGGCCCGGTACCAGCTCTAGATCTTCCTCAAAGCCCAGCACAGGGCTAAGCACAGATCTGCTTGATGATGGCATTTTATAACATTACAATTGTAATATTCAATTAACTTAACTGAATGTCTGTTAGAACACTTACCAGATGCTGGCTATGTACCAGACACTGTGCTCAGCACTTAACTTACATTATTTCATTTAA
The DNA here is from genome assembly GCF_049354715.1 of Callithrix jacchus. Lineage (NCBI taxonomy): Eukaryota > Metazoa > Chordata > Mammalia > Primates > Cebidae > Callithrix > Callithrix jacchus. The sequence goes on from NC_133502.1 coordinate 200,912,185, forward strand.
TCCTGACAAGCCCATGAGATAGGTCCTCTAATTATCAACTCCCTTTTGTGGATAAGGAAACTCAGGTTCTTCAGCAAGACAATAACTGGCCAAAGTCCAAGTCAAGCAGGGGATGGCACTGGAAAGTGAATCCAGGCCCTCTCACCTCCGGCTCTGTCACTCAACTCCAGCACTGAGTGCTGTCCACCTGGCTGGGTGTATAGCCTTGCTCCTGAGGAGCTTGGAGTTCAGTGGACTCAGAGACACAAGCTGTGTGATGCTTGGCAAGTCACTTTGCCTCTCTGGGACTTGGCTTCTGCTTCTGTAAAATGGGGACTATGATGATAAATATTCTCACAGAATTAAATAAGGTGATGTAGGTGAAAGCCTCATCCACCATACAGGCTCCTCTGTGAAATGGCATTACCGTGATTATCCTGGGAGGATGGAGGGGGTCACTCAGAAGCAGAACAGGAAGCTCAGAATGAAAGTCTACATGGTGTTAGGCACACTAGCTCATGCCTACAATTCCAACATTTTGGAAGGCAGAGGCCAGAGGATTGCTTGAGGCAAGGAGTTTGAGACCAGCCTGGGCAAGAGAGTGAGACTCTATCTCTACAAAATTATTTTAAAAATTAGCCAGGTCATCCTGGCCAACATAATGAAACCCCATCTCTACTAAAAATACAAAATTAGCTGGTGTGGTGGTGCATACCTGTAATCCCAGCTACTTGGGAGGCTGAGGCAGGAGAATCCTTGAACCCAGGAGGTGGAGGTTGTAGTGAGCCAAGTACACTCCAGCCTGGGCGACAGAGTGAAATTCCGTCTCCAAAAAAAAAAAAAAAGAACCAGGCGTAGTGGTAAATGTCTGCAATCATAGCTACTCAGGAGGCTGAGGTGGAGAATCACTTGAGCCCAGGAGTTCAAGGCTGCAGTGAGCTATAATCGTGCCATTGCACTCCAGCCTGGGTGACAGAGGGAGACCCTGACTCAAAAACAAAACAAAACCCATCAAAAAAACCACAGAGAAGGGTGGTGGTAATTATTAAGCAAACTCGAACCCCTTCCCCAAGTGACTGCCACCACCCAGGAGGACAGAGGCCCCAGACAGCATTCTGGTTGCAAGCCTTGAGTTGAAAGTTTCAGGAGGCCCACCTTTGCTCTTACTTCTGCTTATCTTCACAGGCCAAGGAAAGGGAAGATCAGGTCCTCAGATCAGAGCCCTGCTCCAGATGACTAAGTGAGGAACTTATGGGGGGATTTCCAACCTGCCCTGGCAGGCCAGGAAGCTCCAGAGTACAAGCTGAGTGGGACTGACTCCTGCCTAATCCCCAAGGTCTTGGGGTGGGTTGGAAGAGCATGTGAGGGAAGCCAGATCTTTACCCCAATGCTGCATTGCTCCCTTATCTAAATGCTAGAGGTGAAATCTCAGAGGGTAATTCACACTCGAATTGTGAGAGCCACCATGTTCCACAGAGCTCTTACTTTGTGACACACACTGTGCTGGGTGCTTTACCAACATCTCCCTTAATCCTAATAATAACCCCGCTCCCAATGCCGCCACCACACCCAGCTCATTTTTTTGTATTTTTGGTAGAGATACAGTTTCACTATGATGTTTCTAGGCTGGTCTTGACTTCCTGGACTGAAGGGATCTGCCCACCTTGACCTCCTGGGATTATAGGCATGGATTACAGGCATAAGCCCAGCGCCTGGCCTAGGTTCTCCCTTTTTCTAAAGTCAAGACAGAGACGGAAGGGAAAGCAGCAGCATTCTCTAAAAGTGGCTGACCGGGGAAGATAACTTCTGGATTCACAGTGTCCAAGGCCCAAAGCTCTGAGAAAGGACAGGAGTTCTCCACTCTTATGCTCCTTCACTGGGCCACTCACGACCCAGCTGCTCTTGCCTTGTCTTGAGGTACATATGAGGAGCTGTGTTTGGAGTCCTGGGGCAGGAATTGTGTCATCCACCATGACAATTTAGCAACAAAAACAACCTGAGAAGCCTGGTAGGAGAAGTGCAGACACTTGGGACTGGGCTGAAGTCCTACGGCTGGGACAGGAAGGGAAGGAGAGGCCACACAGTGGTCACTAACTTTGGTAAGATGGAAAACTGGGAAGGAGGAGTGCTGGGTTCCAGGCACAGTTCCATCACTTGCTCAGCCTTGGTTTCCTCATCAGTAAACAGGGTAAAATAATAGCCTACCAATTTCCCATTGCTCCTATAAGGGTTACTTCGAGGCAGTGGAAATGAAAGCACCTTGCAGACTAAAGAGAGGCAGGCAGATCACCTGAGATCTGGAGTTCGAGACTAGCCTGGCTAACATGGTGAAACCCTATCTCTGCTAAACATACAAAAATTATCCAAATGTGGTGGCAGGCACCTGTAATCCCAGCTACTCAGGAGGCTGAGGCAGGAGAATCACTTGAACCCAAGAGGCAAAGGTTGCAGTGAGCTGAGATCACGCCATTGTACTCTAGCCTGGGCAACAAGATCGAAACTGTCTGGAAAAAAAAAAAAAAGCTAGATAAATCAAAGCATCCCTTGATTTAATTACATCCCCAAAGACCTGAGGGACACTGATCCTATACCCTACACACAAAGAGAAGTCCAGCCTGGCATGGTAGCTTATGCCTCTAATCCTAGCACTTTGGGAGGCAGAGGCAGGAGATCACTTGAGGCCAGGAGTTCAAGACCAACCTGGGCAAAAAAGCAGAGCCTGTCTCAATCAATCGATAAGAGAGATCCTCTCACAGGAGGAACAGAACATGCTGGAAGCACTAGCTTCTGTGGCATGTGCCATGGTGATCCTCCTGAACTTGCATGGTACCACATAGAGAACATCTCAAAGCACTATTCCTTTTTTTTTTTTTTTTTTTTTTTTTTTGAGATAGGGTCTTAGTCCATTGCCCGGGCTGGAGTGCAATGGGTACAATAATGGCTCACTATAGCCTTGACCTCCCAGGCTCAAGTGATCCTCCCACCTCAGCCTCCCAAGTAGATGGGACCACAGCTGCAGACCAACATGCCCAGCTAATTTTTAAATTATTTGTAGAGATGGGGTCTCTCTATATTACTCAGGCTTCAAGGCACTTTTCATATACTCCAAGGTCAGTCTCAGGATGTCAAATGTAGCTGTCTTCAACACCATCCCATTAAAACTGCCTTAGTTTGGCTAGTAGGATGGCTCATGCCTATATTCTCAACATTTTGGGAGGCTGAAGAGGGAGGATCGCTTGTGCCCACAAGTTTGAAACCAGCCTGGGCAACATAGTGAGACTCTATCTCTACAAAAAGGGAAAAAACTAGCCAGGCATGGTGGCTCAAGCCTGTAATCCTAGCTACTCAGGAGGCTGAGGTGGGAAGATCGTTTGTGCCTGGGAGGTTGAGGCTGCTGTGAGCTGTGATTGTACCACTGCATTTCAGCCTGGATGACAGAACCAGACCCTGTCTCTTAAAAAAACAAACACACAGTGGGGCACAGTGGCTCATGCCTGTAATCCCAGCACTTTGGGAGGCTGAGCTGGGTGGATCACGAGGTCAGGAGTTCAAGACTAGCCTGGCCAACATGGTGAAACCCCATCTCTACTGAAACTACAACAATTAGCTGGGCATGGTGGTGGGCACCTGTAATCCCAGTTACTCAGGAGGCTGAGGCAGGAGAATCATTTGAACCCGGGTGGCAGAGGTTACAGTGAGCTGAGACTGTACCACTGCACTCCAGCCTGGTGACAGAGTGAGACTCCATCCCAAAAAACAAACAAAAAAACCATACACACACATACAAACTATGTTATTTTTATGTGGGGGAACTAAAGTTAAAAAGATTAAGCAATTTTCACTGGGCATAGTGGCTCACACCTGTAATCCCAGAACTTTGGGAGGCCAAGGTGGGTGGATCATGTGAGGTCAGGAGTTTGAGACCAGCCTGACCAACTTGGCAAAATCCCGTCTCTACTAAAAATACAAAAATCAGCTGGGCCTGGAGGCGGGCACCAATAATCCCAGCTACTCAGAAGGCTGAGGCATGAGAATTGCTTGAACCTGGGAGGGTGGAGATTAAGCAACTTTCTCAAGGTCACACAGCTAGTTAGTGGCTCAGTGAGGCCCAGGGCTGAGGTCTCCAGATCTCTGTTCAGCAGTCTTTGTTTACACCATGCTCTTAATCCAGTCATCTCATTTGACACTCACAATCCTTTGTATACAGCCACACCTGGTAACTTGTTTCTCTTTAAAAAAATTTTTTTAGAAACAAGGTCTTGCTCTGTCACCCAGGCTGGAGTACAGTGGCACAATCATAGCTTACTGCAGCCTCAAGCTCCCAGGCTCAGCCTCAGCCTCCCTAGTAGCTGGACTACCGGCACGTGCCACCCAGCTAATTTATCTTTTTAGAGATGGGCTCTCACTATGTTGCCCAGGCTGGTTGCAATTACTTGTTTAATGTCTGATTTCTCTGTGAGGGCAGGATCAGGTCTATATCCTAAGCCTAGCACAGGCTGCACATATAGTAAGTGCTGGGTGAAAAACTGGAAGCATCAGCCCTATGGTCAGGTGAGGAATGTGCCTAAGTCACATATTAAAAGGTCAGTGATAGAGCCATCACTGACTTTCTGAACCCTGTCCCTGGTTCAGAGCCCTTTCTCACACACTAGCCTAAAATCCACATTTCCAGCCAGAATTTCTCATCTCCAAGATGCTGCCGGCGGTGTCTCTTCTAAGTGCTGAGGGGTTTGCCTTCTCATAGACGCTGTCCCAGCCAAGGTACCACCTCTAAGAACAGAATAAAGGTTGTAGGTGAGGTCAAACAGGCCCCCAGTTGCCATCTGCCTCCCCTTGATCACTTTATGCTGTGTCCAAAGGCCCAAACCCACCCTCCCCAGTTGCCATACCACCCTAAGGTAGGTTTTCCATGCCCTCAGGATCCACTCCTCTCTTGTGGTTCTCCTTACATCCTTCCTTGCCATCCAACATGTCTGTCAGGCAGAGACCATGAAGCTCAACACCACTGATCCTATTCATTCCCAACCAGGTCAGCCAACCCACTCTCCTGCTGGAAGGAGACAAGGAACTCTTTGATGTGCCCTGAGCATGCCAGCCATACCAGGCACCTTGGGGAGCCCAGAGCTGTGACAAAGCAGAGGCAGTAGCAGCCCACTTCCCACTTCAGAGGAAGGCCACAGCTGGCCTTGCTTCCCTGTAGCCAGAGGGCTACAGAATGGACTCTGTAAGAGGCCAAGGCCACTTCAGGTAGTCCAGAGCCTTCCTACCTCTCCATCAGCCCACACAGCAGTCAGGAACCAAGCCTGAATGATTTGCCAGCCTTTTTTTTTAGACAGTCTTGCTCTGTCGCCTAGGCTGGAATGCAATGGCGTGATCTCGGCTCACTGAAACCTCTGCCTCCTGGGTTAAAGTGATTCTCCTGCCTCAGCCTCCTGAGTAGCTGGGATTACTACAGGCATGAGCTACCAAACCCAGCTAATTTTTTTTTTTTTTTGTATTTTAGTAGAGACGGGGTTTCGCTGTGTTAGTCAGGCTGGTCTCGAACTCCTGACCTTATGATCCACCCGCCTTGGCCTCCCAGAGTGCTGGGATTACAGGCATAAGCCACTGCGCCCAGCCGATTTGCCCGCCTCTTTATCCTCACTGCTCCAGACCTCTTTCAGGACTCACCACAGCCCTTTTAGGCTATCCTTGATTCTCCCAACAGGTCTGACTGCCTGCAGTCTGGCTCCTCTTTATGCCATCCTCCATGCCAGACCTGGACTAACCTTTAAGCAACACAGGAGACCTCAGCCTGACATTCAAGGCTAGACTCAGACCACCCAACCCATTTCCCTAACCTCCCCTTGCTTTGTATCAACCTACTGCCTCCCATTCCTCTTGTCACCTCTGCTCTTGGCATACATGCTCAAACAACTGTTTTTGGGAGGACTTTGCACATGGGGTCCCTCTCATCCAATGGACTGCCCTGCCTTGCCTCTTCTGAGGCCTAGATCAAATGCTACTACTTTCTAGGCTCCTTTAGGTGGGGCTGGCTGCTTTTTCCTCCATGCTCCCAGAGCAACTGAATGCCTCAAGTTATAACTTCTTGTTTAATGTCGGATTTCCCTGTGAGGGCAGGATCAGGTCTATATCCTGAGCCTTCATCACTCAACACTGTAAAGATTTATATGTGGTTCTATTTTTCAGCAAGTCTGTGAGTGCCTTGAGGGCAATAAAACACAGACGTGTTGTTCAGTTCTGTATCTCTTGTCCAAATCACAGGGTCTGGCAGAGTAGGTGCTCAATAAATGTGTGATAAATTAAGCTCACTGCTAAGATGGATAAGCTGGCAAAGTAAGCCTTGGCTTGCTCTCCCAGGCTGCTGGGTCTGCTTTATATTTCTCTACCTGAAGAGGCGTGCATGTTAAACTACAGCAGCCTCTGAAGAACTGAACAGGACATAGAACGGAGTAGGGTAGGGTGGGGGCAGGAGAGATGGGAAAGGGAAGGATGAGACAGAGGAAGCCAAAGTTAGCTGTCCTGAAATCCTAGGTGGGGGCTTCTAAGCAGGCTAAGTATCAGAAGCATTGACTTGCCAGTGGAGTGGCCAGTACAGCCTTCTCCCTGCTGGGGAGGCTCTCTGGACCCAGGATTGCGGCAACAGATTTACCAGGGACAGACCAATCAGTTTAAAGGAGGCCTCCTACCCCTCAAGTACACTGTCTGCAGGATAAAGGGGTCAGTTAAGACAATGGATGGGTGATGGCAGGGCTCTGCTCTGGTCGGCAATGCATCCTGAGCCTGGAGGCTCAATTAGCTTGACTGAGGAAGAGAATGGGGAAGAGAATGGGCAGTGCTACGTAGCTAGAGGAGCACTGGGTGAAAGTCAAAGGACCTGGAATCCCTCTCGGATCTGGCTCCACAGTTCACTAACAGCAAGAGTTCTTCAACCTTTAGATTCCTCTCTGGTATGAGGAACATAATGTCTGCTTAATCTACAAAGTAACACGTCTTCCAAAAGGCACAGACTAGAGATCAAGGTCAAATGGCCATTATGTAGCATGTTGGGGTCAAGACCAATGTGATGTGGACTCCAGCCTATGGGAGGACTAAGCCAGGCCTGATCTGGCCATGCTTCCAGGACCTCTCCAAGGATCTTCCTCCCTGTGCCTTTCTCCTGCTCGATGGCCATGACCTTTCACTGTACTGAGACCTGCCTTGCCCTCCATACTGGGATGGGGAGGCAGCCAGATCCCTAACTCTTGCCCTGAGTGTGAGGACATTAGGGACTTGTAAGCACCTGGCACCCTGCCTGCTACCACCTTAGCAAGGCATAGTTACTACTGGATTCAGTGCCAAGAAACAGGTTCTAGTCTTGGTTCTGCCATTTACCAGCTGGCAAACCTTGGGCACCTTCTCCTCAGGTCTTCACTGTGCTCATCCACACAACGGGGATAACCACCCCTCTCAGGGGAAATGAGGATTCACCATGGGTTAGGGTTCACAATGAGCCTGGGCCTCATTGATGCTCATCATTATAGCCAAAGATGGGAAGGAGAAAATGAAAAGATAGAATCATAAGCCACTCCAGTCTTTAAGAGGGAGAACATTCACTGAGCACCTACCCTGTGCCAGACTTTTTCAAACATTAGTTCATTTAAACCTCAAACTGATCCTGCAAAGTCATTATAACCATTTTGCAGGTGAGAAACTGAGGCTCAGAGAATTGAAGCAACATGTCCAAGATGACACAGCCAGTCAGACTCTGGCGCTTGTGTGAGGAGGGAACACACAGCACCTTCTCTCACCCACCTTGGTACAAACAGATTGGGTGGCTGGGCCAGAGCCAGGCCTCGCTGCCCCTTGGGAGTTCCTGTTTCAGATCCAGATGCTGGTAGGACAAAACATCAAGTAGGTGCTACTGTCTTATCTCTTTCCCACAGCTTAGAGTTTCCTAGCAGGTGGACACGCAGGCACTCTCCCAGCGTAGCAGCTGGTGTGCTGGCTCCCTCCTTTACCAAGTCAGGTCTTGTCTGATGCCCTAACACTCACAGGGCCACCAAACTGGATTTTCCTTTGAGGCTAAAAATGAGAGAAAATGGGAGAGCCTGTGGTCTAGAGTCACAGACCAGCGCCCCATATGTACAAATGCCTCCTTCCAGATGGGCCGCCCAGGGTCCACCCCATCGCCAGCTCTGTGCCCTCCTGGGATCTGTAACAGCTCAAGAAAAATAGATGCTCTAAGTTTACAAACTAGAGAAGGTGGTGGTAAGGCAAGGAGTTGGATGTGGCCTGCCAGGAGAGCCCTGACCCCACTCCAGTAAAAATTGGCACACACTAAACTATAGGGATGCCAGTTAAGCCAGTTCTATGATTTCCAAAATTGGCTAGTAATGAAAGGCCCAGGGAATGGGAACTGAAGAAGGCAACTGCTGTTCCAGATGTTTCTCCCTGGGCCCAGCTCACATCCCTTGCTCCCATAACAGGAAGCCAACACCCATGGGATCCAGAGAACATAGCTCCTCATCTCATCTAGCCTGCAGACTGAGCGGACTGAAGCTAGGTAGGAAGCTTTCAGCCTCAGGAGGCCAGACCTGACAATCACATAGAAAAAGGAGAGGAAGGTCAGGGACCACCTCTCTCAGGTCACTTCCCTCAGGCCAGGAGACCTAGTATACAACTTGTATCCTTCTTTCCCTTCCTGACCATTTCCTCTATGCTACGGAAGGACCACCAAACAAGTCTGTTCTTCCTGCCCCAAAGTGACAGGAAAGGTATCATCACTCCTCCCACCCTTCCCTGCTGAAAACATGTCTTTCTCCTCCTCTGGCCCTTCTGGGCTTCTTTTTTTCTTTTGTTTGAGACAAGGTCTCACTCTCTCACCCAGACTGGAGTGCAGTGGCGTGATCTCAACTCACCACAACCTCCACTTCCCAGGCTTAAGCAATTCTCCCTCAGCCTCGTGAGTAGCTGGGATTATGGGCACGTGCCACTACCACCCTGCTAATTTTTGTATTTTAGTAGAGATGGGTTTCACCATGTTGGCCAAGCTGGTCTCAAACTCCTGATCTCAAATGATCCGCACACCTCAGCCTCCCAAAGGGCTGGGATTATAGGCATGAACCATTGCTCCTGGCCTTTCGTGGGCTTCAATGCCCCACTCGGTCTCCAGCCAAGCCAGAAGAACTAAGGCTGTCAGCACTCTGGTCTATGCCTATGCCACCCACAGGATTATTTACTGGCTAGCTGCTTTCTTGCCTATGGCTACTACTCAAAAGCAGACAGGGACCATCTCAGTCTCACTAAACTTTCCCTGCAGAGTAGGCTCCAAAGACAGACAAGGTGAAGAAATGGAAAGGCCTAGGACTGGGAATCAGGAATCCCAGGTTCAATTCCTAGCTTTGCTCCTAATAGACTGAAGAGAGGAGACTAATTTCTCACAGGCCTCCAGTTTATCAACCTGTGTGATGAAGGCCATCTCTAAGGTCACTTTCAGCTTTTTTTTTTTGAGACAGAGTCTTGCTCTGTCACTAGGTTGGAGTGCAGTGGCATGATCTCGGCTCACCACAACCTCCACCTCCTGAGTTCAAGTGATTCTCTTGCCTCAACCTCCCAAGTAGCTGGGATTACAGCACGCACCACCACGATTGGCTAATTTTTGTATTTTTAGTAGAGACAGGGTTTCACCATGTTGGCCAGGATGGTCTCGAACTCCTGACCTTGTGATCTGCCCACCTCGGCACCTTGGCCTCCCAAAGTGCTGGGATTACAGGCACGAGCCACCATGCCTGGACTTTTTTTCTTTTTTTTCAGACAAGGTCTCTCAGGCTGGAATGTAGTGGCATGATTTTGGCTCACTGCAACCTCCATCTTCCTGGGCTCAAGTGATTCTCCCACCTCAGCATCCCGAGTGGCTGGGACTATAAGTGCATGACACCATGCCCAGCTAATTTTTGTATTTTTTGTAGAGATGAAGTTTCACCATGTTGGCCAGGCTGGTCTCGAACTCCTGGGCTCAAGTGATCCTCCCATCCCACCTCAGCCTCCCAAAGTGCTGGAATTATAGGTATGAGGCACTGTGCCCAGCCTTTTTTTTCTTTTTGAGACAGGGTCATGTTCTGTCTCAAAAAAGAGCTGGATGGAGCACAGTGGTGCAATCTTGGCTTATTGTAACCTCCACCTCGCGGGTTCAAGTGATCCTCCCACCGAGTGATCCTCAGCCTCCCAAGTAGCTGGGATTACAGGTGCCCACCACAATGCCCAGTTAATTTTTTGTATTTTTTTGTAGAGACCAAGTTTCGCCGTGTTGCCCAGGCTGGTCTGAAATTCCTGAACTCAAGCAATCCACCCACCTCAGCCTCCCAAAGTGCTGGGATTATAGGTGTGAGCCACCATGCCCCACCATTTTCAGCTTCCTGACTTGAAATGTCTCCCAGTAAATAAGTATTAATTAGTCCACTGAGGCCTAAGGAGAAAAAGGTGAATGAGCCTCTTGCCAGTCCTGAAGCTGATCAGTCTAATGAACTGGAAATGAAAACATACTCTTATCCTTCTGGACCACTTCTATTAGCCTCATATACTGCTGAGAGAGTCGAAAGTGCTGGGCTAAGCCAGGGAAGGTAAGAGCAGGCAGGTGACTGCTAAGACCCTTCTGTTCTACCTGTCTGACACCTGATGTCCTGCAGGGACCAAAGGCTGTATTTATGAACAGTGAAGGCAGTGGAAACTATACTGACCTGGGAGTCAGAAAACCTAAGTTCAGGTCCTAGTTCTGCCACTAATATGCTGTGATCTTAAGCAAGTTATTCTTCTCTCTAGGCCTCAGTTTCCTCATCTGTATACATAATGGCTAAGCTGGTCAATCTATTAAGATCCCTTACAGGCTGGGCATGGTGGCTCACACCTATAAACCTAGCACTTTGAGAAGCCAAGGTAGGTGGATCGCCTGAGGTCAGGAGTTCAAGACCAGCCTGGCCAATGAAACCCCACTGCCACTAAAAATTCGAAACATTAGCTGGGCATGGTGTCGGGTGCCTGTAATCCCAGCTACTCAGGAGGCTGAAAGAAAATTGCTTGAACCCGGGAGGCAGAGGTTGCAGTAAGCCAAGATAACACCATTGCACTCCAGCCTGGGTGACCAGAAACTCCATCTCAAAAAAAAAAAAAAAAGATACTTTACAGTGCAGTCTATGGTTTTTTGATCTACTCATGCCATGTTGCTAATAGTCACCTGAGTGAGGTAACCTATGACCTGCCAGGTTAGGCCTGGCAACTTCCACAACCAAACTGTCTTGAGACAACCTTTGGCCCAGGGTAGCTGAAATGGACTTTTAATCTGGAGTCAGAGTCCCCACCAATCTCCATAGTACCAATGAGTGCTAACGTTTCACTTCTCTAGCATAGAACATGGACTCCTAGCCTTCAACCACGAGACTGGGTTCAGGGCGGTCACCCTGAAACTTCTCATAACTTCCCCTCTATGGCCTTGGGCAGGGACTCACTCTTGGCTTTTTTGAAACCACAATATAAACTAAGTAGGGAACTTTGAAGCTTTCAGATACCAGAGATTTTGGGTTGACTGACAGACTCCAGAAAGTGAGGGAAGGAGGAGAGAGGAGTGGACCTGGGATCCCACCTCAGCCCCACCTACAGACAGCAGTGATGTAGAGGGTGTCTGCAGAGCCACACCTCATGTTTGTGGTTGTGGGGTGGGGAAGACAGATGTCTGGCTGCCTGGATGGTGACTACAGCCAAAGGGAGGTGCTTCCACTGGAGCCTCACTCTGCCCACAAATACCAGAGATATGCCCTCATTTTTCTCTTCATTTCTCAGACCCTTAGAAGGAAAGAAAGAAAACTAACATTTTCTGGGCCACTATTTGTATCCAGAGCTGTGCTAGGCACTTTCACATATCCGATCTCACTTAACCCCCAAAGTAATGTAAGGAAGTGGGAGTTACTGTTGCCCTTAACAGTGAGTAAACAGGCTCAGGGATTCAGAATCTTGTCCAAGGTCATGAAGCTAGCAAGTGTAATTCCTAAGTCTGGCTTTTTCCTAATATATCGATTTGCTCTTCACCCCAAGATCTGGTGACTGCCTGAGAAGCATGTAGTAGGAATTCTCATGCCCTAGCATTCTCCGACAAATCTGAGCTCTTTCTTCCAAGGTCCCATAAACGCAACTGGGAACTCCTTTCCCAGATCTCAAGACCACACCTCTCCCTGGGCCCTAATCCCTGGTGACTGCTCCTCAATTCAAAACACTCCAGGTCCCCACTAAGTTCTCACAAGCGAATCCCTGGGAAACTGTGACAAAGCATCAGTCAGGGTGATGGTTCAGAATGAGGGGCGCTCTCTCTCTGAGGCCTGGACTAAGCTTAGCCTGCTGTGAGCCAGTAGGGAGGTACTGGAGGAGACAAATCCAGTGGGTAACAGGGAACTCCCCTGAGGGGAGGGGCCTGGATTTCTCCAAGGGAGAAAGAGTCCAGGTGAATAAGAGGCTCTGTGGCTGGGGAAAATCCCGGAAGTGATTCGTGTTCTTAGACAGTGAAAGCGCTTCCATAAGTCATGAGAGAGTCTGGGGTGACCTTGGACAATCTCAAATGATCAGAAAGGGGAGAAAGGATATCCTCTGGATTAGGGTCATGGCAGGGTCCCAGAAGCTCCTACTGGTGACTGGGATGGAAAGCACACATCAGGAGGGAGCCATGTCAGTTCTGTGCACAACACTGATCTCAAGTGACAGGACAGCTGGGATGGGAGTGGGGTATGGAGTCCATCTTTCCTGAGGGGCCCGCCATCCTATACACTATCTCTGAGGCCTGGGCTCGGGAGGTTCTGTGGGGCAACGTGTGGCCCAGCATGGAGGGAAGGTGCTGTTCCACTGCCCCACATTTCTCTGTCTGCCAGCTGGGTGCCTGGGTGCTCTCGGGATAGGGCATCTGGGGGTGCTATATGAGGAGGGACCCTGTTGTCTCCCTGCCTGCCCCCCTCCCATGCTCAAGTTCTCCCTTTGGGAGGAGGCGCATGTCCCCAGGACATGCACAGAGCCCACTGACTGGCTCCTGTGGCTGCTGGAGCTGATAGTCTGTCCCGATAGTGGGGTGCTGTCGCCCAGTAGGTGCTGGGAAGGGGGAGTACCTGCCCACCTGTTGCCAGTGCTAGTGGAGGAAGCTGTGTATGAGGGGGTAGGGGCCATTCTCTGACCCTTCCATGAGGAGAAGAGACTGTCTGTCCCAGGATGGGGCTGTGTGGGAGGGAAGTGACCATGTCTGTGTGCCTCGAGGAAAGGGTCAGTCTGTCCTGGGACGGGGTGGGGGCAGGGCAGTCAGTCCTGAAGTCGGTCTGAGGTCTCTTGGTGTGGGGCAGTGGGGTGGGGAGACAAGGGCATTTGTGGGAGGGGAAGGGATGGAGAATACGTGTCTGTGGCTGCGGGTCGGGGGGTAGCCATCTGGGAGCCTGTCGGGATGGCAGAGACAATCATCCCTACGGCTTTTGTGGCAGGGGTGGGTTTGGGGCAGTGTCTGTCGTTCTGTCCCACGGCTGAGAGGAGGGCATTGACCGTTCTGGGGGCGGGTCAGTCTGTCTGGGGGGTGGAGGTGGCGGGGTAGAGGTGTGGGCCCGTCCGTCCCTGGGTCGGAAGTGGGACGGCGAAGGGGGCGGGTCTGGGAAGGCAGGGGTGGTGGGGGTGGGGCAGGGGAGGGAAGGGGGATTGGTGGTCCCTGCTTGGGAGGGGCACGTGTCGCGAGTTCCAAGGGCGTCTCCTTCCGCGTCGACGCCCCCCCTCGTGGGTACCGCGCTCGGTCCCGATCCCCAGCGCTACTCACGCGCCCTCGGCGCCCTGCGAGCCGACGATGAAGCCGAACTTGTCGATGCGGCGCTCAGCGAAGCCGTTGGCCTCAGAGTCGGACCCGAGAGAGCTGAGTTCATCGGTAGTTGCGGCGTCGGGGCCCTGGGTCAGGCTCTCCCGGGTTCCCGACAGGCTTTCCCCGGCCGCGGGCGCGCGCGGCCCATTCTCTCCGTTGCTCTTCGCCATCCCGGCCGCGCCCGCCGCCTGAGCCCCAGCGGCCACCTCAGCCGCCCGGCCGCCACCGACGCCCCGCCCACGCGCGGAGCCTATTGGCCGCCGCAAGGACGGGGGCGGGGCTCCAGGCCCACCCGGGAGCTCTCCCCCCACGCCCAATGGGTGCCGCAGACCTCGGGCCCCGCCCACCTTACCCCGGCGGGCGCCTACAGGGCAGACGTGAGGGGGCGGGGAAGCCGTCACCACAGCCCTCCCCGCCCTCCTCCGGGCTGCCAATCACAAGAACTCACCTGGACAAGCTCGGGCCTTTCCGGGTAGGCCCAAAGCCGGTCCTGTCACCTACGGCAGAGCGTGAGCCGGAGGCCCAGGGCTTCCTCTATGGATTCCTCATCTGCCTCCTGAGCCCCGCTCCTCGCGAGACCCCACGGACGTGGGTGGGGATTGTTTCGCTCATTCATTTATGAGGAACTTTGAGGAGACCCAGGTGAGTTCAGGGATGCAGAGAGGCTTAAAGGACCAACCTGAGCCAGAAGTTTGGCAGTCCCATCGCACTCACTGCTTCTGGCGCCTTAAGTTGTCTCGTGAGACCTGATCATTAATAATAATCAGCGTTTACTGAGCCACGCACTGCCGGAAGCTCTACCTCCTTTCTCCTGGAATCTTTTTCCCAGCAGTTTTATGGAACATAATTAACATTCCATAAATTCACGTTTAAAGTGTACAGTGATATTTAGTATATTTACAGAGTTGTGCAACCATCACTATACTCTAATTTTAGAACATTTTCATCACCCCCAAAAGAAACTCCTACCAATTAGCAGTCACTCTGCATCCTTGTTCCCCCAATCCCTGGCAACCACTAATCTGCTTTCTGTTTCTATAGATTTGCCTTTTCTGGATATTTTATATAAATGGAATTATACAATATACGGCCTTTTATGTCTGGACTCTATTCTCTTCATGATCTTCAAGGTTCATCCACAGTGTAGATGTATCAGTGCTTCTGGATTCACATCTGCCCCAGATTATGTCTGGCTCCTCCCATCCCGTTACTGGGATAGGCGCATATGGCCATGAAAGACCCATACAGCCCCTCCTGGGAGCTAGGACTAGACCAGATTTTGCTTATCCATTCATCAGTGATGTTCATTCATGTGTCTCCAGTTTTTAGCCATTATGAATAATGCTGCTCTGACCATTCAGGTACAAGCTTTTGTGTGGGCCTATGTTATTTCTCTTGGATAGATGTGGAGGAGTGGAATTTCTGGGTCATATGGTAACTGTTTAACCTTTTGAGGAACTGGCAAACTCTTTTCCAAATTTGTTGCCACGTGTCTTGTGATCTCTTAGCAATGAGGTATATACCAATATACCATTATTAGTCCCATTTTACAGTTAAGGAGACTGAGGTAAAGTCAGGTAGTCAGTTGCCTAAGGTCCCAGAATTGGCTGTAAATAGAGCCAGGATATGAACTTAGCTCTTACCAACTGCTTATATTTGCAGGGATAGGCCAATTTTATCTATATGGGCTTAGCCTCCAGCAGCTGACTTCTGACCCCCGAGATTGTCAACTCTTGGATCTATAATATGAAAGCTCCTCACTTATGTCTAGTACTTTATGGTTCACAAGTCACAGTATGTTGTCATCTGATACTCCCTGCAGACCCGTGGGAGAGACAGCCTAGAGAGGGGAAGGGACCAGAAGACTCAGGCCTGGCTGCAGGGCCTCAGACAGACTGCTCAGGGCCCCAAGGCGAGCCTCAAGAGGGGGTCTTGACCCTTGAGTGATTTCACCTTGACATCACGTGGCCCAGACATTCTTGATGACTTCATTGTGCAATCTTCACATTCCATGGGTTTCTGGCTTTCTGTAAACAAGGCAAGAGCAAATATGGGGGTGGGCATAGGCTATTTTAGTCTTAAACCCTCAGTCGGGGAGGATGTTCCTTCTCTTCAGTGACTCCAGACATAGTGGTGGGCTCCAATCCCAGCTCCCAGGAGGGGCAGTATGGGTCCTTCATGGTGGTGTGGGCCTATCCCAGGAAAGGGAGGGGGAGGAGCCAGACATACCTGGGGCAGATGTGAATCCTCAAGTACAGCAAAGTATCCAAGACCCTTTGACTTCATACTTCTATTCCTAGGGTCACATCCCAAACATGTTCTTACTCAGCTCTGTGAGGGCACAAATATAGAGACGTTCACCTCAGGGATATTTGGGGAGGGGGCAGATTAGAGACCCTGAATGTTCATCTTTAGGAGATTGTATAGATGTTACTCCGCTGATGCTCCAGATTCTAATTTTCTTTAATCAAATTACCAGGATTTGAATTTCAGCGACCGAGGTGGCAGCTGGAGCTCAGGCAGCGGGCAAGGCTGGGAGGCCCAACGCAAGGGGGCAGGGCAGCTGTCACCACAGCCCTCCCCACCCTCCTCTGGGCTGCCAATCACAAGAACTCACCTGGACAAGCTCTGGCCTTTCCAGGTGGGCCCCAAGCGGAGCCTGTCACCTACTGCAGAGTTGATGATGCCAAGTGGCCCAGACATTCTTGAGCAAATTACTTCTCTCTGAGCCCATTTTCTCACCTATAAATTGGAAATCCTGAAAAAATACTTCCTTGGAAGAGTTGTTCTGAGACTTTACTGTAACAGTATGCATTAAGCACCTGGCACATGGAGAAGTCCAGTAAGTAATGGCCAGAAGCCAGGCACAGTGGCTGATGCCTGTAATCCCAGCACTTTGGGAGGCTCAGGTAGGTGGATCACTTGAGATCAATAGTTCAAGACCGACCTGGTCAACATGGTGAAATCCTGTCTCTACTAAAAATACAAAAATTAGCTGGGCATGGTGACAGGAGCCTATAGTCACAGCTACTCAGGAGGCTGAGGCAGGAGAATTGCTTGAACCTGGGAGGCGGAGGTTGCGGTGAGCTGCGATTACACCACTGCACTTCAGCCTGGATGACAGAGCAAGACTCCATCAGAAAGAAAGAAAGCGGGGAAGGAGGGGGGAAGGATTGATTTGAAGTTTGCAAAAACACTTGCAAATAAATTATTATTTTAACTGTTCCGCATTACAGCCTGTGGCTACAGCAGGGGATTTTGCCCAATTTAAGCTATGGCACATGGCTTGGGAGACTTCACTTTGTGGCTGTGCCCCTCAACAATTGGGTATCCTTGTGCAAAATTGCTAACTTTCGTATTTTTTGTAAAGACTAGGTCTCACTGTGTGACCTAGTATGGTCTGGAACTCCTGGACTCAAGTGGTTCCCCGCTTGGCTTCTCAAAGTGTTGGGATTACAGGCGTGAGCCTCCATGCACGGCCAAGCTCCAGAGCTCTTGATTTAACACACCTATAACGAGCCAGACATTGGTGCAGGGGTATCCAATCTTTCAGCTTCCCTGGGCCACACTGGAAGAATTGTCTTGGGCCACACATAAAATACACTAATAATATAGCTGATGAGTTTTTAAAAATTGCAAAAAGAAAATCTCACAATGTTTTGAGAAAGTCTATGAATTTGTGTTGGGACACATCCAAAGCCATCCTGGGCCATGGGTGGGTTGGACAAGCTTGCTCTAGTGATTGAGAGAGATGGAGTCCTGGCCCAATAGACTTTACGGTCCAGTGGAGGAGGAACAACATGAACAAATATAGAACATCTGTCAGGCAGTGAGGATAAGAAAATAAAGCCAGGTAAGGTATGGAGAATGCTGGAGTAGGTGTTGGGGAGGTGGTGGGGGCCGAAAATGAGGGAGCTCCTCTGCAGGGCTGAGAATAGTATACAAGAAGCATGGCTGCAGACGCTAAGTTTCCCCTTGAAGAAGCAGGCTGTGTTGTTAGATTGAAGTGAGAAATCAGGGGGAGCAGTGAGCCAATGAATAAATGATCAAAAAGGATGCCTGCAGAATCACGTGGTTCACTGGAATACAGAATTTAAGAGGGCTTAGGCAATGATGTGGAACATCCTGGTGAACTGGCTGTTGTAGACATTCTTTTGAAGATAGAATGTGTTGATATCCCAGAGTCTCATCTTGCTTGGGTCATTCCCAACAGCTGGGCTCGAGGAGCTCACATAGGCCTCTCTCCTGGATCCTGGAATGTGTATGGCATGTGCTTAGGAAACCTGTGAGCACTGGCCATGAGCAAAAGTCCAAATGCCTTATTTATGAGATGGAGTGTTGCTCTGTTGCCTAGGCTGGAGTGCAGTGGCATGATCTTGGCTCACTGCAACCTCCGCCTCCTAGCTTCAAGCAATTATCTTGCCTCAACCTCCTGAGTGGCTGGGACTACAGGCGTGCACCACTGTGCCCAGCTGATTTTTATATTTTTAGTAGAGATGGGTTTTCACCATGTTAGCCAGGCTGGTCTCGAACCCCTGACCTCATGTGATCCACTCATCTCAGCCTCCCAAAGGGAGGGATCACAGGTGGGAGCCACTGCACCCGGCCTCAGATGCCATATCTTTAATTCAGAATAGACTGCAGGGTTGAGGCTCAAAAGGTAGACAGCTGGTGCCCAGCAGCTTATTTTATTAATATTCCAAGTGGCAGAAAACATCACTCAAATAGGCTTAAACCAAACCTGTACTTAGTGCACTCCATAGCGTAAAACAATTTGTCAATGTGGTAAGTTTTAAGAGCAGTTTGATCTAGAGGTTGTAGCACAAGCACTATAGGCTCATGTTGCTTTTTCCCTCCTTTTTTCTTTGTCCTCCTTCAGCTGGACAGTAAATGGTTGTCAGGAGTGGTAGCAAGAACAGCTGGCTGCTTCATCCTCAAGTGAGTGCCCTTTATGGTACCAGCTCCAGGCCTTACACATCCACACCAGTCTTCTGTTAGGTTCTGTTCAAAGGTGAGGAGGCTGCATTCCTTTGTGGGTCAACCATTTATACATCGCAGTATACTCTTTTTTTGAGACACAGTCTCACTCTGTCACCCAGGCTGGAGGGCAGTGGCGCAATCTTGGCTCCCTGAAACCTCTGCCTCCCAGGATCAAGTGATTCTCTTGCTTCAGCCTCCCACGTAGCTGGGACTACAGGCATGCCACCAGGCCTGCTTGATTTTTGTATTTTTAGTAGAGACAGGGTTTCATCATGTTGGCCAGGCTGGTCTCAAACTCTTGACCTCAGGTACATCCCATTATACATTTATGTATCACATGCATACCCCTGATCTAATCATCAGGATCAGTTCAGGGAGAGGGGAACACTGATGGGCCTAATAAAATTCAGCTTAAGGCAACAGTAGTAACAGTATTCTCTGTAATGATCTATTTTATTTTTAAAAAAAAACTTTTTTAGAGATGAGGTCTCACCATGTTGTCTAAGCAGACTTCAAACTCCCTGGCTCAAGCCATCCTCTTACCTCAGCCTCCCAAGCAGCTGGAACTACAGGTGTGCCACTGTGCCTAGAAGGAGCTTATCCTGTCTTGCTTCATGGATTGTAGCACCCAGGGGTACTTAGAATTGTTGACTTACATGCTGGGAGCAGCGAGCAGGGCATGGTGTCAGGACACTCACCAGACAGAATGCTCTTTTATATAACAATGCAATTTTTTTTCTTTTGATACGGAGTTTCACTCTTGTTGCCCAGGCTGAAGCACAATGGCGCAATCTCGGCTCACTGCAAACTCCACCTCCTGGGTTCAAGTGATTCTCCTGCCTCAGTCTCCTGAGTAGCTGGCATTATAGGCAGGCACCATCACGCCCGCCTAATTTTGTTACTTTTAGTAGAGAGGGGGTTTCTCCATGTTGGTCAGGCTGGTCTCAAACTCCTGACCTCAGGTAAGCCAGCTGTCTTGATTGGCCTCCCAAAGTGCTGGGATTACAGGTGTGAGCCACTGTGCCTGGCCTCTAATGCAGAATTTAAAAAATGTAACAATGCAGAATCCTACAATGAAGAATTTAAAATATGCAACAATGCTGAATAGTTAAGAGTAAATCTCCCTATTAGGTAGACTTCATGATCATAACTCCAAGATCTTACATTTTGCTTTTATTTTTAAAAAGTAAACTTCTAGGCCAGGTGTGGTGGCTCTCACCTGTAATCCCAACACTTTGGGAGGCTGAGGCAGGTGGATCACAAGGTCAGGAGTTCGAGACCAGCCTGGCCAGTGTGGTGAAACCCCATCTCTACTAAAAATACAAAAATTAGCTGGGCGTGATGTGCACTTGTGGTGACCGCTACTTGGGAAACTGAAGCAGAAGAATCGCTTGAACCCAAGAGGCGGAGGTTGCAGTGAGCTGAGACTGCACCACTGCACTCCAGCCTGGGCAACACAGGGAGACTCTGTGTCACACACAAAAAAAGCAAACTTCTAAAAATCTTATACACTGGTAGTGACCTTAGCTGACGGGGAGGCAGGAGTAGGGTTTGACCAGAGAGCTGGTTGTGTAACCTTGGGAAATAGTCTCACCCCTTTGAGCCCTGGAGATGACCTGATGGGGCTGCTAAGAGGGCCAAATGGAAGAACTGTAAATAGAAGGTACTGGGAACTCTACGCATGAGTAAAGCTATATTATGGTACTCTACCCATGAGTAGAGCTATATTATGCTTTCTTGTCTGATTTTTTAGTGACTGCTAATAGTATAACACATATTTCCATCCAAGTATATATCCTAACATAACTCAATGTAAGCATTTAATATATTCTCTAATACAATATATTAATATTAAAGTGAAATGGTTCTGATTATTAGTGGCGTCCTCTAAGAGTACATGACAAGTACTTAAGTAGTGGGTAGAACTGAAAGTGAAATTAGTTTCTACAATTCGTGGAGCCCTGTGTGTGCAAGTCTTCAAAATTAAGATTTGAGTCAAGTCCCACCCTACCCGTTTTCCCAGCAGTCCTGCGACAGGAGCTCATTCCTATTTCGTAGTGTGGTCTGGTGGAGCATTGCAGAGTGTGGTCTCCAGGAAGGGGTGAGCTGCTTTGGTTTTCCAGAGCACTCACTGGCTACATGACCTTGGGTATTCTACCTCGTTTTAAAAATGGGGCAGATAATCCTCAGGAGATTACAAGAAGAATCAGAAGAGCTGTGCAAAGCAGCTTTGTATTATAAACAGCAGGATGCTATGTACATGCTGCGGGTCCTAAACCAGTGCAGTGCCAGGCAGCACACTGGGCCTGTAGCCACTGATGTTCACAAGGCCTCATGGTCAATGGAGCTTCTGCGTCTGAGTGAGCCAGGACAGATGTTCATTCAGGAACTCCGGGAAACTGGAATCACTCTCTAGAGGGCAGCTCAAAGGGCCCATTCACTCACATTCCACCCAGCGGCATTCCTGGCCTCCGGTCACAGACTCAGCCACAGAGGTTCTGCAGGCGTTGCCAGTCTGTGGGGGTGAGTGCCCTGACACCATGACCTGCCCGCTGCTCCCAGAAAGAAAGGAGAGCTTGGAGTATGAGACTCCCCAGATCTCCTGACCCCCTTCCTTCTTGGAATGAGACCCAGGTAGTGCTCAGGAGGATTTCTGGTTTTGGCCATGGACAGGCAACCAACAGTGGGCTCACTTAGGCACCCAAACCACAAAGCCCACTTCAGGAAGCCAAATTTCAACTCTGGCCCCTGGGGCAAACTTCTAGCAACCAGGCCAGAGGCAAATGTCAGACAGGGTAAGGAATGACATCCCATCAGTCAACTTAAAAATGGGAGGGACCCAACAGTTTTTAAAGCCATAAAACTGGTACTGACCTTAGCTGACAGGGAGGCAGGAGTAGGGTTTGACCAGAGAGCTGGCTGTGTAACCTTGGGAAATAGTCTCACCCCTCTGAGCCCTGGAGATGACCTGATGGGGCAGCTAAGAGGGCCAAATGGAAGAACTGTAAATAAAAGGTACTGGGAACTCTCAGGGGCTACACACACGTGAGATCTTCCCAGTGAAATCAGCCTTAGCTTTAAAACCAGGAAACTGTTAGCAACAGGCTCTCATCTTCCTCCCTCAACACCCACAGCATTGCCTCTCTCCCTGTGATAGCTTGATTCTAAAGATAACAGCCTGCCTTTACTCAGAAATCAGGACTGTGATATGTTCTGCACACATTCTCTTTTCACTTTCAAAGTGTGTGACTATGGGCATGCAACTCATAATCTCTGTGCCTCAGTTTACCCATGTTCAACAGGAATACTCACATGAGGATTACAGGAGTTAAAATGATAAAATGCTTAAAATAGTAAATTATTTGAATTTTATAAAGTCCTTGGTACATTACCTTAGTACAATTAAGTATTTATTAAATAAATACATTTTAAAGAAACCTCATCAAATCCATACACCTGTGAGGCATCTGCCCAGAGTCACAGAGCCAATCAATCAGGTGAATGGGTGATTCCAGGCTGGCAGGAAACCTCCAGTGTCATCTGCACATGTCTCCACCACCCACTGACACAGGGACTGCACCATGTATTCTTGTTTGTCGTGGGGCCTGGTATGCTTCTTTGTATTATACTGTTAAATACACGGGGCTAGGCCTTTGGAGGATCCCAATGTTTTAAAAGGGCAATACGAATATAATTCCAATACATAAAAAGTATGATGGCAGCAAGAATTTAGTTACAAAACCCCAGAATCCTCAAAGCAGAGAAGTCACACAGCCCTGTGCAGTGTTACCTTTGCCTCGAGTCTGGACAGGGCACAAGTCTTATTTAACTGATTTCACAAGAAGGGTCCAAGAGTTTTATTAGACAATCCATGTCAAGGTACAAAATGATTAATGACATTAACAGCCATATTCTATTAGCCAAGTGCCACCTATCACTATGAAACTATCCTGTAGGACATCCCTGGGCTCTCAGCTGCTAATGTCTGCTTGAAGAGCTCAATGTCCTCAAATCAAGATCCTAACACAAAGATTCCAGAGAGTGGCTTAGAAAGCCCAGCTACTCTTACCAATGTGGGGAAGGGGTCAGGGGAATGAACCCCTGCAGGGCAATTTGAATTCTCAAACTGAGTAAGAGGGAAACAAATATGCAGACAGGGTCCAAGGCCTCAGGTGGGTCTGGGTCAGAGTGGGAGACGTGAGAGGCAAAATGGCAGGGACTTAACAGCAGGTTCCTCCTGTCTACTTCTTCCTCCCGCCTCTCTCCTTGAGGGCCAGGTGGATGACGGCACCATTGGCCATGTTGTAGTAAGCCAGTGAGTTGGAATCTTTGATGAAGATACCCTGGAAAACAGAGAGCATGCCTTAGCATGGGGCAATCCAGCCTCGAGCATACTGCTGCAACCTTACAACTGTGCACTTGGTCCATTTGTGCTCTGGATTTAGCAAATACAGGAACTTGTGAGACAGTAGTGTGCTGGGGATTAGAGGCTTCTCATTCTTCTTACTGTTTGCTTTCTTCCTACCAATTATGCTCCTTTCCTTTATCAACATTTGACTCAAAGCTTAACTCCCCAAAAAGTTGTTCCTGACCAACCCCATGGAGCTCTGACTCTGAAATCACAAGACCTTTAGGAATCACTTAGTCCAACAGCCTCAATTTATAGAGATAACTGAGGCCCAGAGTGGGGATTTGTTAAAGTTTAGATAAGAAGAACATAATCCCTCCATGTGACCTGGCAGGCTTCAGGCTGGGCTAGACTATCACCTCCAAGTTGGGCTGCCTGAGGTCATACCAGCATCACTGGAACCAGAGTATGCCTAAGTCTTGTCCCTATATCTCTATGCCCAGTCACTGAGGCAAAGTTCTTACAGATCCCACATAAGACTGTACTGTGTCCCCACCAGAGCCTTGCACTGTTGGGCACACCTGCCCCAGCACTCCCAGCCAGTATCATCACTTCTAGGATGGATTCAGATGGCAATACCCAGGTATCACTCAACTCCCCTTTCTGTTTCCATGAGAGATTTAGCTTCTGTATAAGCAGGTGTCAGGATCCAAGGGGCAGGTCTGTGGACAAATTGACTCACCTCGTACTGTAGCTTCTGTTTCCCTGCAGGCATGCCTGTGGCTTCGTGAATCTTCACCTTAATGACAGAAACCTGTGGAATCAAGCAGAGGTCATTCAACTCCTTGCTAAGGCCGGCTGGAGGAAGCTTTCCCCTGATCTCTTGGTTCTCATGCACCTGATGCCAGTTTGTGGCAGCAACTCGTAATACCTGGTCCGTGAGCGGGAGGGTGAAGACCAGCACCTGCCCATTCAGTTTCCATTCCGTCTTATCCTGCATGTTGGGCACCTGGACTTTGATGGACACTGGACCCTATAAAACAGGAGGTGGTCATTATACCCAGGGAGCCCTGAGCCAATCAGGAACTCTGCTCTGCTATCCTAGGCCTGTCCAGACAATGTCATCGGTGAATCTGGGCTGCTAGATTCTGGCCTGATTCACCAATGATACCGCTTGTGAGGTTGTAGAAGTCACTCCCCCTTTGCAAGACTTAAGTTTCTTTTCTTTAAAACAATCTCTATCTTGTCTCCTGGTGAGTCTGGAGCTAAAGTGAAGAACTTAGGTGAGTGTCTGTAAACTATTTAGCTCTATCCTGGTACTTGAGTTAAGCGGTTTTTTTTTGAGACAAGTCTTGCTTGGGAGTGCAGTGGCATAATCTCATCTCACTGCAAACTCCATCCCCCAAGTTCAAGTGATTCTTCTGCCTCAGCCTCCCAAGTAGCTGGGATTACAGACACCTGCCACTGTGGCCCAGCTAATTTTTTATTTTTAGTAGAGTTGGGTTTTCATCATTTTGGCCAGACTGGTCTTGAACTCCTGACTTTGTGATCCACCTGCCTCGGCCTCCCAAAGTGCTGGGATTACAGGCGTGAGCCACTGTGCCCAGCTGAGTTAAGTGCTTAAGAAATGAGATTATTAAAAAACAAACAAATAGTGTGGGTGCGGCAGCTCATGCCTGTAATCCCAACACTTTGGGAAGCCAAAGTGGCGGATCACTTATGGCCAGGAGATCGAGACAAGCCAGGCCAAAATGGCAAAACATCGTCTCTACAAAAATACAAAAATTAGCTAGGTGTGGTGGTGCACACCTGTAATCCCAGCTACTCGGGAGGCTGAGGCACAAGAATCACTTGAACCAGGGAGGCAGAGGCTGTAAAAAAAAAATAATAATAAATAATGTGGTCAAATACCTCTGGGGGAGCAGAGGCTGGGGCTGTTTCTGCCTCCTTACTGCAGCCTGACAGCTTCCCTAGAGATTGGCAGTGACAAGGTCCCCACCTCCCCTTATTCCAGGAGCTCAACAGAATCACCTCCTAAGGGCTCAAGCTGGGGAGGAAGGCCGTATTAAACTTTAAAACACCACACAAAATTTCCTCCAGGTGTCTAGGGTCCCTCTCACACATGAGTTGTTCTCCCTGCTAGCCTCTGTAAGTCCACACCAGGGGGACCACTACAGTCACCACCTCTGCCACCACCACCATCCCCATCACCACTAATGCTCTCTGCTCCTCCAATTGTTGGCCCCACATTCACTGTGTGCTCAAAAGCCCTTAGATGCCTCCAATAGCTGACCTAGGCCCCAGAAGTAAGACTGGGAGTGAAACACCCTCAGTTTGGGAAGTGTACAACAGGGGTGGGACTCTCCAGCTAGAAACTTCAGCAGCATTCTGGGATCACATACCTTGTTTCTGCGCAGGAACTCCTCCTCTGGCATTAGGCTGTCCTCTGTCTTCAGTTTTTTGGAGGTGGGCTCATCTTCTATGGGAGGTGGGGGATGAACAGGGGGCATTGGGGCTGGAGCTGGGACAGGTGCCACAGGTGGAGCAGGCACAAAGGCTGCAAAGACAAGAATAAGAGGGCTGAAGGGGCCCAGGACTAAGGGCTGGCGGGAAGTTGAGAGGGAAGCTTACAAAGGTTTCCTCTAGTCAGAGGTGTGAAGCGCTGTTCCTGCTGAGTCTGCCCGGATTGGACAACAGAGGTGTGCAGGAGGGCAGGACTGATGGAAGGAGCTAGTGCCAGGCAATAATAAGCATTTCCAAGGCCTCTGAGCCTGTCGGGGACCTGACCCCTGAATGCACAGGCACCAGCTACACCATTTCAGCCTCCCATTTCTACCAGGAACTGTGGCTCCCAGCTCTAGGGTTTTGGATCCTTCACATGGGAAGCAACGGCTCTCCTCGGGGCTGGACTCCCTGCTGGAACAGCTGGCACTAGGCATTAGCCACTGCTCTGCTGACAGTACTTGGCCTGTGGTCCTTGACCCAATGGCCTGGAAAGTGACGCAAGAGATACTGACCTGTTGGCACAATCATGGGGGGTGGGCGGGGGGCCATGATAGGAGGGGCCGAGGGAGGCATGGGCACCACGTTGATTCTGGGTGCGTGGATGATGGGTGGCATGGGAGCGATCACTGAGCCTGGAGGCAGCCGGACCACAGATGCCATTGGAGGCCGGGGCATAACGGGTACTGCGGACACAACTGTAGTACGAACTGGAGGCGGCATCTGTGTAGGAAAGAGACCCACAAGTTAAAGGAAGCCAAAGTTGGACTCTAAGGGCACACACAGTTGGCAACTGGCCACCTGCAGCTCTGAGGATGGAGGTTAGACAGCTCCATCCTGGTCCCTTGGGGTTGAGGAACTGTGGCCTTACACTGGGCATCCAATAGGAACTGAGCTGCTGAAAGTCCCAGGGTGACACCCTCTCTTCACTTGGGACTTTCGTGGGTCAAACTCAACCAGCTGCTGTGGCAAACACTGAGAGAGGCACTTCAGAGGCTGAGACCTCGACTAAGCCTCCTGGAGACAGGACAGCAGTCCTTAAAGACCCAATAAGTCGTACAGCCCTCCTCTGATGCAAATTGGTTTCTCACATTTGCCACTCACCTCCCTCCCTGCTCCTATCCTCCTCCACAAATAGATGAAGCTAGAGGTTCCCACTTGCATTTAAAGGGCTCTTTCTCTTTCAAACTGACCCACCCAACATTCAGGTCCCACTATAAGACAGTTACCCTCTCAGCCAACAGTGTCCAACCTCAAGAACCAAGCTCTAAAAAGTCAGTTGCAGGGTAGATGTTGGCTTACTGTGGGTGGTCGGGGCACTGAAGTGATGGGTGGGGCTGAGCTGGGAATGTTGGTGGCTGAAGATGGAGGCGGTGGCTGTTGAGGGATTTCATTGGGCTTGCTGGGGCCAATCTTCTCTTTGGTGTCATCTTCTGGCACCAGGCCTTTGGCTTTGTGAATGGCCTCAATCTGCTCCTGGAGGGTGATGTTGGCCTGGGCAGCCTGCTGGGTCCGGGCCATGCTGCCTGAGTGGCCATCCCAGGTCACCTGCAAGTGAAAGCAAAGCCACAATGCTCCTGGAACTAAGCCCAAGTGTGGAAGACAGAGTGCAGAGAAGGCACGAGGATCCACTTTAGCCGCACCTTTTCCTCTGGCTTCTGGATCTCCTCCTCACCGATCTTCTTACCAATGGCCGTTTCCTCTACACCGAAGATGTCAGTACGTCGCTCAGCCAACTGCTTCAAGCTGCTCTCAATATCCAGACCTGTACAGTCACAAAAGAAAGGCAGAAGATAGAAAGAGAAACTAAACCAGGTGTCCTGACAAAAGAGTAGCTTTCCTGGTGTGCAGGGTGGAGGCTGGTTCCACGGGATGAGGGTGACTTGGGGCCCCAACACAGCACTCTTCTCCTCTGGGCTTGGGGAAAGCTGCCCTATTGGTACTAAGCCGATAAACCCAGTGCTTGTGCAACCCCTCTGACTTATAAAAGGATGGTAGGCTGGGCACAGTGGCTCACACCTATAATCCCAGCACTTTCGGAGGCCAAGGCGGGAGGATTACCCTAGCCAACATGGTGAAACCCCGTCTCTACTGAAAATACAAAAATTAGCCAGGTGTGGTGGTGTGTGCCTATAATCCCAGCTACTTGGGAGGCTGTGGCAGGAGAACAACTTGAACCTGGGAGGAAGAGGGTGCAGTAGCCAAGATGGCGCCACTGCACTCCAGCCTGGGCGATAGAGTGAATCTCCATCTCAAATAAATATATACATTAATAAATAAATGAAATGAAAAGGATGGTGAGAGGGCAACTGTGTGCAAAGGGCCACATAGTGTTAAGCAGCAGAATCAAAACTAGAAGCCCAGTCTCCCACCTCTGGCACAGTTCCTGCCCCATTCCAAGCAGCTCAGGGTACTCCAGCCACCAGTGCTCTCCTCAACAGCCACAGGAAGCCCTCTCAGCTAAAGCCTGAGCCTGTTCTGGGATGTCAATAGGCACATGTCATCTCCTTCAGTGTCTGCCTCTGGGGAGTCCTGCTGGAAAGTCGGGGGTTCTCTCCTCAAACGCTTTTGTTGACCTCAACTGTTGCTTTCTATGTTTGCTCAGAAACAGCTGACTGTAATTTGGAGATTACCATGACCTCTCCTGGAACCCCCACCTCACCTGGTGCATACACCTCATCATCACTCTGCTTCTCACGGATGGAGCGATCTCGCTGCTCCAGCCAGCGAGGGTCAAGAAGTCCAATGCGCATGTGTTCCTGCATTTTGCTGGCAGGGATCTTCTCCCCAGTAATGGGGGACACAAGATACTCATCTGGAGCAGGGGCTGGAGGCAAGGGCTTGGAGGCTAAAAGGAAACATGTTTCAGTAAGAACACTGGTGGACGGCCACCAGGGTTAAGTGGGTGGTATTTCATTCATATATCATTCATCGAGGCATCCATTCAGTGTCATTCTTGTACGTGGCACTGTGAAAGGCACTAGGGCACCAGGGATGACTGGGTCCTGTTCCCCACCATGAAACCTCTAACAGACGGGCTGGCAATGCTTTTACAATAAGCTGTGCCTCAAGCCCTCCTAGAAAGACAGGTGTGAGGAACACACGTGGACACACAGGACCTTCCTGGTCAGCCTGAGGGCAGGGAAGCAGACCCTACCTTTGGGATCATAGTCCTTGCGGACAATGACTTGGTCTGGAGTTGGGGGCAGAGGTGGAGGCATGGGTGTCTCTGGGGGTGGGGGCACTTTCTGCCCTTCTTCTTCATCATCTGAACCCTGAAAAGCAAAGCAATGGCAGGACTCAGAGGGGGCCTGAGGACACCTCCCTATAGCTGAGCTTGGCAGCTCTCTGGGTGGCAAGGAGCCTTGGCCTCTGCCAGGCAGCATCCATGTGCTAAGCCTCCCAGGGCAGCTGAGGCCAGCCGGCAGCAGGCCAAGTGGCTTCCTCATAGTATGAATGGGAGCGCTGGGGCCATGGTCCTAGCACTCCTCCCAGGCACTTCCAGCAGCTGGCACCAGGCAGTCCCAAGAGGCCAAGGGCACTTAACATGCTGGTGGGGGGCAGTGGAGGGGGGAGTCGGCAATCAATGGTAGCCGCTCAGACAGCAATGCTGGGAGGGAGAGAAAAAGTCAATTCCCACAGACACAGGGGCCCTTTCTTCTCAGGCTGTGCACAAATTCTTTCCGAGCTGGGGAGAACAGTCTGGTTCTGGAGACTCCATGCCTGCTTGGCTCGAAGGGGGCAGGGATGCCTGAAAGGAAGTGTGGGCTACATTTACAAGAGTTCTGGGAGCTTGGAGCCCAGCTGAGAGATCAAAACAGAATAGGGTCATGCAGAGAGTTCCCTAGCTGAGGGCTGGCATGAGGCAGTGAGAGCAGAGTGTCCAAGCCAGGAAGGCGGCCACAGAACAGGTCGACACAGCTTTTAGATCCTTGCCTATGAATGAATCTTTGTTGCTGGAGCTGGAAAGAGGCTCTGTGTGGCCTGGGCTTGAGCAGCTGTACTGCCTTGTTCAGGACCCACGCCTCCTTTCAAGGTTCACAATGGAGTTGGATCTGACTGGTGGAGAGTACTTCTATCTCCAGGGTCTTCAGGGAGAAAGGTCATCCCACAGGCCCACCCAGCAGCTTACCTCATCCATATCTTGCACTTGGGTGTCCTGATCCAGCTGGGAAGGAGGCTCCTCTGTCTTCTCCTGTTTCTCATCCTCCTCATCAGACTCGACCTCCATTTCAACTTCCTCACTCTCCCCAAACTTCTCATATCGCTCCTGAATGAGAATTCGGGCCCCCAGCTCCTCTGGCGTGGTGGGGGGTGGGAAATTCCCTAGAGGGAGCCAGAGGCAAAGGCATTCCTTATCAAAGACCCATCTATTAGCCCTGTCTGAGCTCTCCAAGGGCTGAAGCTATGTCTGTTTTCTCTCCAGCTATCTCCAGAGGCCCATCTAGGGTCTGGCAAGTACGTATTGAATCTATCTTGGGCAAAGTGGTAGAAATGAAGTTTTCTGGGAGCAGAGAGGAAACAGATACTGATAAAGTCCTCTGAGAGATTCTGCTGCTCTCTGGCAACACTTGCGCAAGGTCTCCCAGGAAGTCTCAGAATTCCTGGCTCCCATCTGGTGTTACTCCTCACAGACCCACCTTGCTCATTGGGTTGGAAGTCCACTGTTTCCACCACCACAAAATCATGCCAGTCGATCTGAGCATAGGCCACCCGTTCCTTCTCCTTCTCCTCTTCTTCCTTCTTCCTCTCACGTTCCTGGAATTTGGCCCATTCTACTCGGTAACACACCTGCAGGGATGGGAAAGAGCTCGGTGCTAAGCTGAAGCAGGGTCTGCTCCCGATGAGGCCACCACCTTCAGTGCTTTCAGCAAAGCCAGCGCCTCCTTCAAAACAGAATGGAACTATGGTTCCAAACTATGGTATTTGCACCTGGTTCCACCCACACCGAGTTTGGACAGAATGGAAATTCCACCCTGTGACTGGCTTGGGAGCTGGCCTTCTGCCTTCTAGCTAGAGTAAAAAAGAAGGAGACATATTGAGGCTGAGAGCAAAGCAGAAAGTTGTGATACGTTGGGAAGCATGTGGACTCCAGGTTTCTTTGGACTTTGTAGCCAGCCAGGCCTGTTTCCCCACCATTCCCGTGACTGGAACATAACAAGGTACTGCTGCAGAGTCTATGTTCAAACATAAAACAGAACCCACCATCAGTAACTAGCTGCAAGAAATCCAGTTCAGTTTACCTGATCCAAAACTTCTCGAGGGTTTTCAGCCTCTTTCTTGAGCTTTGTAAATAAACCTTTGGGTGGAATCAAGATCTGAAATACAGAAGAGTTAAAGCAATTGTCAGTGCTTTATAAGGCGGGACAAAGAGGCAACCTTCCTGGGCCTGTGATAAAGCACAGGAGATGAGAAGCATGGGATTCTGTGTCCCAATTCCAGTTCTACTTGGCTGTGGGACTTGGGGCAAGTTACTTAACCTCAGTAACTTGATTTCCTTCTCCAAAATAGTGGCACCACCAAAGCTGGCACCATGAACTTGAAAAGGCTACTTTAAGGATTAGCAGGAAAGCACGCAAAGCACTAGCAGATTACCTAGAACATGGTCAGTATGAGACAGCTGCTTTCATGAGACTGACCTGCTCTTATCCCTTTGAAAATACTACGCAGGTCTCCCCTGACTATCCTATTCTGAACCATAGCCTACCTGCCCCACCTCTATTTCTGCCTCCTGCTTTCTTTCTCTCCACAGTATTTAGCACGATCTGACAGACACTAACATTGCACTTGACTTCTCACTAGACTAGACACTCCACGAAGACAGGGATTTCTCTCTTTTGTTCATGATTACATCTCTAGCACCCTGAATAATGTCTGACGATATTTTTTTTACTGAGAGAACAAATGCAACCTTTGTTCTAAACAGCCCCAACAGCTTCTACTGCCACTGGCAAAGTGGCTCAGCCCTATTCCAATTCTCCTTGTACCTCTACCCCAAGAATCTATCTGCTCAGAGTCTTCCATGGCTAGAAACAGACACTAGTACTCTCAAGTTAGAGTGGTAAATGCCAATACCCAAATTCTGAAGAAGAAAAAAAATAGGAATGTAACAGAATAAAAAATAATATGGGACCTTTAACCCTGGAAGCAGTCCACTGGGAGAAATTAATCCAGTGCTCACTTAAAATTGATATTGTATATTTAAAGTAACCCTTTGGCCTTGGACCTTCAGTGATTGTTATTTTAGCTACCATACTATCTTCTGGATTTGTCATTTTCTAAACACACACATTTTTACAATTTTTCCTAATTATATACTTAGAGTGAGTAAAGTTAGGAAATCCTATCAAGTCAGATATTTGAGGTGTTGTTTCTGGACATCAAGAACAGATGTACAGACCATCCCACTGAAAAGGGAAGAAAAACAACCTCTACGATGTATGTAGCAAGAAAAATATGCCACAGGAAAAGCTATACCAGCACACTCTGCAATAAATTAAAAATCGCCTTTTTTTTTTTTTTTTGAGAAGGAGTTTCACTCTTGTCCAGGCTGGAGTGCAATCGTGTGATCTCGGCTCACCACAACCTCCTCTCCTGGGTGGTTCAAGCCATTCTCCTGCCTCAGCCTCCCAAGTAAGTGGGATTATCAGCATGTAGCACCATGCCTGGCTAATTTTATATTTTTAGTAGAGACGGGATTTCTCCATGTTGGTCAGGGTGGTCTCGAACTCCTGACCTCAGGTGATTCGCCCGCCTTGGCCTCCCAAAGAGCTGGGATTACAGGCGAGAGCCATCACATCTGGCCTATATTCTGATTATTTTAAATGCCAGAACTGAATTGTCCAGATTCTTTTTTATTTATTTATTTATTTTATTTTTTTGAGATGGAGTTTTGCTCTTGTTGCCCAGGCTGGAGTGCAATGGTGCGATCTCAGCTCACTGCAACCTCTGCCTCCTGGGTTCAAGAGATTCTCCAGCCTCAACCTCCTGAGTAGCTGGGATTACAGACATGCGCCAC
Organism: Callithrix jacchus; assembly: GCF_049354715.1. Classification (NCBI taxonomy): domain Eukaryota; kingdom Metazoa; phylum Chordata; class Mammalia; order Primates; family Cebidae; genus Callithrix; species Callithrix jacchus. Next base: position 200,944,858 of record NC_133502.1, read on the forward strand.
CATGCCCAGCTAATTTTGTATTTTTAGTAGAGACAGTATTTCACCATGTTGGCCAGTCTAGTCTCGAATTCCCAACCTCAGGCGATCTGCCTGCCTCAGCTTCCCAAAGTGCTGGGATTACAGGCATGAGCCACTGCGCCCAGCCTTGTCCAGAGTCCTGATTGCAGCTCTGTCACATGGTAATTGAGCTTTTAGAGTCCAGAGTAAAAATGCCAGAGCTCAAACCCCAAGCTTGTCACCTCCTAGCTATGTGACCCTGGCCATGTTAACTTCTCTGAGCCTGAGTTTTCTCTTCTATAAAGTGAACATAACAATAGTGACTACGTTATAAGCTACTGGAGATTAAATGAGAAGATGCTGCATATATAATTTCTTAGTGACATTAGGTATACTGACTTATATCACATCAAAGTGTCTCTCAATGCCTATTTAAATGCTATTCCAATTTAAGGTACTTTATAATCTGAAGAACCAAAGTTTTAGGGTCAAATGTGGTTTAAATCTCAGCATAGCTATTTACTAGCTGACAGACCTAGAGTATGTGATTTCATCTTTCTGAGCCTGTTTCTGCTTCTGAAAGATGGGGAAAAAAAACATTTACCTATGGCTTCTTGTGAGGACTAAATTAGGTAAAATGAGGCAACTGTTAAAGGCTTGCTTCTTCTTAGGGCCTTATTAGGCAACCGAAAATGGAAATGTACTTAGAAGCAGCAAGCACGACTGGGCCTTGTCACACAGCAGGCAATTGCCTAACGGTACTTAGCAACCACGTGTTTCCCTTCCCTTTGGAAACACGCAGTCTGTGTTGCACTTAAAGAAATAACTGAACAGAAATCAGGATTTTACATCAAACTGGGATTCATAATGTTTGCTCAGAGGCCCCATGGAGAAGCGATGTCCTTGTAGACAGTGAGTGGACACAGTGCTTCCAAGGGTAAGATGCCTTCCTTCCCTGGGCGCAGGACCCCAGCCCCACCCTGCCCAGGTACCTTGGTGTACTGCTCCACTAGCTTCGTGAAGTAGTTGAAGAGGCTGTGCTGTGGGCGGAGAAAGTCAAACTGGTAGTTGCGCTGCTCTTTCTGCATCAGCTGGGTCAGAAACTGGCGCCCGTTCCTAGCCACAAACTGAGCTGTCAGCTTCACCACATCCAGGTCGAAGGCTGAGATGGAGGGGGGATCAGCAATGAACTCAAACTCAGGAGGAGGCTCTTTGGGCACGATGGTCTCTTGGATTACCTGGGCTTGGACCTAAGATGCAAAGGGAGTATGAGGTGAGAGGCACAGAGGTGGACAGGCTCTAGAGGAGGGGAGGAGGCATGGGCACCCACCCCTCAGCAGGACGGCTATGAACCTCTAGACTTCTGTTGATTATGTATGCACCACTTGCACTTGGTGTGAGAGAATTCTAAATCAGTGCTCTAAGAGCACTGAGTTGCCAGTCAACTATGGCCTCAACTCCATGAATGGCTCCAGTGAGAACCATGCCCCTCTGTATCTCTGCTGCACCTCCCTTGAAATAGAGAGGTAAAACTGGATGACAGAAGATCCAACAAAAATATGGCTTATTAAATCCCATCCAAGGCTGGGCACGGTGGCTCATGCCTATAATCCTAGTACTTTGGGAGGCCGAGGCGAGCAAATCACTTGAGGTCAGGAGTTCGAGACCAGCCTGGCCAACAAAGTGAAACCCCGTCTCTACTAAATATACAAAAATTAGCTGGGTGTGGTAGCAGGCACCTATAATCCCTGCTACTCAGGAGGCTGAGGCAGTTGAATTGCTTGAACCTGGAGGAGGAGGTTGCAGTGAGCCAAGATCATGCCATTGCACTCCAGCCTGGGGTACAAAAGCAAGACTTTGTCTCAAAAAAAAAAACCCATCCAAGAGGGATAGAAGTGCAGTAAGGCCTGTATGTGTGCAGAGAACCCCACTGTACAAAATGTTTCCATGACCTCCGCATGAAGCATGATACAGAACAGGTACTGTGAATCCTCTTTATGGATGAGGAAACCGAGGTAGCCTGAGGCCCTAGGAGTAGTATATTGCAATGCAAGGTCTTAGAACCTGACTTCAGCCTCTTTATCCCACTGCAAAAGGAGGGGCTGTCTTTTCCACCACGGTTCAGGAGTGCAGAAAAGCGAAGGGAACAGCCCAGGTCTGGACAGGAGGAACAACACGCCAGCCTCTCTCTTCATTCATAACCCTAACAGTCCCTAGTGCTGGGCCTCAGCACAGGGAGGGTGGTATTAGGGGAGGGCAGATGGAGGGGTCCTGGGAAGAAGACAGAAGGGAAGGGATCACACAGGCCACATTGCCCTTCAGCACAACCAAGTAGGAAGTCCTTCACACATCATGGCACTGCCCTCACACCCTGAGCAAGGCCTGGAACAAATCCCACTTCCCCCGACTCTCAGATTCCTTTTACAGCCTCTGTGAAGAGTCAGTGAGACAAGACTCCTGAAGTAAAGCGCAGAGCTTGACAAGCAGTGCTCGGGCCACACCAACTATCATCAGTACTTTGCGGTCTGGGCCTCAGCCTGCCTCTGTGAGATGGGGATGATGACCTCACTTCTCTCCCTGGGTGGTTGTGAGGTTTGGATAGCAGAGTTAATTGTGTACCCCCTCCCTATCCCTGCTTCTCTCTCGGCCCTGCGTAAGTGAGGCGGGGTGGGGCTGGGCTCCAAACCTTCTGGGGCAGCTGCTGCTGGGTGGCCTGCTGCTGCTGCTGCATAACTTTTGGGATGGCAGCTGACGGCTCCTGAGCCTTGCCCTCCTTGAACTCGCTGACCTTGTGGCGGTAGTAGGCATGGTAAGGGTCATTGGGGTTCAGAAAGTTGAACTTGGGGTTGTTGATCTCGTTCTGTCGGATCCTAGCTTCAAATTCAGGACCGTTTCTGGAGGGAGGAAAAACAGGAAGATTTAACACCACACCCCTTGTGCCTGCTGAGATCCAGAACACTGCCCATTTGAACACTCTTCTTGCCACCACCCACTGCTCAAACCAGCCCAGCCCTCAGCAGAGCAGACATCCTCCTCCAGCCTCCTGGCATTGACAATCAGTGCCATCTGTCTCATTCAGCCTCAATTAGGCCATTTCTACCACAGGGTCTTCCTGAACTCAGTCATTCCTTAGCTCTTCTTCCAGTTCTGCCATTTCCAAAACCATTTAGGCTATTGCTCATTCCTTTTAATAAAGTTTATTTACTTAGAAAAATCTATTTAAAATGGAGGGTACATATTACCACTTAAATTTTTTTAAAAATCAGTATGCCTTTATCCACAAAAGGTAGTCAAAAGTGAATACAATGCAAATAAAGTAATATTGTCAAAGTTTAGCTCGAAGTTTGCTGAGACTAGTTCTCTTAGTTCAAAGGGGTAGCAAGTACTGGAGAGATGTAAAAGGTACATAAGCACCAAACCTAGGCTTTGTCCTTTGAGTAACGAGAAAGACTGAAAGACATGAAAATTTAGATGATTTGAGCCTGGGCAACAAGGCAAGATCCTATCTCTAAAAAAAAAAACCATAAAAAATAAATTAGCTGGGCATGGGGGGTGTGCCTGTATTCCCAGCTACTCAAGAGGCTGAGGTGGGAGGAACCCCTTGTACCCAGGAGTCTGAGGCTGCAGTGAGCTAGAACTGTGTCACTGTACTCCAGCCTGGGCAACAAAGTAAGACCCTGTCTATAAGAAACAAAAACAGAAAAACAGATTATTTGGTTTAATGCCTTGTCCAAGTACTGCCTAAAATTACTCCGTAATACTGGTAAGGCCCACAGGGGAAACATGCACAGCAAGGACCCAGGCTTGCACAGCTGTATAAGGTACCTTCAGACGACAGGGGTATGGTAAGATCAGCAGGGAGGCCTCCCACCACTGTCTGCATCTGGGATGGTTCCCCGGATATCCCCCATGTCCCCAGCAAGCCTTCAATACCTCAGGATAATGAAAAAATATCCCCGTAATGTTGTTTAGGGAACCCTGATTTTTATAAAGTCTCAATGGTAATCCTTCAAAGTGCCACGCTTACATACAACACCTGTGTCAGTCAGAAAACACACAAATCTTAAAGACACAGGATAGGAACACATTCAAGTTTCAGGTTCACTACTGACTCACTCTTAACCAGAGCAAGTTACCAACTACTCATTGCTTCCATTTCCCCCTATGTAAAAAGTAGTTAACACCAGTTTCCTTTTCTACCTTGAACTATGACTGAGGAGATGCCAAAGTCTTTTGTTTTGTTTTGTTTTGCTTTAGAGACAGGGTTTCACTCTGTCACCCAAGCTGGAGTGTGGTGGCACAATCTCAGCTCACTGTAACCTCTGCCTCCTAGGATCCTCCCACCTCAGTCTCCTGGCTAATTTTTTTACAGTTTTGTAGAGATGGGGTTTCGCCATGTTGCCCAGGTGGGTCCCAAACTCCTGCACTAAAGCAATATGCCTACCTTGGCCTTCCAAAGTGACAGATAACAGGCATGAACCACTGAACCTGGCCCTCAAAGTTTTTTCAAATCATACAGTAGCGAGCAAATGCAAGGGGCCAGGACGGGTTGTTCCAGCAACATTTTAGATGATTTGAGTGTGAGATGTCTGTGGGGCTTTCCGTTGCTCCTCTGGCCAGAACCTTGTACTCGGAGCTGCCCCAAACACATCAAGGCATAGCCCTGGCATCTGGTGCCAGCCGGCTGGCTCTACTCGCTTCAGACTTTCACATCCCTGCCCCATGAGTTAAGAGGGGGTGGGAGCCTGGCACAGTGACACACACCTGCAGTCCCAGCTACTCAGAACGCTGAGGCAGGAGGATCACTTGAGTCCAGAAGATCATATCCAAGCCTGGACAACAAAACAAAACTCCATCTCTAAAAAAATTCTTTTTTTTTAAATTTAAGAGAGACACAGGAGACATGGTGCAGGCAGTGCTGTGCCCCAGATCAGGCACCACAGCAATGTGTGCCAAAACCCAGGCTGGCTCCTCAGCAAGTCCTGGTCATAGCCTGCAGTGTAACTAATACCATGAGGTCTCAATTTGACAGTGCATTAGTCCAACTGGAACCTCATGCTTTGGGAAAAAAAATTCTCCCCCTTCCTTGAATAATGCAAACCACACATAAGAATGAAGGTGAAAGCAGGCTTTAATCCTGCTAAGCTAGACCACTATACCCAGCAAATGCCTTGGGCAGACAAAGGGCTCCTAGAAAAAGGGGCCCTGGTCGTCTCCTGTATCACTGCCTAAGTCATAACTTTACCCCCAACTGGGAACAATCTCAAAGATAAAACAATGAGAAGGTTCATTCCAAGCTATTCTGTTGCTTTAAATTATCTTAACGTTAATTTTAGAATCATACTCTCTACCACAACGAATAGATTTCAACAGTAAAAGACGTAATTCTGAATCAACCCAGCTGGTGGGACTTTTTAAGGGTAATTTCCACTTCAGTTTCTTGACAGGAACATGCAGGAAATGATAAGCCTAACCTAGTGAAAAAACTCCTTTTGGAAAATGGCTCAGTTGTGGATTTCTACTGCATGCTCCATAAATATATGTGAACTTAGGAGAAGTGAAGCACAGAGTTCTGCATGCCTGCTTTAACTCAGATACTGGTCTGTCTCTTTGTCGCAACATAAATGATAAGGTCACAGATTTTATTTATTTATTATTATTTTTGAGATGGAGTCTTGCTCTGTCGCTCAGGCTATAATGCAGTGGTATGATCTCAGCTCACTGCAACCTCTGCCTCTTGGGTTCAAGTGATTCTCCTGCCTCAGCCTCTTGAGTAGTTGGGATTACAGGCATGCACCTGGCTAATTTTTGTATTTTTAGTAGAGATGGGGTTTCACCATGTTGGCCAGGCTGATCTCGAACTCCTGACCTCAGGCGATCTGCCTGCCTCGGTTTCCCAAAGTGCTGGAAAATCTGTGAGCCACATCCAGCTCACAGATTTTAGAAATGTCTACAAAAGCAATCACCATAGCTAAAAACCAATCTAGGATGTGCATGGTTTTGGTATTTTTTTGTTTTGTTTTGAAATAGGGTCTTGCTCTATCACCCAGGCTGGAGTACACTGGCATTATCATAACCTTGACCTCTCGGGCTCAAGTGATTCTCCCGAGCAGCTAGAACTACAGATATGCACCACCATGCCTGGATAATTTTTTAAATTTTTTGTAGAGAAGGGGGTCTCACTATGTTGTCTAGGCTGGTCTCCAAGGCCTGGGTTCAAGTGATCCTCCCACCCTAGGCTCCCAAAGTGCTGGGATTACAGGCGTGAGCCACCTCACCTGGTCATATTTATTTATTTATTTATTTTTTGGAGACAGAGTTTCGCTCTTGTTGCCCAGACTGGAGTGCAATGGCATGATCTCAGCTCACTGCAAACTCTGCCTCCCGGCCTCCCAAGTAGCTGAGATTACAGGCACATGCCACCACACTGGGCTAATTTTGTACTTTTAGTAGAGACAGGGGTTCTCCATGTTGGTCAGGCTGGTCTTGAACTCAGGTAATCTGCCCGCCTTGGCCTCGCAAAGTGCTGGGATTACAGGTGTAAGCCACTGTACCCGGCTGGTCACAATTATTGATTGATTCACTGATTGATTTTTTTCTTTTTTTTTTTTACCTGGTTCCCAGCCCTGCTCCTGCCTCACAGATATTTATTTTTAAGGGAACTTGAACGTACTCTTATTTCTTCAGCAGCTGAAAATGGCACAAAATTGGAAAGCTACTTGGCAAAATGTTTAAGAAATCTTTTAAGGATGCTCTTTCAGCCAATAATGAGCCACACAGAATTTTCTTAACATAACAAGGTTATGATAACAAGGTTATGATAAGATTGTTTCTAAGGAAACAATCTAAAAAGGAAAGAAAATATTCAGAGATTTCCCCACAGCTTCATTTGCCAAAATGAAATACTGGGAACAGGACAGGTGCAGTGGTCATGCCTGTAATGGCAGCAATTTGGGTGGCCAAGGCATGAAGATCACTTGAGGCCAGGAGTTAAAGACCAACCTGAGCAACACAGAAAGACCCCATCTTTACAAAAAATAAAAAAATAAATTAGCTGAGTGTGGTGGCAGAAACACAGAGTGAAATGTGAAAGTATCTTTGCTAATATTACAAGGATCTAAAAAAGGATGTCAAGGACAGAAGGAAACAGAAAAAAGTGAAAACAGCTGGCAGAAACTATTCTGGTAATGAGAATATGGTGATTTTTAACCCAACACCTCTTTTCTGTATATTCTGCTTTTAAAATATCAGGGGAAAAGGGGAAGCATGACATTGCTAAGAGCCATTAAACATTTATCTTAAACACACACTTTACCATTTAAATCTGACATGACCCAATCACCATCATCATCATAATGTTCAATCAAGCACGGAGCAGCTTTCAACCTAATACCCAGGTTAATCAAAGCCGCTGAAATGTAATGAGATGAATCTGCAGATCTGCCACAGCGAAAGTCTAAGCAAAGTAGGCTGGGTGCAGTGGCTCATGCCTGTAATCCCAGCACTCTGGGAGGCCCAGGCAGGCGGATCACAAGGTCAAGGGATTGAGACCATCCGGGCCAACATGGTAAAACCCCGTATCTACTAAAAATACAAAAATTAACCAGGTGTGGTGGTGCGTGCCTGTAATCTCAGCTACTTGGGAGGCTGAGGCAGGAGAATCGCTTAAACCCAGGAGGTGGAGACTGCAGTGAGCTGAGATCACGCCACTGCACTCCAGCCTGGTGACAGAGCAAGACTCCGTCTCAAAAAAAAAAAAAAAAAAAAAAAAAAAAAGGCAAGAAGGTCTAACCAAAGTAATCTTTATTGATCTTTATGTTTAATTTCATCAGATTGGGAAAGGAAGGAACACCGTTAAATGATTATACTGACTGAGGCACTGCCTCAGGGGAGTGACGTTGGGTCCCTGGAGAGCACATACTCTGCCTGAACCTGCTTCCACACACGAAGGAGCTGTCCAGAAATCCATATTGATTGTGAAATCTCATTTTTACTTGTTTTGTTTTTTTTGAAATAGGGTTTCACTGCTGCCCAGGCTGGAGTCCATGGCTCACTACAGCCTCAACTTTTTGGGCTCAACTGATCCTCTTGCCTCAGCGTTCTGAGTAGCTAGGACCATGTGGTGGCCCATGCCACCACAGCCAAACAACTTCTTATTTTTTGTAGACAGGATCTCGCTATGTTGCCCAGGCTGGTCTTAAACTGCTGGGGCTCAAGTGATCTTCCCACCTTGGCCTCCCAAAGTGCTAAGATTAAGGGAAGAGCCACAGCACCTGGCCTCCTCATTTTTAAATAGTGGCAACAAATTTGAATATTGAAAAAATTACTGTGAGGACAAGCAAAACATCTGTAGGCTGGACATGACCTGAGGGCCGCCAAAGGAATACCTTAAATACCCTAGAGGATGTACTGACCTTTGGAGTCGAGGGGCCATTAAAAAAATTCCATCTAAGGATGTGAGTATAAGTACAGTGGGGAGAGACAGGAGGAACTCGGAGCAATTCCCATTCCATCTGAGAAGACAGCTAGCACTGGCATGCGGTCCCATGACCTCGCTTCTGTCTCACAATAAACAACTCTGAGATGGCATTTTGTTCCATTCTGCAGATGGGTCATTCTTGGAATGTGGCCTTGCACACATTCTCCTTTTTATCTTCCTCAGGCCAGCAGCTCAGGCACAGACGCACACCATCTGTGACGAAGTAGCTCTCCAGACATTTCCTCAGGCCAGTTTTGGAAGCAGAGGCTCCTGGTGACACTTAGCAGGGGCTAAGTGTGACTCTCACTCTGGCCATCGCTGTGCTGTGTCAGGGACACCAGTCCTGCCCAATCCACTCCCATGTTGTGGTTTTTTTATGAACTAAAAGGCCCAAGTCTTTAAAAACCCTTGTGCTGATTCAGCACTGAAACCTCTTCATGCTGAAACCCATCTCTGACCCACCCAAGTAGCTCCATTACCTGGCCACAAAGCTGGCAGTCTTGTCAACAATATTTCTGACCTCTGGAGGAGGGTAAATAATCCCCACAACTGGTTTAGAAGGTGCAGAATCCTCCTTTGAAGACGCTTCCTCTTCCATGGGCTATGAAAACAGGAAAAGAAAGAAGGTTTTCAAGTCCCTGGTTCGGCACAGGTTCTCCACTGTGAAACTCCTCTAGGACATCAGTCAGGGTAGACTTTCACTCAGACTTCCCTCTGGTTAGGACCCTCTGCTTCAGAAAAGCTGTTAAGTTCACTGCACCTGCAAGGGATGCTCCTGGGGACCCAGGGTAAGGAGTAGCTTCCCTGGCTCTTCTCTAGCTGAACTGTCTCAGTGAGACCAGGAATCTGCATTTTTACCAAATGCCCAGGTGATTCAGATGCAGGGACTCAGACTACATCCTGAGAAACCATTGCAGAATCCAGGCCTTGTCTGTAACCCTGCACCCAGTGCTGGGCTTGGCATGGAATTTTTAATGACTGTTTGCTGAATAAAGAAATGGAAAATAATTTGCTGACAGCTTCTTCTGCCCTGAATGCCCTCTCTCTCTGCCTCTGTTCCACACCTTAACCACCATTCAATGCACAAAGGTTTTGTGACCCTCCACTGAAATGCTCAGCATTAACTATCCCATAAGTTCCAGTATTTTCTCCAGCAGCTTCTTTCCCTTAGCGAACAAAGGGTCGTCTCTTATCTTAGAAAAATGAAGTTTCTCCTCTAACTTCATGTTCCTTTCTGCCACTGCCCTCTCCCACCCCTTCCTCTGGCAGCTAAACATCCTGAGTTCTCTTCAGTCTTGCTAGTCTCACTTCCTCACCTGACATTTGGTCCCCACTCATTTTAAGTGCTCTTGACAAAGTCAAAAACAACTGCTCACAGCCATCCACCGCCACTATCTGGGCATGAATGGTGACCACTCCTTCACAACACTCTCAACTCCCAGGCCCCGTTCTTCTGTTCCTCCCTTCTTTCTCATCATTCCATTCAAGTTTCCTCCCTAGCCCCCGTTTCACCTCCTGCTCTATAAAGTTGGTGATTCCCACTACCCCCAGCCCCGCCCAATTCTGTTCTTGGTTCTCTTCTGTTTCCAGTGTCCTCCATTTCCCCCTAGTGCCTATAGGCTAAACCATCTGGCCCAAATTAATGTCCCAGAACACTCCTGTGTACCGAACAGCTTTGGGTCCAGCTGACTCCTGGGCACTTTCGTCTCTAACCTCTTTCCTCAGGAGTAGCTAACCAGTCATCCACGCTAGAAAGCTGGAGCTCCTCTCTCTTCCTCAGCTTCCACACTCAGTGATAATAATATTTATCAAGCTGGGCACAATGGCTTGCACCTATAATCCCACTGACTCAGGAGGCTGAGGTAGGAGGACTGCTTGAGCCCAGGAATTTGAGGTCGCAGTAAGCTATGACCGCACCATTACATTCCAGTCTAGGTGACAGAACAACACCCCATCTCTCTCTCTTTTTTTTTTTGAGACGGAGTTTCACTCTTGTTACCCAGGCTGGAGTGCAATGGCACGATCTCGGCTCACTGCAACCTCCGCCTGCTGGATTCAAGCGATTCTCCTGCCTCAGCTTCCTGAGTAGCTGGGACTACAGGCACATGCCATTATGCCCAGCTAATTTTTTTTGTATTTTTAGTAGAGTCGGGGTTTCACCATGTTGACCAGGATGGTCTCATCTCTTGACCTTGTGATCCACCCGCCTCAGCCTCCCAAAGTGCTGGGATTATAGGCGTGAGCCACCACGCCCAGCCTAACACCCCATCTCTTAATAAAACAATTTTAGCCGGGCGCGGTGGCTCATGCCTGTAATCCCAGCACTTTGGGAGGCCAAGGCAGGTGGATTACAAGGTCAGGAGTTCAAGATCAGCCTGGCCAACATGGTGAAACCCCATCCCTACTAAAAATGCAAAAATTAGCTGGGTGTGGTGGCGGGCGCCTGTAGTCCCAGCTACTCAGGAGGCTGGGGCAGGAGAATCGATTGAACCTGGGAGGTGGAGGTTGCAGTGAGCCAAAATCATGCCACTGTACTGCATCCTGGGTGACAGAGCAATACTCCATCTCAAAATAAAATAAAATAAAAATAAAACAATTTTTTTATCAAGCAGAGTAGATCCTAGGTATTTTTCCCAAGTACTTTAAATATATTAACTCTTACAGACCTTATAAGAAGCCTATGAGATTAAGTATTCTTTTCTTTTTTTTTGGAGACAGTCTTGCTGTCACCCAGGCTGGAGTGGAGTGCCATGATCTTGGCTCACTGCAGCTTCCGCTTCCTGGGTTCAAGCATTTCTCTCCTGAATAGTTGGAATTACAAACGTGCACCATCAAACATGGCTAATTTTTTATTTTTAGTAGAGATAGGGTTTTGCCATGTTGGCCAAGCTGGTCTCAAACTCCTGAACTCAAGTGACTGCCTGCCTCCGCCTCCTGAAGTGCTGGAATTACAGGTGTGAGCCACCGGACCAGGCCAAGTACTCTTAATATCTTCCCGTTACAGATGACAGAACTGAGAGACGGAGAGCTTATGTCCAACTGGCAGAACCAGGATTCTAACATATCACTCTGGCTGAAGAACCTGCCCACCGCCCTCTGCCCCAATCTAGGCCAGGCCTTCAGCCTCTTTTGAATAGTGTGACTGACCTCCATCCTCCTAGTGATTCTCCACGTCTGCCTACCTGAATTTCTGAAACACAAATGTCACTATCTGGTTTAAAACCCTCCCTTTTCTAATCATGGATGAATTTTCTGACTAGAAAAAAAACCCTCTCTTTTCTTCCCACTGTCTGCAAAGAAAAGTTCAAATACTAAGTAAGAATCGCATCTCCTGCCACCACTCTCCTAAGTCTATCCTTCAACACTTCTTCATTTACTCTTGACTAGACACATCGTTTGATTCTTACCTCAGTGTCTTTGTGCCTAATATCTGGCCATTACCTTATTTTTCCCCAATGCCTGGAAAAATTCCAGGGACACACAGGCACTTAAATATCTGTGGAAAAGGCATGGCTTCTTCAGTCATGTCCCCACCTTATTCTGAACCCAAAGCGGTGATCAGCATATGTGCTCAATAAATATGTGCTGGATGAATAAAGGATGCTATTTCCCTTCCCTAGTCACCTACCTGACGAACTCCCACTCTTTTTTTTTTTTTTGAGAGAGAGAAGCCTCACTCTGTCACCCATGCTGGAGTGCAGTGGTTCGATCTCCGCTCACTGCAACCTCCGCCTCCTGGGCTCAAGCAAGTCTCCTGCCCCAGCCTCCCGAGTAGCTGGGACTACAGGTTCGCGCCACCACGCCGGGCTAATTTTTGTATTTTCAGTAGAGATGGGTTTTCACTTTATTGATCAGGCTGGTCTTGAACTCCTGACCTCGTGATCCACCCGCCTTGACCTCCCAAAGCCACGACGCCTGGCCTATTCCTTCTTCTAAAAAAAGGAATTTACCTCTCACTCCTGTGGGCTTCCCCTACCTTAATATCCCTTCTACCCCGGCAAGCAATGTTGATTAGATTTGTACCTGAAACTTCTATCACAGAGCATATCACACCATACTACAATGGTTTATGCACATTTGAGATTGGAGAGCTTTAAGGGCGGGTTGGCGGTCATCGGGAGGACAATAAAATTTGGTGAGCATTCTCGCATGTCTGCCTTCCCGTTAGCCTTTGAGCTCCCTAGACAGGATTGTGCCCCATTCATTCCGGTAAACGTGGTAGCCTGGTATAGTGTCTGGCTTGGGACAGACACCTAAACAGATTCTGAGAATTAACATCCAAAGACGTACCGTGCAGGCTGAGAAATTAGGCATTACTAGGCAAAGGCTGGGGCCAGTGGCCCCAACTGCCACAGATCAGAGGATCTTCTCAGAGGATCAAATGATCACTGCCTCTCACACTTTAATCAATCACCTTAGAATTCTGTTCAAATGTAGATTCCTATTTAAAAAGCCTAGGGCGGAGACTCCGCTTTTCTAAGAAGCTCCACGCTCTTGCCGATGCTGCGGACTCGCGGACCACTTTGGAGAACCCTGTTCAGGACGGTTCCTTTCGCTACCAGAACGGCACCGTAGCGCCAGAAGCGCGCAAAGCACGCAGCCTCCTGGGACTTGCAGTCCCTCCAAGCCGTTCATAGCGGCCGCTTATTCCTACGCGAGTGAGGAGCACCCAGGCCCACGCTCGGGCTGCAGGCTGAGGTGCTGGGGGAGAAGTACCTGTTTAGGCTCGGTGGCCACCGGCGGCGGCGGAGGCACCGCCTGCACGGGTCCGGCCGGCATGACTGCGACGCTCAGGGCTGCCAGTCCGCCTCGGTGTCGGTGAGGGGTGCCGCCTCAAGGCAGCCCTCCCTCTAGGACAGTACGACGAGCTCGCAAGATGGCGGCGACCGAGCGAGTTGTGACCGCGAAGGTGAGATTGACGCACTTCCGGGACCTCCCCCTCGCCGTGGCACGCTTCCCGTCCCTCCCCGCTGGCACCGCAGCCGTTGCCAAGGCAACGGCCTGGGCCACGCTAGGGCTTTCCGGGGATCCCAGGTGCCGCAGGCGTGCTGGGTACAATTTCGGGAGCCGACCAGACACAGAGGCTAAAGCTGTTAAGCTGAAGGCAGGTGAGATGTTCTGCATCACCCGCCCGACCCCCGCTGCACTCATCTCGCGGCTCCTTTACTCCACAGGCCAGTGCCTCTCTCCCTTCGACCCCGCCTCCCAAGAGCCCAGCTCCCTCCCATTGGCCTTATTTAGGAGAGCCCGGGTCCCCTCAGGCTCGCCGCCTCAGAGTCCCACTTCCCTACTCCCATAGTCCCCTCTTTCATTTCACATCCTCCAAGCCCCTCTTCCGAATCCTACCTCCTTAATTCCCTTTTCCCATGGGTCTGCCTTTTTTTGCTTCCACCCTCTGCCTTTCGTAGTTCCCCCATCCAGCCCCCCGGGGCCTCCCTCTCAAATCAAGGCTGCTGCTTTCTTTTACTTTTTTTTCTGAGACGGGGTCTGGCTCTGTCGTCCAGGCTGGAGTGCACTGGCTCAATCTCGGCTCACTGCAACCTCTGCCTTCCGAGTTCAAGCTATTCTTCTGCCTCAGCCTCCCAAGTAGCCAGGACTGCAGGCGCCCACCACACTCGGCTAATTTTTTTGTATTTTTAGTAGAGACGGGGTTTCACCATATTGGTCAGGCTGGTATCGAACTCCTGACCTCAAATGATCCACCCGCCTCGGCCTCCCAAAGTGCTGGGATAACGGGCGTGAGCCACTGCTCTCGGCCAGTTTTTAAAATTTTTTGTAGGGACGTGGGAGGACGTGTACCTACGTTGCTCAGGCTGATCTCAAACTCCTGTGCTCAAGCGGTCCTCCCGCCTTGGCCTCCCGAAGTGCTGGGATTACAGGCGTGAGCCGCCACCGCAGTACTGCTGCTTTAGGCTTCACATCTCACTCTCACAGGTGCGGCCCTGCAAGCTACCCTCACTCCCCAGAGGCCTACCTGGCATCCTGCCGGCTTCTCACCTTTTCCTAAGATTCCCCTCTCTCCTTCCTCCCCTCCTCAACCCCGGAAAGCAGGGACCTGGCTCCGAACCTGTGCCTGGACTTTAGTTTCCTCGCCTTTCAAGCCTTCCCCCTCCCTCACACACCATAGCTGTATGTCACTGTTTTTTTTTTTTTTTTTTTTTTTTTTTTGAGATGGAGTCTCACTCTGTTGCCCAGGCTGGAGTGCAGTGGCACAATCACTGCTCACTGCAACCCCCACTTCCTGAGTTCAAGTGATTCTCCTGTCTCACCCTCCCGGGTAGCTGAGATTACAGGCACCCACCACTACACCCAGTTAATTTGTGTGTTTTTAGTAGAAACAGGGTTTCACCATATTGACCAGGCTGGTCTTGAACTCCTGACCTTGTGGTCCACCCGCCTTGGCCTCAAAAAGTGCTGGGATTACAGGTGTGAACCACTGTGCCTCAATGTTCTTATTAATGTAGAATAATGATAGCTAGGATGTATTGGTCACTTACTATGAGCCAATACACTTCATGTAGTACCTTTATTCTTTATTTTTTTATTTTTATTTTTTAGAAAGTACTAGGTTTTATTATCTTTTTATCAAAAACAATATCAGTAACACAACCGTGTGAGAGGTGCCTACAGAGGAGGTGCTCACTCCAACTCAGCCCAGGGGGGAAAGGGCACTGGGGGACAGAAGAGGATCCAGCCAGCTGGGACCCTCGGTTGGGGTGGTGATGGGAGCTAATGGCCACTGGTGCAGCAAGGAAAGGTGGCTCCCCTCACCCCAGCCACTGGGGTCAGGAAGAGACACCGTCTGCCCAGGCTAAACCACCAGGCCTCCCCTTTCAGGAGAGGGAGGGTCCCAGACAACAGGCCCCAATTGGGGCCTCATCAGCCCTCCCCCATTCCCCCTTCCCCTACCCAGGGAGACGAGGGTTGTCCCAGCGCAGCTGTGGCTGTGACTTGTTAAGCCAGTTTAGTTCTCTAGAACAGTGCTGTCCAATAGATGGACGTGCTCTCTGCTGTCAGTATAGTGGCCATGAGCCACATAGGGTGACAGCTCTAGAAACGTGGTTAGTGCAACTGAGGAATGAGTTTTTAATCTTATGTGACTGTAATTAGCTTGACTTTAAACAGCCAAAGGTGGTTACTGTATTGAATAGCACAGGCTAGAGCTTGAAGAAAACAAACCAAAGCACACCAGCTGGGTCTCAAGCAGAAGGCAGAAAGGGTAGAACCATCCACCTCAGCTATTCAGCCCCATCAGAAGGCACCAGGAACAGGGCGAGAGAAAAGGGCAAAAACCCACCCAGCCACGTGAAAATTCACTCGAGCACCCAGCAACGTCAAACTGGAAATACCACACTATTTCCTGAAAAAATATATTTATCTATTTTTCTAGGACCAGAGAAGAATAATAATATAAGAACACAGACACAAATATCCTCCATCCCCTTCATTATATTTTGGGATCTGCTAAAAAACTATGCTTCGGCAAAAGCTATTTTATAAGAGGAAGCAGCTTCAGAAAGGGCCAAGGTCATCAGGAGGGGGGTTTAAACTATTTTTAAAAAACTGGGGAAGGGGTTTAATGAAAGACAACAAAGAAGAGGGAAGTGGAGGCCCCATCTAAAGCTATAAATAGTAAAAAAAAAAATTAATAAAAATCATCTCTCCAGTTCTTCTCTCATTTTCAAGAAACAAAAACAAAAACAAAACAACATTAAATACAAATTTAGCAGGTGCCTACGAAGAGCAGCAACAGTGCAAACAGACCCATTTATTCTTTATAGCAATATATTTACAAATGAGGATAGTGAGGTTTGGAGTTGGTAGAGTAGGAATGCAAGTTCAAGCCAGGCTTCTTACTCTACTAGTGCAGTTACTCTTTTGTCCTCACTCAGTCCCTTCAGTGTCCCCAGGGATCCAGGCAATTAACAGTGTCATGTTTGAGACTGACATTTGCCACATAGCTGGTTTTAGAGTTTCCCGTGTTTTCATGGTGGTGGCTTTGAATCTCAGCAGGCCCCCTGGCTGGGAAGTAGGCATAATCTTTCAGTAGGGGTAGGGTACTAGTTCAGAGAGAGAGAGAGAGAAGGTGCTTGAAGGTTGAATGGAAGAGTAAGAAAGGCTCCTCTCTCCTCTGGGAGTCAAAAATCCACCTTGAGCCCCAGGAAACTGAGGAGAGGCAGAGTTAGCTGCTACTCCTCCATATGGGCTCAGTTACTGCTGTCACCTGTGTGGTCATGGCGACAGTGCAGTATCTGAGTCTTCCACTCAAGACCCAGGAATTACAGAGATTGCTCATGTCTTCACATGAGACAGAGGTTCGCTCTTGTTGCTCAGGCTGGAGTGCAATGGTGCGATCTTGGCTCACTGCAACCTCCTCCTCCCAGGTTCAAGCGATTCTCTTGCCTCAGCCTCCCTAGTAGCTGGGATTACAGGCATGCGCACCACCATGCCCAGCTAATTTTTCTTTTGTATTTTTAGTACAGGTGGGGTTTTGCGATGTTGGTCAGGCTGGTCTTGAACTCCCGACCTCAGGTGATCCACCCACTTTGGTCTCCCAAAGTGCTGGGTTAACTGGCATGAGCCACTGCACCCAGCACCTAAGTACTTAAACCATACTTACATCTGCATGACCTCAATTTTCAGAAGAAACAACGTAAGGTAATTTACTGCTAGTTATCTGAACCAAGATCTAGTGGGAGTTGATATCCAAGGTGGCCTCAT
The DNA here is from genome assembly GCF_049354715.1 of Callithrix jacchus. Classification (NCBI taxonomy): domain Eukaryota; kingdom Metazoa; phylum Chordata; class Mammalia; order Primates; family Cebidae; genus Callithrix; species Callithrix jacchus. Next base: position 200,962,055 of record NC_133502.1, read on the forward strand.
ATGGCAGCTGTAGTTATTGAAGATGAGCAGATCAGTGTTTCCTGGTGCCTTCACAAGCAGGCTTATGAATTCCAGGTCCTTTGCCACCTGAATACGCTTCCTCCAGGTTGGGCTTCTTGATTGCTTTATTTTCTTCATGCCCATTCCAGGAAGGAAACCCAGAACACTTGCCTATGTTATTTTCCCTTTGTTTCTGCCTCCCTCCTTGGAGACATAAAATCTCTTGGGCAGCAACAGCTCATGAGAGGCAGTTGCCAAGACAACAGGAGTGCAGGATGTGGGCATGTGTGTTGTGAGTGTCATGGGGCAGACACATATCACTTGGGTGATATCCCACGGGTGAAACTGGCACACACAAGCTTACCCCTTGCAGAGACCCTCAGATATCATCGGTAGTTCCTGGAGGACAGGGCTGCTTGTGCCCTGCTGTGTTCCTGGTCTTGACACAGTGCCTCCTGGCATGGAGCAGATGCTCAGTCCTCATTTGGTGAATGCACACACAGCATCTGACCCTCTGCGCCATCCAGTACAATAGCTACCAGCCGATGTGGCTTTTGAACTTTGAAATGGTTAGTAGGGGAGAGAAAGTAATATGTTTTCCTCACCCATCACAGGTTTAATAAAAGACAGATTAAGGTGGCTCATGCCTATAATCCCAGCACTTTGAGAGGCCAAGGCTGGAGGATCACTTGAGGCCAGGAGGCCAAGACCAGCCTGGGCAACACAGCAAGTCTCTGTCTTTACAAAAAATAAAAAAAAATAGCCAGGTGTGGTGGCACCCACCTGTAGTCCTACCTACTCAGGAGGCTGAGGTGGGAGGATCACTTGAGCCCAGGAGTTTGAAGTTACAGTGAGCCATGATAGCACCACTGCACTCCAGCCTCAGCAACAAAGTGAGACCCTGACTCTAATAAATAAATAAGTGAAATAAAATTTAAAAACAGATTAACAAGAGAAAAGGTTACAAATTTATTTAATAAAAGTTTCTCCTGACATGGAAACCTTCAGAAATGAAAACCCAAAGAAACAAGGAGATCTGTGTTTTTTGGGTTTTTGTTTTGTTTAGTTTTTTTGTTTTTTTGAGACAGAGTCTTGCTCTGTACCCCATGCTCCAGTGCAGTGGGGCAATCTTGGCTCACTGCAACCTCCGCTTCCTGGGTCCTGGTTCAAGCAGTTCTCCTGCCTCAGCCTGCCGAGTAGCTGGGATGACAGGCGCGTACCACCATGCCCAGCTAATTTTTGTATTTTTAGTAGAGAAGAGGTTTCACTATGTTGGCCAGGCTGGTCTTGAACTCCTGACCTCGTGATCCTCCCGTCTCACCCTCCCAAAGTGCTGGGATTACAGGCGTGAGCCACCACGCCCGGCCTGTAGATCTGTGTTTTCATGGATAGTCATTCAGAATTGTGATTGGTGGACTGAAAGGTATGATCTGGCCAGGCACGGGATTACAGTTCAAGCCTGTAATCCCAGCACTTTGGGAGGCCAAGTCAGGTGGATCACCTGAGGTCAGGAGTTGGAGACCAGCCTGGCCAATATGGTGAAACCCCGTCTCTACTAAAAATACAAAAATTAGCTGGGCATGGTGGTGTGTACCTGTAGTCCCAGCTACCCGGGACTACAGGAGTAGTCTGACAAGAGAATTGCTTGAACCCAGGAGGCAGAGGTTATAGTGAGCTGGAGCAGGAGAATTATTTGAACCCAGGAGGCGGAGATTGCAGTGAGCCGAGATTGCACCACTGCGCTCCAGCCTGGGTGACGGTGAGACTCTGTCTCAAAAAAAAAAAAAGAAAAGATACGATCTAATAATAATAAATGAGGGAGGGAATAGATTTAGCAAGGGCTGTTTTCTCAGATTCTTCTTGGTATCCCTGTGTGACATTTCTTCCCATCTTGGTATAGGGCAGGACACCTGTCACATGAGGGTCTTCAGGGGAGAAGGAAGGGAGAGGTCACAGACTGACCTTCCTGGTGGCCTGCTTTAGGGAAGAAGGATGAGGGGAAGATGAGAGTGGCCTTCCTGCGTCTGCAGTTCTTTGCATTTCCAAAGTGCCATATTTTGGGGTACCATTTCCTGTAGCCCATCAGTGGCTAGTAGAAATACCAAATCTCATGTGTGGCTTGTGTTATATTTCTCCTGGGCACTGCTACTCTGGAAGTAGCATGGCCTGAGGACAGAGCAGAGATTGTGGACTCAGAATCTCAGCTTCCTGAGTGACCTCAGGCAAGCTCCCTAACTTTTCAGAGCCTCAGTTTCCTCCTCTGTAGAAATGAGGGAGATTGAGGGAAGCGGTACACAGTAGGTTCTTCTGTTGATGCCAGCACTATGGAAGAATGCCCTCTGCTCAGGCTGGAGGCAGGCAGGTGTCTGGAGGTGGCTTTTCTTCCGCAGGCTAAAGGGAGTACTGAGGCATTGTGGCCAGCGTGACGTGATCCAATAGAGTTTGGTCCAGGTCTCTGGAGCTGAGGGTTCAGATTGGAGAGGGTAGGCCTGTGACCCAGCTGGAAACTGCTGCAGTGGTCTAGGCAGGAGATGACAGTGGCCTGGTGTGGCCCAACACTCCCCATCATGCTGTAGCTGTAACTCTATTTCAGTTGTGTGTGCCCTGTTTGTTCCAGGATTCACTCTGGGAGGAAAGGACAGCAGGCATATTCTTGTTCATAGCTGAATCCACCCAGCCAGTAGCACGGGACCTGACATATATAAGCCCTCAGGAAGGACTTGTGGAGTGATGTACTCTGCAGTATGTCCTCGGGGTAGGGGGACTGAGAAGCTGGTGAGGCCACTCAGAACCAGGTCTGAAAGGCCTTGTCACCTGGGGCTGGGAAACAGACTTCTCCCAGGGTCTGGGGTAGACTTTTCAGCCTACCCAGGGTTTCAGGGAGTTTCCTCCAGCAGCAGCCACATGGCTCTGGCTGGCAGGGCTCCTCTGTGCTCGCCCTAGGAGCTGTGAGGATGGCACACCTGCTGGGCAGCCAGGCCTGTATGGACAGCCTGCGCAAGGACCTCACCGACCTGCAGGGTGCCATCGTAGACGTCTTCTCCCACACTGGGCCTGTGCGCTTTCCCTCCTGGAAGTTCCCAGATCGTGTGGCCTGTGACCTTGACATGGTGGCCCTGCTGGAGCACTATGACCATGTTCCTGATGACCCCGAGTTCACACAGCTGTCCCATGCTGTGCTGCTGGAGCTGGTCATCGACAGGTGAGGGCCTTGACCAAACCTGGTCATCTCAGGATGCTGGTACCTGCCCCTGAAAACAGTGGCAGCTGCGGTAGCCCCTCCAGAGGCAGGGGTGATGTTGGTAACACAGTTAGCATTGAGTACCTGCTGGAGCCACATCGGCTTTGGACTTTCAAAGTGGTCTCACCTTTTATCGTGTGTCTTGTGTTGTGTGCTGTGCTATGCCGTGTTAGGCTAGCCTAGCCTGTCCACCTCAGGCAGTTCGTTTCTACTCCATTGGTCTCTGTTGCACCACAGCTGGGACCTGGGCCTCTCAGCCACTCCCAGCTGCCTCCTCACGGTTTCTGTGTCCAGGACACCATAGTTGCTTCTCAGAGTTTCCATCCCAGGCTCTCTTTCCTGTTGTCCTGTGGGTTGTGCTGTTCCCTCTGCATATCACAAGGCCAGACACAGGATGCATTTTTCCAAATCATAACCCTCTGGGAAGAGCCTCGTGGATTCTCCTGCAGCTCCATCACTTCTAAAGTTCACATGGTTGGCCGGGCACGGTGGCTCATGCCTGTAATCTCAGTGCTTTGGGAGGCCAAGGCAGCTGGATCACTTGAGGTCAGGAGTTCAAGACCACCCTGGCCAACACAGTGAAACCCTGTCTCTACTAAAAATACAAAAATTAGCGGTATGGTGGTGCATGCCTGTAATTCCAGCTACTCAGGAGGCTGAGGCATGAGAAATCGCTTGAATGTGGGAGGCAAAGGTTGCAGTGAGCTGAGATCACACCAGTGCACTCCAGCCTAGGTAATGGAGTAAGATTCTGTCTCAATAAAAAACACAACAAACAAAAAAAATGACATGGTGTGTTGGGCATGGTGGCCAACACCTGTAATCCCAGCATTTTGGGAGGCTGATTGGGAGGATCATTTGAGAGTTCGAGGCTAGCCTGGGCAACAAAGGGAGACCCCATTACTACAAAAATATTTTTTAAATTAGCTGGGTGTGTTGGTGCATGCCTTTTTTTTTTTGAGACAGAGTTTTACTCTTGTTGCCCAGGCTAGAGTGCAGTGGCACAAACTTGGCTCACTGCAACCCCTGCCTCCTGAGTTCAAGAGATTTTCCTGCCTCAGCCTCCCCAGTAGTTGGGATTACAAGTGCCTGCCACCACTCCTGGCTAATTTTTTGTATTTTTAGTAGTGACAGGGTTACACCATGTTGACCAGGCTGGTCTTGAACTCCTGACCTCAGGTGATCCACCCACCTTGGCCTCCCAGAGTGCTGGGATTACAGGTGTGAACCACTGTGCCCAGCCAATGTGTGCCTATTGTCCCAGCCACTTGGGAAGCTACTAAAAATATAAAAATGAGCTGGGCGTGGTGGTGCACGCCTGTAGTCCCAGCTACTTAGGAGGCTGAGGCAGGAGAATTGCTTGAACTTGGGAATTGGAGGTTGCAATGAGCTGAGATTGTACCACTGCACTCTAGCCTGGGCAACAAAGCAAGACTGTCTGAAAAAAAAAAAAAAAAAAAACCCCAACCTAAAACCAACCTTAAAGCCATGAAGACCAGACAGGTGACAGAGAATATGAGAGGGACTTTAGTCTTCAGTGGTTTCAGGATGATCTGCTCAGGGACAGAGGAGCCACTCTGAGGCCTGGAGGAGCCCTTGGTACAAAAGCACCATCTGTAACCTCTGAGTGGCTGAATGATGAGCACAGAACACACCTCCTTTCCTCCATGACTTTATGCATTACACTGTCCCTCTGCTAGGAATGCCCTGCCCATCTGTCATGGCTAGGTTTACCCACCCCCTTCTCTGTGAAGCTGTCGCTGACATGCCCTCTGCCCTGCCTGACCCCTCTGCCTACCTCTGCCTGAGTTAAAACCTCCTCTGGGCTCCTGTGTGTATAAGTAACTCCTGGCAAAGGCTGCTGGGTGAGACCTAGACCAGCCTATGAACCCTGGAGTCTGGGGCACTGGCCTCCACCATATGGTGTAGCACTGAGCTGCTCAGTTCATGGCAGGGATGGGATCACGGCTAAGGCTGCAGACAGCAGCACCGCAGTCTCCCACTGCTAGGGTCGGTCGGTCTGGGCAGACGGATTGCTCTGTCAGGGTCATGATGTGTCCTCTTTTCAGGTGCATCCCCGTTCCCCGGTGTTGCCTGGCACCATGGCAAGTGCTGCTGTCCATGTTTGCAGAGGAGGACACACTGACCAGAGATGGGCAGGGCCTGGAGGCAGTTGGCACCTCCTCCCCCAGGCCATCTCTACCCAAGGCCCCACAGGGTTTGGGATGACCTCGCTGCAACTGCAACAAGCTAATTTCACTTATCTTCCTGGTGTGTGTTGTCAACACAATACTTTTTTAAAATAGCTTGGTTCCCATGCAAATGCAAACTTAGCTTTTTATTATAATATTGCATTTTTTTATAATTCATGCCTGACTAATTTTGAACTTAAAGGTTAGGACAGAGACCTAGCTGTTGTGATGCAGGTCTCCACTGTCACAGAAGCAGCTCACCCTGCAGAAGCCCTTGACTAGCTTCAGGAGACTGTGCAAACACCCCACTCTGCCTTATCAACCTATGGCTGTGGGCAAGCTCCTCCCCTCTCCTGGTCTCAGCTCTGTCATCTGTCAAGTGGAGGCTCTGGGTCTCTGGATGCAGGGCAGCTGTTCACCTAGCACTTTTTAAGGACTCAGGATACAACTGAGGCAAGGCCAGGCTCAGCTTCACAGAGAGCCCTGGTCCAGTGGAGAAGAGCCAGGCAGAAGTGCCACCCAGGAGACCCAGCAGAAGCTCCCAAGCAGAGATTATGGCCAGGGATGACTTCCTGGAGGAAGCAGCCCCTGGGTTAGGTTTGAAGCTGGTCCAGCAGAGCATATTCTGAGACTCTCCGAGTCCCTGATGCCTGGGCCATTTCCCCAGAGCCAGAGCTGCAGTTGTATGGTCTGAGGGTACACGGGCACCAGCCAGGGCCCCAGCAATCTGGAATCTCTGCCCGCAGGCTCCTGCTACTGCTTCAAAGTTGCATGAGCTACTTGGAGAACCTTGGCTCAGAGCAGATGATGCCCCCCGCGCGGGCTGCGGGACCCTGCATGTCCGTGGGGCTCACGGTGCGGCGCTTCTGGGACAGCCTGCTGAGGTTGGGCATGCTCCACCAGCAGGCGCTTCCCCAGGTGGGTCCCAGCCTCTGTCTCCCCACTGTGGTGGCCTTCACACCTCACCCCCACTCCTTCCTACCCTACCACCGTGTGCACTGCAGCCTTCACTGGCCTCCACCACCCTCCCAATCAAGGCCCACACAGTGTGGCAGTTAAGAATGCAGGCCTTGGGTGGTCACACCTTGCTCTCTGGCTCTGACGTCTCTGTGGGACTTTGGAAAAATCCTGCCTCCTCTGAACTTCAGTTTCTTCATCTGAGATTCAGACAGCGGAGGTCATGTGAGACTTGTTTGTTACGGGCTATCCCATAATCCACACAGGCACCCACTCAGGAAGGGCTACTGTCACCGTGATGGGGAAGAAACTAAAACTGAGAGTGGTTATGGTGACATGAGAGCAGGCATGTCCACTAAGCAAGAGCCCAGTAACCAGCAGCTGTGACCATCACCATCGCCCTCCCAACACCATGCATACAATCAGATCAAGCATGGAGGTTGGGGTATGGGCTGCAGAGAGGAGGCCTGGGTGTGGTAAGTTGAGTCAGAGGAAAAGAGGGAGAAAGTTCTCTTATTTACATTGGTGTCAGAAAACATCTGAGGGTCTGAGTGTCAGGTAAGTCTGTCGCACTGTCACAGAACATCCCCAGGGAACCAGTCACCTCCCTCTCCACTTTCACCTGCTTTCCCTTTTCTTTTTCTGAACACAGAAAGGGGCAAACCAAAGGGAGACCCCTACCTCCAAGCCCACCGCCAAGGACAAGCCAGCTAGGAGCCCTGAATGTCTGACTGCCAAGTTCATCAAGCCCTCCTCCCCAATGCCAGGCTTGCCCCAGACCTGCCAAGACCCAGAGAGCATCCCCATCAGAGCCTCCCTGCAGTGTCCAGCCACGGCCTCCAAGAACACCAGGAGTGTTTACTCCCAGACCATTGAGACGGCCCTGGTGCCCTGTGACGCGTGTGCCAGCGTCCAGGGAAGCCTGTGGAAGGTGGGCAAGGTGGTCATCAGCCTGTGTCAGAGCCAGAACTTACCCTCGTCCTTAGGCCAGTTCCAGCAACTGGTGCAGGACAGCATGGGGCTCAGGCCACTGCCAGCTGCCACGGTGGGCCACTGGGCAGCAGAGCAGAGAAAAGACCTGACGTGCCTCAGTAAGCATGTGGAGGCCCTTAGGGCCCAGCTGGCAGAGGCTGAGGAGCAAAAGGATGGCCTGAGGAAGCAGGCGTGCAAGCTGGAGCAGGCGCTGAAACAGGAACAGGGGGCACGGCAGCGACAGGCGGAGGAGAATGAGCAGTGCCTGGCTGAGTGGGAGCATGACAAGCAGCAGCTGCTCGCAGGTCTGTGCCCTGGAGGCTGAACGCCTGGTGCCCAGGGGCTCTGCCACAGCCTTCGCATGGGTGCATGAGACAGGGCTTCCAGGGCAAGTGGTTTGTGTGGAGGAAACCCAGGCTGGGGCACAGGCAAGAGGCAGGGAAGGGAGGGCAGCAAGGAAGGGTGTGTTCATCCGGCAGTGACACTGTGAGCTCAGTTCCTGCTGGGGTCACCAGGAGCCAGGCTAGGATGCTTGCCCAGACTCGTCCCTCAGTTGGGGAGGGAGCTGGGATGTGTATCCACTTGCACTATCAATCATTGAGGGCTACTTCCAGAGGGTTATTCCCCTGGCACTTCCAGCCAGCAGAGTAGCCTCTCTGGTTTTGGCAAAAGCCATCAGAGACTCAGTTGCTGGCACCAGAAGTTGGCCAGTGCCCACTGATAGGAGGCCTGAGAGATTTGCCCTTTCTGAGCCTCATGGTTGCCTCCATGAATGATACCAAGGCCTGGAGAGGTGCAGACACATGGCAGCCAGCCCTTGAGAAACAGGGTGGATGAGGGCCCAGCCCCCTCAACCAACTCCCCAGAGCTCTTCCCACAACCACAGGCGGCTCCTCTGCAGGAAACGGGCTGCCTCCACTGCATGGGGCACACTGGGCATGAAGGTCACTGGCCAGGCCCATGGGACAGGGCCTCTCTCTTGGCTGCCATAGAAACATGTGACCTAAAGACAAAGATGGCCACCCTGGAGAGGGAACTGAAACAGCAGCAGGAGTCCACACAGGCTGTGGGTAAGGAGCCCCATTTTAGGCCCCCATGCCACATCTCAAGCTAGTAGTGTGGCTGGATGAGCATTGTCTGTCTCTGTCCCCTGAGCATCCAGGGCAAAGATGAAGGGAACCAGCCACAGGAGGGTGGGCCTGGCCAACCACACTGCTGGGCAGTGGCCAAGCTGGGGTGCCACCTCCCACCCAGAAAGCACATTCTGTTTTCCAGACCCACCTCAGGCAGGGTCTAGAGCCCATTTTGTGGCTGAGGACTCTGAGGCCCAGAGATGTGATATCCCGCTTGGGTCCCATCCTGGGTCTGAGGTAGTACAGCGCTCCCCTGCCCTACCCCATCCCACACCTGCTCAATGCTGCAGAGGCAAAGGCCCAGCAGCTGCAGGAGGAAGGTGAGTGCAGGGCGGCGGCAGAGAGGCAGGTACAGCAGCTGGAGGAGCAGGTGCAGCAGCTGGAGGAGCAGGTGCAGCAGCTGGTGGGGCAGCTGGAGGGCGCCAGACAGCAGATCAGCTGGGCCAACAAGGAGCTGGACAAGGAGAAGGCCCGTGACAAAAGCATGGTCCGCCACCAGGAGGTAAGGCCAGGGCCCTCGCCAGCCTGGGAACCCACAATGTAGGCTGCAGGGAGAGAGGGCTGTGCTGGCAGGGAATGGGGGCTCGTCTGTTTGGGCACCTGCTCCCTGAGATACCTCCAGGTGTAGGGTTGACTCACCGTCACAGAGAGTCTGCCCTGAGCCAGGCACTGGGGAACAGTGACCTAGGGACAGCTACTCCCTAATGAGGCCTCACTCTGGAGGAGTGCCCCACAGGCAAAGATGAGCAAATATGCCACACTCTCCTGCCAGATGGCTAAGGGGTGCAGGGGGGCATGGCCACATCAGCCATCAGCCATCGGAAGGATAGGGCAGGCAGAGGGTGAGCCAGGGCCCCGGGCACAGCTGTGTTCTGGGCAGTGGGGCCTTGCAGGAGTCCTCCGAAGTGTGGTTGAGGGAATAGGTGACCTGTTGCCCAGTGAAGGGGGCAGGTCTGGGGCTTCTCTGGCTGGGCTACCCTCAGAAGCTCAGCAAGAGCCAGGGAGTTCAGCTGAGAGTCCACAGAGTCAGGCATGAGCCCAGGATAGGGGAAGCTCTGTGTGCCCTGCAAACCGACACAGCTGCCATGTATCAGGTGTCTGCTGTGACCCAGCCTCTGGCTTCTGGCTCCACAGCCTCTGAGGCTTACTCCTTGCTACAGCAGGAGGCAGATACTCTTGTTACCCCCATTTTACGAATGAGGAAACAGCCTTACTGAGGTTAAGAAAGTTGCCCAAGGCCACACAGCTAGCAAGAGGTGGAGCCAGGGCTCCGAGCAGACCGGCGTTAGTTCTTCCTGCTTTCCATTCTGTGGGTGTTAGGAAGTGGGGGCTTCAGTGGTGGGGGATGATGTGACACTGGAGACCCAAGAAGAAGAAAAACTTAGTTCCCGGAATTCCTCTCCAAGTGGGGTCTACGTGTGACTGGAAGTGGGGGTGAGACCCCCAGAGCCAGCCAAGGGCCAGCAGCGTCTTTAAGCTGGGGGTCTTGGTCTTGACCAGATGTGCATCTGCCTGCTGCCAGCTTCCCCTCACCCCTACCCTTCCACGCGTGTGACCAGCATTCCCTAGACACACATGAGGGAGCAAGGATGGGGGTAGTGGATGCTGTAGCCTCCTTAGTTCCATGTGGCTGGGCCTACCCTGTGGGTCTCACAGCCTCCCTGCCTGTTGATTCCTGCTCAGTCCCTGCAGGCCAAGCAGCAAGCCCTGCTAAAGCAGCTGGACAGCCTGGACCAGGAGCGTGAGGAGCTGCGGGGCAGCCTGGATGAGGCTGAGGCCCAGCGGGCCCGTGTGGAAGAGCAGCTGCAGAGCGAGCGAGAGCAGGGGCAGTGCCAGCTCCGGGCCCAGCAGGTGAGGGTGGGTGTCTTCCCTTTTGCCAGAGAAGCCTCTGGCCAGCCGAGTGCCAGCAGGCCTGTCTCATGTCTTGGCAGTAGGGACAGTGTCCCAGGGGTGCTAGGTGCCATGTGGCTCACTCAGGAGCCAGGCCTAAAGCCTCCCCTGCCTCAGGAGCTGCTGCACTCATGTCTTGGCAGTAGGGACAGTGTCCCAGGGGTGCTAGGTGCCATGTGGCTCACTCAGGAGCCAGGCCTAAAGCCTCCCCTGCCTCAGGAGCTGCTGCAGAGCCTGCAGAGAGAGAAGCAAGGCCTAGAGCAGGTGACTACAGACTTGCGGCTGACCATCCTGGAGCTAGAGCGGGAGCTGGTAGAGCTGAGGGAGCAGGAGCGGCTGCTGGTGGCCTTCCCAGACCTGCACCAGCCCACCAAGACCCAGATCCATGGTAGGGGACTGGGGATGGTGCCAAGGGCATGCTGGGGCTCAGGGCCGGCAGCTGAGGGCTCATGTGGGCAGGACACTGGGGTCTGCAGCTCCCCAGCCTGTAGTGAGGGTGGTAAAGCCGGGCAGCTAGCAGTGCAGCCCCTGTGGACCCACCACAGCATGCAAGTGCTTCATGCATTATCCACTCTGTGCAGACAGGGACGTGAAAGCCCAGCAGTGATGTGACTGCCTCTAGTCACGACAGCCAAATCCAGACACAGGTCTGGTTGTCCCTGCAGCCCATGCTCTTCACCACGTCACATGCCAGCCCTTGCTCAACTTGCCTGTGTCCCTTTTGGTCCTTGGAATGGGTCCCCAAACCACACCATGGGACTAGTTCCAATGAGAGCCCCCAGCTGCTGCTGTCCTGGACCCTATGGCACAGGAGTGCTAGGTACCCATCTTGGCACAGGATTGGATATCAGGTGACCTGGGTTCTCCCAGTCCCTCCAGCCCCCTAAAGTGCTGAGGCGAATCCATTCACAGAGCCGGCAGGAGGATTGCTGCAATTTAGCTGCCCATGAGACGCCATCCAGGCCCTTCTGTCCCCTTCTCAACTACCTGAGGCAGGTCATAGCCCCTTTTTACAAAGCAGGAAACTGAACCAGAAGGGGCAGCAATTCTCCCAGGCTCATGGAGCCAGAAGGAAGCAGCCATCACAAAAGCAGGGGAGAGAGCAGCCTTGCCGAATTGCTACCATTCCCATCCTTGAGCTGGCTGTGACCTTGGACAGCTCACTTCGTCTCTGGCCTGTCCAAAACGGGGCCTAGGAAGAGATTCACTCCTCTGCTTATTTGCTAAGTCTTTTGAGAGCTCTAGGCCCCACCCAGCTCTCAAATTTTATAGTACAGTCATCTTCCCAGCAGATGGTTGGGGGACAGGGAGGTGGGAACAAGGCTTCAGGAAAAGGAAGGTGAGATGGGAGGCCTGGTGTACTAATAGCTCCCTTGGGCCAGTTGCCGGGCCACCCACCCAAGCTGGTGTGCCTCCCTCCTAAGGTCCAGTCCCACTGGGCACAGGAGGCAGATCAAGCAGGGTGGAGTCCCAGATAACATGTCCCACAGACTCTGGCAACGTCACAGATGACATGGAGAGGCAAGTGCAGGCCAACAACATCCGCATCCGGGTCCTACAGGAGGAGAACGGGCGGCTTCAATCAATGCTGTCCAGAATCCGGGAAGTGGCCCAGCAGGGTGGCCTCAAGGTAGGCCTGAGAGGGCGGGCCCTTGGGGACCAGGAGGAAGCCCCTACCCAGCAGAGGTCTTCAGACTCTGCCCCAGGAACTTATGGCAGCCCACCTCATTGCATGAGGCCTCAGGCTGTGCTTTTGTGAAACAGTTTTCACATTTCCAGAAGGCGTGAGGATGTTTAGGATCCAGTGCCTTCCAGTCCCATATCCTCTATAGCCCTTCATGCCTTTAAGTGCAACAAGAAGCCTGTCAGGCCAGGCAGGGTGGCTCATGCCTGTAATCCCAATGATTTGAGAGGCCAAGGCAGGCAGATCACTTGAGCCCAGGAGTTTGAGACCAGCCTGGACAACATAGTGAGACCCTGTTTCTACAAAAAAAAAAGCCGTGCCGGAAAGAAACCTCCCCACACTTGCTGTCTGCCTGAGGTTTTGCAGCTGAGAATAGGCCCTGGAAGGCTTCCTAGGCACCACCCCAGGTGGTGGGCTCGTTGGTATGCGTCCAGGCCCTCCCTCCTCAACCCTGATTACAACACCCTCTCTGTACAGTGGGGAGGAGACTCCTGGGTCCTTCTATGACTGGCCTTTTTTTTTTTTTTTTGTAGCTGATCCCACAGGACCAGCTCTGGTCCCCTTCCAGCAAGGGAACCCAGGGAACAACACCGCCAGTCCAGACCCAGAGCACATCCCCAGGGTGAGTGAGGCTTTACCAGAGGCAGGGCAGGTAGGTAGAGTATCCCCCGAACTCACAGAGGATCTTGGATCTGGTTTTCCTTCAGGCCCCTGGGTGGACAGCACCTTCCTGGCAGCAGGATGGGCAGGACCCTGCCCGGCCAGCCCCGCACCTCTCCACCTCAGCAGCCCCGCGCATCCCCACCTCGGCAGCCCTGCAGCCAGCCCAGCATGTCCTTGCTGGAGGATGTGACCCACTCGGCCACCTCCACCCAGAGCCCCATCAGGGCCTTGGTCAGGCTGAAGAGGAGACTGTCACCTGGCCAGGGCCAGGCCGGCTCTGCACACCAGCCCCAGGAGCGGCCCATGTAGCCTGTGGTAGGGCTGGGGCTGGATGGCAGGTGGCTGGCAGCCCACCCACTGTAATAAAGGCCCAACCATTGGCCCACAGCAGTCTTGGCTTCACAGTATGGCTGAGCTGGGGAAAGAGTCCTTCCTAGGACAGGGACCACGGAGTCCCCAGCCATGTAGGTCATCAGCCAGCAGAGTCCTGGCCCTATTGACCCTCAGTAAAAGGGGCCTTCCTGCTTCCCTCCTGACAGAGACTGTGGGATAGGAGAGTACACTCAGGGCAGAGGAAGCTCCTAGGACCTGGGCCAGGTGAAGGGCCGTCTTTCTATCCCCAGAGCAAGGTCCCAGGGGTGAACCTGGGCTCAGTGTCTTGTACTGACTCAGATGGGTGTCAGGTGAGGGTGGACAGAGGAAGGGCCATTGAGGACTTCTGAGGCAGGCAGAGGGGAGTAATGCCTTCAGCCTCCCACCCTGGCTCTGGACCTACACTGAGCACATTAAGAACCCAAGAGGTCAGCATCCTTTCACTGAGGAACTCCTCTCCTTTAGGAAATGGTGACCATCATGAAGGTTTCTCTAACTCCTGGAGGTCAGAGCCCCAGGAGGTCACTGAAGGCAGGGCAAGGCTTCCCTTAAGCAGAGGACATCCTGCCAGCCCTGGCTGTCCCATGCCTGTCCCTTGCCCTCCTCCCCAGCCCAGGATGCCATGCAGCTGAGCATCCAGAGCTCCGGTTTTCCTCATGAAGCCACCAGTCTGCTCTGAGCCACTTGCCTATGAAGGACGGTCTCCAAAAACTTGCTGAGGCCTTCTCAGGGTGCACACTCCCAGGTGCCTGAAGCATTTTTCCTTGGTGAAGAGGCCGTCAGAGCACCTCAGTTCACAGACAAGGGTCAAGAAGGGCCATGGTCAGCGTCATTTCCTGCTTCTGAGGGGCCCAGGCACCCCCCTCACAGGGGAGCACCAGCCCTTAGCACCCTGAGCCAGGAGGCCTGTGGCCAAGTCCAGGGGAACAACCTCACAGCTGAGCATCTCTCAGGCTGCCACCAATTCCATACCCATGTATTCATTAGCTCCCAGTTCTGGAGGTTGGAAGTCTAGATTCTGTGTGGCCGGGTTTTCTACTAAGGGTCCCAGAAGGTTGAAATCAAGGCATCTACCAGGCTGTGTTCCTTTCTGCTGGCTCTGGGGAAGAATCCACTTCCAAGCTCATTTTACTTGGTGGCAGAATTCCGATCCTGTGGCCATGAGACTGAGGTCCTCATCTCCTCACTGGCTGCTGTAAGCCAGCTCCTCTCTCACCTCCTAGAGGCCGCCCACTTTCCTTGCCATGGGGCTCCCTCCATCTTCAAATCAGCAACACAGAATTTCTCAGGCACTGAATCCCCCACATGCTTTAAATCCCTGACTTCCTCCTTTTGTACCAGCAGAAAACGACTTTTAATGGGCTCATGTGTTTAGGCCAAGGCCCACTCAATACTTTCCCTTTCTTCAGGTCAACCTGCCATACCGCCCAACCATGAGCATAAAATCCCTTAGAGTCACAGTTCCAGAGATTATATTAATACAGGGCATGTTCACGGTGGGTGGCAGTGGGAATCTTGGGGGCCATCTTAGAATTCCATCTACCACAGGTAGTAGAACCTAAGGTGACTTTTTAAATCTTAAAACACCCATACACATTTTATATCTTATGTTAAAATATAGCCATGTTTATTTTACTATTAAACCTTCCCTACCCCAACTCTAAAAAAAAAAAAAAAAATTGGATGCCCCTGGTTGATGCACCACATTGATCCTGTGAGTTGAGTGTCCCGGTCAGCAGCACAAAGCTGCAGCCAAGGAGTCCAGGACAGGATGGTTTCTAAGGCTCTGGTCCTAGCTAGGCCCAGGAAGGGAGCCAGGCTGGACAGGCAGCAGGACCCATGGCTCCTGGTACCCAAGGACCAAGGGCAACAGGCAGGCAGTCTTGACCAAGATGTATCCCAGAAGACGGTCAGGCCAGGGTACCCCAAGGCCAGATAGCTCTTCCCTCAACCCACCCCCCAATAAATAAGCACACAGCCTGGCCACTGCAGTCTCAGCCCCCAAGAATTCCCTGAGAGGCCACAGGGAGCTCCCAGAACCCTGGGGACAGCCACACTGGCCCCATATTCTCTTTTCCTATTGACCTGGGAGCTGCCTGTGAGGAGGGCAGCTCGCATCCCAGGATTACAGAAAAGGTCTCAAAGTGACCTCTCTTCCTTGACTGATAGGTCCCGGCCCTAGATCCTCAGTCTGAAGCTGTGGGGCCCTCCTTCCCAGTGTGGACATGGTGGGGCCCTCAGCCTTCCACCCACTGGGCTTGCTGTCCTGTCCTGGGAGCCCAGGCTGAGGACCGAGGTACAGGCAGGAAAGGTCCGTCCCCACGTGCAGAGTCCAGCTGGGCAGCTAATCGGAGTAGCGGTTCCCTGCAGGGGAGGGGAAGAAGAACAGGGAGGGAGGTATCAGGTGAGGAGCAGGTGGAGTAGGCCGAGGGCCCCCGCCCCTGGTGCTCACCCAGGACGTTGAATTTGCACAGTGGGCAGGTCTGCTGCAGCATCAGCCAGGGGTCCACACAGTCTCGGTGAAATTCGTGCTTACAGGGCAGCACTCGGAGCCACTACAGAGGTTGGGGAGGAAGGGCTCAGGCCATCGTAGCAGGACTCCACGTGGGGGTGCCTGGTCCCATGTCCCTCGCCTCAGTGGGGTAACTGAAACCTCATGGCTTCCCCCGCACCCCGAAATTCTGCTCTGTAGCCCTGATGGCTGGAAGAAGGGACTGTTAGGGGTAGTTCCAGGGTCTCGGGAGTAAGGTGGGAGGCATCACAGGTGAGCTGATGGCTGGTCTCTACCCGGGGCACTAGCCTGCTTGTTGCAGAAGTAGTCCAGGCACACAGCACAGGTCTCAGCACTCGGCTCCGGGAGGCCCTGTGCCGCCCTGCTCAGCCGGCAGCGCCGTGTCTTGAGGGATGCCAGTCTCCGCACCACGCGGCGCTTAAACAGGTCCACCTGTGGGTAGAGAACAGGCATGGTCTCACAGGCCCAGAGGCCCATGGCACTGGGGCTCCCTGGGGCTGGCTCCCACCTGGCCTCCGAGCTCCCGCTGGCTGTGCCGCGATGCCTGCCGCTGGGCCTGGACCATGAGGCCTGTGCACAGGAGCATGGCCACCAGCAGGATGGCATTCCACAGCTGCTGCAGGGGCTTCTGCGGAGGGAAGCAATCATCAAGGACATGGGGCCGCCCCCACATGCCTCCCTCAGGAACATCCTCCCCCAGGAGCACCAGGGAACAGGCAGGTGAAGGGTGCTGAAGGCCGCTATGTCCCTGCAGTCCCTGGCTCCCTCTTCTGAAGGCTCCATTCCTCCCCATGTGCTCCTCAGGGTCCACCACTGCTGCCCTCGCTCTGCCCTACACGTCTACCCATCCAGCTCCAAGGACAGCCACGTCCATTCCCAGCCCAGGGCTCTCCTGGGCAACAAACCTGATGTTTTACACTCACAGAAGCCTCTATCTGGTAGCCTCAGAGACTCCCCAACCCAGTACCCAGCAACCCAGCACCCAGCCTGGGACCCACTCACTCTCCCACTTGCATCCTCCTGCACTTCCTCCTCGTCAGCTTTCTCAGGCCCTGCTGTCACCCACTCACCCATCCAGGCTGAATATTCACACACCCCCTGTACGGGAGGGAGCCAGCCCCCAAGGCCTATTGCTTTGTTCTCCTGATGGGGGTCTCTCATACCCTCCTTGCCACCATTTCCCACCCACAGCCAGAGGGCTCTCCCCTGCACACCAGGCCCCGCAGCTCCCCTGCCTGAGCTCCTTCCCTGGAGTGTCATCTGCCTCCTCTCAGTGTCCGGTGCTGCTGGCTCCCTCCTGTGTCTGCCTTTCCACATTGTTGCCATCTTGAAAATTCTTTTCCACCTCACCCCTTTCCTCGGCTACTGCCCCTACTTGCTCTAGAAGCTCCCTAACCTCTATGGCTGGGTGAATGCCCCTGCCTAACCTACTGCTGCCCAGCCCTCACACCTGCTCTACCCAGCGTTCCCACGCAGCTGCCCTTGGTCCGTGGGCTCCCATCAGTGGGAGGCAGCCACAGCTGATGTGCTCACCACTCTAGCCCAGTCCCTCCCACCGGCTTTGTGGAATGAGTGAATTTGGAAAGGAAGCACGACAGAGAGGACACTTTAAAACCGGGGGGCCCTGGACAGCCTCAGAGTGACTCTGGGAACCACAATGACCTTGACTCAACACGCCCAAGATGCGGTGTGGCTGCTGGGCTTAGACTACTCAGCAGCTGGATCAGGAGACGGTGCCGCGGAGGAAGCAAAACATGGCGTGCTCCCCGAGGTGCGCCTCTGCACAGGGTCTGCGTGTGCTGTGACTAATACAGTCATTCACTTCAAAGCTCTCTGCCGTCGTGTTCTTCCCTGACCAATGCTAAAGTTTATCTATTGTCATGTGGGGAAGAGGGGCTGAGAGATGACCTGATATGAAGAGGCCACTGCTCTAGACAAGCCTGAGTGCTGCTCATGCCACAAGCCATTCCTCTGTTCAGAGTGGAGGTGTTCTGGGGGCCCTCACTGGGAAGCATCTGTGAGCCCCAGCTTCCCTTTCCATCCTGCCCCCTTCTTTCCTGCAGCTGCAGCTGCAGCTGGGAGTGCCACCTGTTCTAGGAAGTTGTCCCCAAGCCCTAGCCTGAGTGCCTTTATCATGCCTTAGAGGGTCCTGGACCTATCACCAACTCAGGGCTCACCCCAGCAGAGTGACAGCATGCCTTTGGCCTATCTGCCCTCCAGATTGGGCGCCCATGAGCCCAGGGCTGGAGCAGCCCACATTGGCCAACACTTGCTGAGGGCTGTATACCAGAAGACTGGGGCGTCACTGCCTGGCAGAGACATGACTTGAAATACTTGTGGACAGAAAACCCTTGATGCCAAGGGTTAGAAATCCAGGGATGATGAAACACAGCCCTGGCCATCAGGAGACAAAGTGATGCTCCCCTGAGCCCCATGCCAGAACTGAGTGGCCATCACAGCGTAAGCCTCAGAGCAGCCAGCTCGGTGGGCTGAAGGTATGGCTAGCCTGAAGCTCCGCTGCAGGCCAGAGACCCAGCCTGCCCAGGCTCAGTGCATGCTGGGGAACCCTATGTGCCTCAGGTTTAGTGCATCCTGGAGAACACAGCTTGTAGAGCTCCAGGTGAAGATGGAGGGAAGGATGGGGTTTGGCATCAGAGCAGTAAGGACTGTTCATTAGCCAGGCATGGTGGCTCATACCTGTTATCCCAGCACTTTGGGAGGCCAAGGTGGGAGGACTGCCCAAGCTCAGGAGTTCAAGACCAGCCTGGGCAACAAAGTGGAACCCCACTTCTACAAAAAATATAAAAATTAGCCAGACATGGTGGCATATGCTTGTAGTCCCAGCTACTTGGGGGGGCTGAGGTGGGAGGGTCCCTTGAGCCCAGGAGGTCAAGGCTGCCGTGAGCCAGGATGGCGCCACTGGTGCTCATCAGATCTTCCTGATATATGGGTGTTACTGCTCTGGAATCTCAGAGGCTAGAGGGATGGTAACTGGGCCCTGGGGTCAGGACTGAGAGCCTGATGCCCATCAGGCCAGCCACTGAGATGCCTACCCCAACCACCCTTCAGACACCTCAGCTGCTATGACCACCCAATACTTGGGTTGGGACCACCTTGACCCCAGCCTGTAGCCTGGCTAAAGCTGCTCAGCTCTGCTCTCTGGAGCAGCCAGAGCAACCTGCAGACTGTGCACAGCCCCACCTCGGACCTCTCGCCAATGCCTGCCCTGTCCAGAGGCCTGTGTGGGCCACTCATGACAGGGATATGCAGTGTACCATCCCTGTTCGCAAAGAGGAACACGAGGCCAGAGTGGAGAAACTCCCAGCCTGAGATCAGTCAGCTAAGGTTTCTGAACCAGGATTTGATCCCAAGATTGCCCAGCTTGAAGCTGCCCTGCACGGCCCACGTTGGCAACACCTGCTAGAGGCTGCACACCAGGAGACTGAGATGTGACTGCCAGGCCAAATAGGGACTCAAGAAATGCTTGTGGACCGAATACCCCCGAATGGCCTGATGCCAAGTGTTGGAAATCCAGAGACGATAAAACACAGTCCTGGCTGTGGGGACAAAGTGACGTGCCCCATCACATGCAGGATGGGCTGTCCTGAGAGGCCTAGGAAAGGCCTGACCACACCTTGCTGTGTTACAGAAGAGGGAGAGAGGGGACTTCAAGCTGGGGTGCGAGGGAGGCTTTCCAAAGAAGGGTGGCAGGATGAGCTGTGAAGGTTCTAGCTAGACTAGGACATGTGGACACGGAGAGAAAGGGTGTCCACGTCTACAGCTAGGCATAGACAAGGCCCAGTGGCAGAAGGCCAGGGCATGTGTGGTCACTGGCACAGGGTAGCCAGAGCATAGGAAACAGGACTAGAAAAACAGAGCGAGTGAGTAATGCAGAGAACTGTGAAAGCCAAGTGAAGGGGTCTGAACTTTATTCTACAGGCAGTGGAATAAGGCTTCCCAATGCTGCAGGAGAACAAGAGGACAGCAGCTAACATGGACTGCATGTGACCTGGCCCAGGTGCTCCACTAAGCACTCACCTCACCATGTCTCTGAATACTCACAGCACTCCTGTGGGCTGGGAGAGACTTGTCCTTGCCACCAAGGTGGGGAGAAGCCATAGGATTTGCAAGACAAGGCAATATATGAGGCCCCATGAGCCTCCTTTTCCCAGGCCCCTTGTAATCTGCTAGCACCCACCTGCTCCTGCGCGCGACTGCCTCCCAAACAGACCAAGTCCTGCCATCCTCCATAGCCATCCTTGGAGAGGCCACAGGTGGTCCACAAGGTCAGCTTCCACTCGATATTGGCGGACAGGGACTCTCCACTGGTAATTTCAGCCGTGGCCTGGGTCCTCCTGGGAGAGAAAGTCACCAGGGTCAGATGGAAGGACTCTTGGAAGGCCCAGATCCACCCACCCCAGCTCTGCAGGAAAAGGATACCTAAGAATGTCACCCCCGTAGGCCTTCCACTTTGCTCCAGCCCTCTTCCCTCTATTGGTTTTTCCAGCTTTCACAGCAGCAAGCCCAGGGAGTCCAACTTCCTCCTTGCTGGGGCCAGTCCCCTCTGCCCACAGAGCCACCTCCTTGCTCCAAGCTCCAGGCTCTGGAACCTCCTTCCCATCCCCTCACCCATTTTTCAGCCTGGAGAGGACAGTCTTTTTTTTTTTAATTTGAGACAGAGTGTCCCTGTGTTACCCAGGCTGGAGTGCAGTGGCACAATCACAGCTCACTGCAGCCTCTGCCTCCCAGGCTTCAGTGATCCTCCCACTTCAGCTTGCTGATTAGCTGGGACTACAGGCATGTGCCACCATGCCCAGCTAATTTTTGTATTTTTTTGTAGAGACGGAGTTTTGCCATGTTGCCCAGGCGGGTCTCAAACTCCTGGACTCGAGTGATACTCCGGCCTCAGCTTACCAAAGTGCTGCAGCAGGGATGAGCCACCATTAGCAGCCCAGAGGGCAGTCTTAAAGCTAACAGATAGGCCGGGCCCTGCCAGGCCCAGCCACAGTGGCAGCAGGGGCAGCAACAGCAGCAGTGGCAACAGGGGCTCATGCCTGTAATCCCAGCACTTTGGGAGGCCAAGGCAGGTAGATCACCTGAGGTCAGGAATTTGAGACCAGCATGGTGAAACCATGTCTTTCTACTAAAAATACAAAAAATTAGCTGGGTGTGGTGGTGGGTACCTGAGACCTCAGCTACTTGGGAGGCTGAGGCAGGAGAATCACTTGAACCTGGGAGGCAGAGGTTCCAGTGAGCCAAGACTATGCCATTGCACTCTAGCTCGGGCAACAAGAGCGAAACTCTTTCTCAAAAAAACAAAAAAAACAAAAATGGCTGGGCGCGGTGCCTCACACCTGTAATCCCAGCACTCTGGGAGTCTGAGGTGGGCAGATCACGAGGAGGTCAGGAGTTTGAGACCAGTCTGGCCAACGTAGTGAAACCCCGTCTCTACTAAACAAACAAACAAAAAAATTAGCTGGGCATGGTGGTGTACACCTGTAATCCCAGCTACACAGGAGGCTGAGGCAGGAGAATTGCGTGAACCAGGGAGGCAGAGGTTGCAGTGAGCTGAGATTGTGCCATTGCACTCTAGCCTGGGCGACAGAGCGAGACTCTGTCTTGAAAGGAAAATAAAAGAAAAAAAACAATCTAACAGGTAAGACCCTGGTCCCAAGCCCTGCTCAGCCCCTGGGAGAGCCAGGGGCGCTCTGTGCCCAGGCCCAGTCCTCTGAAGTCTAAATGCCAACTCACTGCAGCAGTGCATCCAGCAGCTTGGTGACATTGGAGGAATAATGGAGGACGATCACTGGCCTGAGCAGAAGCTGGGATATGTCCAGCTGCGGGGAGACAGGGAGGTCAGCAGGCCTGGGTCCCCCTTTTCCCCAGCCTGCTTACCCTCACGGCCTGGTCTGATTTACCTCTCGGACCACGTTGTGGTTCAGGATGAGGAGAAGCAGGGCAGAGGCCCCCAGGAAGAGGGCCCGCCGCATCTGCAGAGGGACAGAAGGCGAGAAGCTAGCATGTACTCTGCCTGCACACCTGTCTCACCACCTGCAGCCCCAGCTGCTCTTAGCCTCCCGCCCTGCAGTGAGCAAAACTCTGGAGACTAGCCATAGCTCCTTGAGGTCAAAGGCGGAAACTTCTTCTTCCTACCTCCCCTCCAGATGCACGGTGCCTTCCCAGTCCTAGCAGGGCAGTCCCCGAGTCCCCCCCAAGTGGCCGCCAGCAGCAACCCCCCCCCCATACTCTCAGAGCTGGTCAAGCTTCCCAACCTCTCTCTGGCCTCTCCTCACTTTCCTGCTTCGAGGCCATACTGACTCCATTCTTCAAACTGGGGTGCCCTGACCCCCCACGCCCAGGGCTTCTCTGCAAGCTCGTTAAGGGCCTACCTAAAGAGGGCCTGACTCTAGCGGATGCCTTGGAATCCTTTCCTCCAGCCCCTCTCCCCCATAGACCTCCCCTGTACCTGCTGGACCAGGGCCTTGGGATAGGCCTGCGGCCCACTGCCCTTATTCTCCTGGTGGAAATGGGCCACCTGCTCCTTGCCCACGTATGCCACGGCAATCCAGCCTTCCACTGGCGCCTCCTGTTCGGCATCCACGATGTCCATCTGCGTGGCAAGGGGCCATGAGCAGAGGGAGGCAGGGTGTAGGGGAGGAGGGAGCCGGGGCCGTCACACTAGATGCAAGGCCAGAGTTCGGAGAGCATCTGGCTCTCAGGATTGGGAAACCTGAATGCTGGGGGCTGGGCAGCCTGGGGAGGGGCGCTGGACCGTCAGCGCTTGGTGGAAGATGAAGGTCGGTTCTGGGTGCGGGGTCTGTAGGGCGGGTCGGGAGAGGGGTTTAGTGATGCGGCCAGATGGCTCAGCAGCGCTCACCAGCAGCAGGCGACCGCCCAGCAGGGGCGCCGTGTCGGCTTCGGGGCCGATCCTGACGCCCTCCAGGACCAGAGCGTCCTGGCGCGGCAGCCTCACGTCCACCCGCACGGCGCGGGCTCCGCCTCGCCCCGCCCCGGCCGCAGGCTCGCTGCCGTCCGCCGCGGCCCCGGGCCCCGCCAGGCCCAGCCACAGCGGCAGCAGGGGCAGCAGCAGCAGCAGCAGCGACGGGGGCGGCGGCGGAGGCGGCGGCGGCGATCTCAGCGTGGGGCAAGCGGCGGGACCCATGGCCGGACCAGGCCGGCTGGCGCAACAGGGGGCCCGAGGGTCCCGGGCGCGGGGGGATCGGAGGGAGCGAGGCCGCGGCAGAACGGGGCGGGGCGCCGGGAGGGGCGGGGCCGCGGCCGGACGGGGCGGGGCACCAGAAGGAACAGGGTGGGCGCTCGGCGGCTCCCGAGCCCAGACTGGGCCGCGCGCTCCCTCTTGTGGCCGCGGAGAGCTCAGGCGCCGGCGGCCGAGGGAGCTGGAGGGGGCGGAACCCGGGTCGCAGCGGGTAAGCGGGAAGTCGAAAAGGAAGGTGCTCGCAGCCAGCGGGGTGCTTGGGCCGCGGACGCGTCAGCGGGGCAGACAAGGAGATAGTTGGAAAGGGTGATCTGGGGGAGCAAAGACACGCTCAGAGTCCGACAAGGGCAGGAGCTAGGGATGTCTAGGGGGCCTGGTGACAGACCCTTGTTCTGCGGCAGCCCCACGGACCCACGAGGTGGCCAGGGCCAAGTCACGTCTCTCTTCCCTGGTGCTCCCTGTCTCGACTGCACTAAACAGCAGGAAGTAGAGAACCAAAAACTGGCAAGGGAAGCCGACGGGGGAGATGGAGGGGCAGGAGAGAGGGGCTGGGGCGCAAGGCAAGACGAAGCAGGCAGGGACCCAGTACCTCAGCGGGACCGAGAGGCTGGGTCACTTCCCTCATCTGTGAAACGGGCACCATAGGCCGGGCGCGGTGGCTCACGCCTGTAATCCCAGCACTTTGGGAGGCCGAGGCGGGCAGATCACTAGAGGTTGGAAGTTGGAGATCAGCCTGGCTAACATGGTGAAACCCTGTCTCTACTAAATTAACAAATCAGTTGGGCGTGGTGGTGCGCTCCTGTAATCCCAGCTACTCGGGAGGCTGAGGCAGGAGAACCCGGGAGGTGGAGGTTGCAGTGAGCTGAGAAGCTGAGATCAGGCCACTACACTCCAGCCTGGGCGACAGAGTGAGACTGTCTCCAAAAAAAAAAGAAGAAGAAGAATAAATGGGCACCAGCAAATAACTCAAATGTCTGCTGGAATATGGAAGTCCCACAACTGTCCTAAAACTTGTCCTTTTCTCCAAGGGTCTGGGCTGCTGGGAGCTGGCCCAGTTTGAAACCTGAGCCTTTAAAAATTTTATTGTGATATAAGGGCAAGGGCCAGATGAGCCATAACACTCTTTTTCTCCAGAAAATTGAAAGAATTTTACAGTGAACACCTGTATGAACACTGATATGGGATGTCAAGTTGCTCCTGAAGAAGTGTGAGATGGGAAAATAAGACAGCCGCTGATATCAGCCTAAAGACAGACAAATGAAACATGAAACAGACCAGAAACTGACCCACATATCTAAAGATGGTGTATGTCAGAGAAAGCATTGTGTTTGTGGAGACAGAATGTGGAGGCAGCACCATGGACCGTTTGGTAAATTGTGCTAAGAAGTTGAATTAACCATTAGGAAAAGAAATGAAACTAGACTCTTATTACACATCATATACAAAATATGAAGTTCATATAGATTAAAGACCTAAATAAGAAAAGTAAAAGTGGCCAGACGCAGTGGTTCACGCCTGTGATCCCAGCACTTTGGGAAGCCGAGGCGAGAGGATTTCGAGATCAAGAGATCGAGACCATCTTGGCCAACATGGTGAAACCCCTTCTTTACTAAAAGTACAAAAATTAGCTGAGCATGGTGGTGCGCCCCTGTAGTCCCAGCTACTTGGGAGGCTGGGGCTGGAGAATCTTTTGAACCTGGGAGGTGGAGGTTGCAGTGAGCTGAGATCGCGCTGCTGCACTCCAGCCTGGCGACAAGAGAGACTCCCTCTCAAAAAAAAAAAAAAAAAAAAAAAAAAAGTAAAGTAAAAGTCTAAGCATTAAAAAATTATTGTGTATTTGTTTATTTTTGAGACAGGGTCTCACTCCGTAGCCCAGGCTGGAGTGCAGTGGTGCCACCTCAGCTCACTGGAACCTCCACCTCCCAGGCCCAAGTGATTCTCCTACCCCAGGGTCCAAAGTATCTGAGACCACAGGGGTGTGCCACCACACCCAACTGATTTTTTTTTTTAGAGATAGGGTTTTACCATGTTGCCCAGGCTGGTCTCGAACTCCTTGGCTCAAGGGATCTCCCTGTGTCAGCCTCCCACAGTGCTGGGATTGCAGGTGTGAGTCACTGAATGTAGCTAGATTATTCTGTTCCATTGGTCTACAGTAGTCCCCACTTACCTGAGGCTTCAGTTATCTTCAGCCAACCAACGTCCAAAAAATATTAAGTGGAAAATTCCAGAAATAAACAATTCATAAGTTTTAAATTGCATGCTGTTCTGAGTAGCATGATGAAATCTCTTGCCCTTCCTCTCCATCCCACCCTGGATGTGAATCCTCCCCGCTGTAAAGGTTACCACCTGTTAGTCACTTAGTAGGTCTCAGAGTTATCAGATTGAAGAAACACAGCATGTGTTCAGTGCTATCTGAGGTTTCGGGCATCCACTGAGGGTCTTGGAACGTATTGCCCAAGCATAAGGGATCACTACCTGGATATGTTTTTTGTTTTGTTGTTGTCGTTGTTGTTTTTGAGACTTGCTCTGTCACCCAGGCTGGAGTGCAGTGGTGTGGTCTCAGCTCACTGCAACCTCCACCTCCCAGGTTCAAGTGGTGCTCTGGCCTCAGCCTCCCAAGTAGCTGGGATAACTTGGGTATGTTACTAATGTTCTTTCGTATGTGCGAAATCACTCTTCATAAGCTACAAAATGCTCTGTGGAAGCCCCGTGGTGCCTGTGGAAAGGCTTGCTTCTCCAGTTTTGTGACTGTCCTAGCCCATCTGTCAGCTCCAATGACAGGGTTGCAAGGACATACCCTGTAATCAGCCAGGTCTGTGGCTCCATGTTCTGCCTGCCCTGTCCCCACTTTCTCCTTACCCCTCACCCACCGACCTAGCTACCCCTCAGCATACAAACTCCAACCAGATGCAGGTCCTTGTTCATGCTTGTCCTCCACCTAGAACACAGTTCTGCGTCCCCACAAATATCCACATCCTAGCCTTCCATCAGTGGGAGCCAGAGGTCCCCCCCCCTTGCAAACTTGGTGGGTAACCCGTTCTGTGGTGTGTTCTCCCGTGGGATAACCCCTGGTTATCCCAGAAGGAACAAGAGCTGGAGGATGTCGTCTCAATGTGGGTGGGTGTAGCCCAGCCCAGCCAAGGCCCTTCTGCCGCTTTTGGGGTGAGGAGGGTTAGGGAGTGGGTAAAGAAACAGTAAAGATTGGAGCCAATGCTGGGGGTAAGAGGGTGCAGTGTAAGCTCAGGAAGTGAGGCAGCCAAGGATGGGAGGTTGACTGTAAGGAGATGAGTGACCTTGAGGCCCTGCCTGGGAGTGGAGTATCTGAGGAGGAGGGGACTAGAGGACCTCAGAAGGGAGGGAAGGGATGTCAGCTAAGACATGCAGGCCACCCTGCTCCCAGGGATGGACAACAGGACCCTCAGCCCTGTGGGCTCTCTGGAGTAGCCCAACCCACAGCTCCCAGCTCCCAATAGAGGGTGGGGAACTAGAGGGGACAGGGCTGTCATTCTCTCACCATGGGCCTCTGGACAACCCACTTGCATTCTCTTGGCCTGCATCCTCAGTTGTAAAATGGGAGCTTGGACTAAATGACTGGGAAGGGCCTTTTATCAGACATGCTGTGATTTCAAGTAGATTGTTTCTTGGATTACAAGGTTTCCCGGCCCTGGCCTCAGCAGAGACCTATATGGAAAAGCCCCCAATTCCTCTGTCTCTTTTTACCCTGCAAAATTGCAGGAGGACCTAGGAAGAAATAAAGTTATTAATGAAGGTGTGAGGCAGCTGGGTGCAGTGGCTCATGCCTGTAATCCTAGCACTTTGGGAGGCCGAAGCAGGTGGATTGCCTGAGCTCAGGAGTTCGAGACCAGCCTGGGGAACACAGTGAAATCCTGTCTCTACTAAAAATACAAAAAATTAGCCAGGTATGGCAGCATCCACCTGTAATCCAAGATACTCAGGAGGTTGAGACAGGAGAATCGCTTGAACCCGGGAGGCAGAGGTTGCAGTGAGCCGAGATCGGGCCATTGCGCTCCAGCCTGGGCAACAGAGTGAGACTCTGTCTCAAAAAAAAGAAGAAAAAAAAAAAAGAGACAGCTTACTGAGGAGTCCAGTCGCCCCGACCCCCAGCCAGGAAAAGCCACTAAGAGGAGCAGCCCTCGGGTTTCGGCCGCCGAGCCTCTCTCCGGGACTGCGGGCTGCAGGCTCCAAGCGGCGCCAACATGGCTGCCGCGAGAAGTAGGCCCCGTTTGGGCCGCACGTGTGTGATGACAATTCCGTGATGCTGCAGACTCCCGAGTGCGCGGTGGGGAAGCCAACCTTGGAGAGCTGAGCGTGCGGCTGGCCAGGTGCGGGGGTCTGGAGCTGCAGAGTCGCCAGCACGAGTCCCAGTGACTGAAGCTTCGGTCCCCGCTTCCACATGCAGGCATCTCTCGGGACAACTGGCACAAGCAGCGCAAGACCGGGGGCAAGAGAAAGTCCTACCACAAAAAGCAGAAGTATGAGTTGGGGCACCCGGCTGCCGACACCAAGATTGGCCCCTGCCGCATCCACACAGTCCGTGTGTGGGGCGGTAACAAGAAATACCGTGCCCTGAGGCTGGAAGTGGGAAATTTCTCCTGGGGCTCAGACTGTTGTACTCGAAAAACAAGGATCATTGATGTTGTCTATAATGCGTCTAATAACGAGCTGGTCCGTACCAAGACCCTGGTGAAGAATTGCATCGTGTTCATCGACAGCATGCTGTACTGACAGTGGTACAAGTCCCACTATGCGCTGCCCCTGGGCCCCAAGAAGGGAGCCAAGCTGACTCCTGAGGAAGAAGAGATTTTAAACAAAAAACGATCTAAAAAAATTCAGAAGAAATACGACGAAAGGAAATAGAATGCCAAAACTAGCAGTCTCCTGGAGGAGCAGTTCCAGCAGGGCAAGCTTCTTGCATGCATGGCTTCAAGGCTGGGACAGTGTGGCCGAGCAGATGGCTATGTGCTAGAGGGCAAAGAGTTGGAGTTCTATCTTAGGAAAATCAAGGCCCGAAAAGGCAAATAAATCCTTGTTTTCTCTCTTCACCCATGTAATAAAGGTGTTTATTGTTCTGTTCAAAAAAAAAAAAAAAAGGAAAGAAAGAAAAGAAAAGTGTGAAGCATGGAATATGTTACCCCAATGGTGGAAGGTGGTGGTGATGAGGATGAAATGTTTTAGAACTGGTACCAGGAATGGGGTGTATGATAAGGCCAGTGACTCCCGTGAATCTGAGCCCTCTGCTTCTCTTCCTTTGCTGTGAAATGAGTTATTTGGTCACACACCAGACTGTGCAAATGCCATAAAAATGGATGAAGCATTCTATGAGTACACAGACGGTGGTGCTGGCAGAAGGATGAAGGGCAGAGAAGGCAAATCCACATCTAGAATGTGTCTGTTCCAGTGAGCATGAACCTGGGCCCTGCCCAGGAGGAAGAGGCCAATGTAATCAAAGCTGCCACCAGGTGGCAGGCTGGTCTCTGGGGAATGGGGCCACAAGGGGCCCAGTGACTGTTTTGTACAAAAAGAGCCCTGAAGAAGACGATGCCTAACTCTAAATGTGTCATCATCAGTGGGGGCTTCAAGCCCAATGGTAACAAAGGATGGCTAGGCCTGAGGTGGTGGTACTTTTAGAATCTGAGGTCCCTAAAATCCCTTTACCTTATTGGCATAAACCCCAGAATATAAAGCAAGTTGTCTTAGCCTATCTTAAAAATGTCCCTTGATTGCCTAGTTCCATCTGCCACCTCCCTCCACTCACCTAGATTCTCAGAGGGTTGATGACTCACTCAAGATCACACAGGGCAGATGCAGTGTATAGCTGCAGTGTAATTATGGTGTGGGCTGCAAAGTGGAGGAGACCCTGCTCCTTCCTTGGGCCCAGCTCTCAGGCAGACAGGGTGAGTGTCATGCCCACAAAGGGACATCAAATGCCTTCTGGGTATGAGGCACTGGGCATGGAGCAGTGTCCGTAACTAGCAATGGCTTCTGCCCTTGAGAACAGATAGGAAACCATAACCACATACACAAGCATGATCATTTCAGGCCACAGTAGGTGCCACAGGAAGGAGATCAAATAGCATCAGAGGGCTGGGCATGGTGGCTCACACCTGTAATCCCAGCACTTTGGGAGGCCTGAGGTCGGGAGTTCAAGACCAGCCTGACCAACATAGAGAAACCCTGTCTCTACTAAAAATACAAAATTAGCTGGGTGTGTTGGTGCATACCTGTAATCCCAGCTACTGGGGAGGCTGAGGCAGGAGAATCACTTGAACCTGGGAGGCGGAGGTTGTGGTGAGCTGAGATCTCGCCATTGCACTTCAGTCTGGGCAACAAGAGCAAAACTCAGTCTCAAAAAAAAAAAAAAAAGCATCAGAGAGGGGCTGGGGGCCAGAGGCCACTTCAGCCTCATTACCAGGGAAGGGAGGCCTCTTTAAGAGGTAGTGTGTGGACTGGCATCTGAATGGCAAGAATATTCGAGAGAAGAAACAGACAGTGCAAGTGAAAACAGCTGATACCAGCTGGGTAAGGTGGGTCACGCCTATAATCCCAGCACTTTGGGAGGCCAAGCTGGGAGGATCATTTGAGGCCAGCCTGGACAACATAGTGAGACCCCCATCTCTAAAAAAAGAAAAAAAACCCCACAAAACACAAAAAATAAAAAACTGGCCAATACCTTCAACAGTGTTCCAGTTACCCTTCAATGTTCTTGTCACGAATTAGCTCATTTAATCTCATCCCAATCATATGAGGTAGTAAGATAGATGATCACTGCTATTTTACAGATGGGAAACTGAGGCAGAGGTCAAGTAACTGCTAGGTTATAGAACCAGGTCCCAAACTCAGATAGTCTGGTTCCAGAGTTGGTGGGCCCACCCCATGCCATTCTGCTCTGAGAAGTCACTGGTGTGGGAACAAGCCTGCCTGTGGAATCTGGACTCTATTTAGCTCTATTTGGGGTAGAAATGCCAACCCATCCTTCCCAAGGGAAATCTCCAGGCTCCTGCCAGCTAGAGCCAGAACCAGAGCAGGGGCCCCAGCACCCCTCCCCTCTGGGGGATTCCTGAGGTCCCAGCTCCCTGCCCCCAGCCTCTGTGCTCCCAGCTATCTGGGCCACCTCATTCTAAAGGGATTTGGCTCTCAAGACAACTGGAGACTGGTGAGAAAGGGCTTAGGGATTAGACAGTGATACTCAGGAAGGTAAGGGA
The DNA here is from genome assembly GCF_049354715.1 of Callithrix jacchus. Taxonomy (NCBI): domain Eukaryota; kingdom Metazoa; phylum Chordata; class Mammalia; order Primates; family Cebidae; genus Callithrix; species Callithrix jacchus. The sequence continues at coordinate 200,992,110 of NC_133502.1, forward strand.
CTTAATCAGGGGTTCGAGTGTGGGAAGTGGGGTGGGGAGAGGATTTTCTTTCTTTGCAAAGCCAGGCTGGACTGCGGAAGTTAGGAGGAAGTGGGGCTCAGGGGAGGAGCCAGACGGGGTTAGTTTCTCACTCTCTGTTGTGTCTTCAGAAGTAACACAATATTAAGAACAATCCCTCATCTGTGGGCGACCACCACTTCCCCAGCCATTATTCCACTTGGAATTCTCACAGGCGGGATTAGTTCTCTCCCCAGATCACAGGCGCCCGGAGCAGGCAGGTGACTTGAGGTGGCTGCAAGCCCCACAGGGCCGGGCTGGGATGAGGGGAGGAGGCTGGGCCAGGGCCTTTCTGCATGGCTGCCCGCAGGCACAAGGGCTTTCCAGAGAGTTCTCGCTGACCTCGCCCCATGGAAGTAGAGAGTTCCACAAATACTTGTTGAAGGGTTTAAAAGACTGTTCTTTCCAACTCTCAAATCGTGGTGCCAATCTCTGTGCCAGCCCCTTCCCCCTGGCACTACAGATTATGGGGCCAAGGCACGCAGGGGGCCTCTGGTCTCAAGGCCAGTGCCCTCACTTTAGCGTGCCTTGCAGAACAGTCAAGGCAGCACAGTAAGCAAGAACATGGTCTCCAGCCCACACACTGGACTCCCAGTCCAGTGCTCCTTCCTGTGCCCAGAGCTGCCCCCGTGAAGAATCTGAAGCACAGGGCTCTAACTTCCAACTAGTCTTCCAATTAGGGCTGCCACCCCCACATTTCTCCTAGATCTCTGGGTGCCACCAGCCTTCATTTTTTTTTGTTGTTGACACCGAGTCTCGCTCTGTCACCCAGGCTGGAAGGCTCGAGTGCAGTGGTGTGATCTCAGTTCACTGCAACCTCTGCCTCCCGTGTTCAAGCGATTCTCCTGCCTCAGCCTCCCAAGTAGCTGGGACTACAGGTGCATGCCACCATGCCCAGCTAAGTTTTTGTATTTTTAGTGGAGACGGGGTTTCACTGTGTTAGCCAGGATGGTCTCAATCTTCTGACCTCGTGATCTGCCCACCTCGGCCTTCCAAAGTGCTGGGATTACAGGAGTGAGCCACTGCGCCTGGCTGCCACCAGCCTTCTTGAAGTTGTTCACATTCTGTGTTCCCCCAACCAAAGTCCCCAGCAAGGTATACCTGGAGCAACACAGCCATCACAGCAGGCTCTCCCTTCCAGCCTGCCTGACCCAGGAGGCCTATTTCTTCCTATTGGGCCACGCTGTTCCCTGATAACTGCCACCACCACCATAGTAGTCCACATCAAGGCCAGGAAAGGGGGCTTCTGGTTGGCAGAGGTCGTGTTGTATTGGGTAGCTCAGGGAGAAGCTCCTGGAACAGTATTGATCAGAACCTTGAGGGCTGGAGAAGACCTGGCAGGAGGATACGGGACACAGCAGCAACTCTCACAGAGGCGGGAGGGCAGAGGTGCGTCTGAGGGACAGCAGGAAGCTTCTTGGAGGGAAATGAAGTGTGGAGGAAGCCAGTTGTTGGTGCCACAGGGAATGCTGGGATGGGGTCGGGTAGACCTCAGATGCGGATCAGTGGAGTGGAGCTGACTCAGGAAGGAACCGGGGAGCCATTGAAGAGTCTTGAGCAGGAGGGCAACATACCTAGTAGGGAAGAAGAACTGTAGGGCAGGGACTGGGAGATGGAGAAAAAGTGGGGATGCGATGGAGGAACTCTCTCTCAGTGGCCAGCTCCAAGGATTTCACCAGGTTATTTATTATTATTCTTATTGATTTTTGAGACAGAGTCTCACTCTTGTCAACCAGGCTGGAATGCAATGGCATGACCTCGGCTTGCTGCAGCTTCCACCTCCTGGGTTCAAGTGATTCTCCTGTCTCAGCCTCCCGAGTAGCTGAGACTATAGGTATGTGCCACCATGCCTGGCTATCTTTTTTTTTTTTTGTATGTTTAGTAAAGACAGGGTTCACCGTGTCGGCCAGGCTGGTCTTCAACTCCTGACCTCAGGTGATCAGCCCACCTTGGCCTCCCAAAGTGCTGGGATTACAGGCATGAGCTACTGAGCCTGGGCCTATTTAGGATTTATATGATCATATCAACCAGCTGTTTTACAGTGGGCCAGAGATAGGTTAAGTCTCAGTGGAGAAGAAGAAAGAGGCAGCTGTTGAACCTGAGAGGGGCAGGCCCAGGGATGGGTTCTTTACTGAGGTTTTTATTTGGGTAACTTTGGATGTGGGGAGGGCTGCATCCTGCTGGGTGAAGGTGGCCCTGTACTTTCCTGGGTAACTTCTGCAGGCAGTTCCCAGGCCTGTCCACACCTTGGCCTGGGAGCATTTGGCCAGAGCTGGGTTTAAGTCCTAACTCAGCATGTGCTCACCTATGACCACCTCTCTCCCTCAGGCTCCTCAATAAGTCACCTGACCTGCCTACCTTAGAGGACTGTCCCACACTTAAGTGACAAGCTAGATCTGAAAGTACCTTGTAAACTGTACATTGCTGAACCAATATAAGAGGCTGTGGGGTTTTTTTTTTTTTGAGAGGAAGTCTTGCTCTGTTGCCCAGGCTGGAGTGCAGTGGCATGATCTTGGCTCACTGCATCCTCCGCCTCCTGGGTTCAAAAGATTCTCCCACCTTAGCCTCCCGAGTAGCTAGGATTACAGGTGTGTGCCACCATGCCTGGCTAATTTTTGTATTTTTAGTAGAGACAGGGTTTCACCATGTTGGTGAGGCTGTTTTTGAACTCCTGACCTCAAGTGATCTGCCTGCCTTGGCCTCCCAAAGTGCTGGGATTACAGGCGTGAGCCACCATGCCTGGCCAAGACGCTATTGTTTTATAATAGTTTCCTTTGAGTAGCCTCTACCCTGGAAAGAACATCCTGGCCCTGGAAGGGTCTTATATAAAGATCTTAGCCATGTAACCAGTAAGGAAGGCAGTCCTATCCTTCCCCAGGCCAGAAGCCAGTGAGCCTAACTAGGGCAGAACTGCCTGAAAACTCTCTGCAGAGGTGGGGGCTGGGGGCCTCAACCTCACTCTGCACCCTGCAGCAGACTTCTATGGTGAGGGCCACACTAGGGGCGGAGCAAAGACCTTAAGTGTCTTTAATAGGCTGATGCCTTCGCCTCTGGGTAAGGAGAGAGACTGGGGACATTCTGCTTTCTCTCTCCTGGAGACTTGAGTGTTGAGGCAGCCAGGGCATGGCTCTGGGAGACGAGATGCTCACAGACTCCTGGGCCTAGCTCTGCATTAATTCCAGGCCACAAGGGGAGGGCACAGCTGAGCACCTTCCAGGTGCCAGGCAGTGGGCACTCCACATCTGTCATCCCACTAACAACTCTGGGCAAGACATGCCTTCTTTGGGCCTCAGTTTCCCTAGCTGTTAATTGAGATGAATTGCATGATCCCTGAATGATCTATGTTTCTCTCTCCCTCCCAAGGTTCTGCCAGCATTGGGATCTGTGTCTCCATTGGAGCATTTCTTTAATTAATTAATTAATTAAGCATACATTTATTAACAGTTCCTGTGGGCCTGATGCCATGACTCATATCTGTAATCCCAGCATTTTGAGAGGCTGAGGTGGGAGGATCACTTGAGGTCAGGAGTTCAAAACCAGCCTGGCCAACATGGTGAAACCCGCGTCTCTACTAAAAATATAGAAACTAGCTGGACGTGGTGGCATGCACCTGTAATCCTGGCTACTCAGGAGGCTAAGGCAGGAGAATCGCTTGAACCCGGGAGGCAGAGGTTGCAGTGAGCTGAGATCGTACCACTACCACTCCAGCCTGGGCGACAGAGCAAGTCTTTGTTTCAAAAAAATAAAAATGAAAACAAAACAATCCCTGTGTGCAGGATGCTGTGCTGGAGGTAGGGGAGTTGGGGGGATTTAGAGCTGAGTAAAACAGGGCCCTAGGCCCAAGGAACTCATGGTCTAGCAGGGCAGATGCTACTAAGCAGGGCTGCATCAAGGCTCTGAGGGTCCTCTCTGCCCACTCCTCCTCTCTTCACCTCTCTTGTTGTAACCACACTTCCCACCATCTACCAAAGCTTTGCTCATACCGTTGTGCTGTTCTGGAATGAATGAGTCTTCCTTCTATGTCCCAGCTCCAATGCCACTCCCTCTGTGAAGCCTTCTAGAATTCTTCCAAACTAAGGCAAATTGTCTCCTTTTTTTTTTTTTTTTTCTTTTTTGAGATGGAGTCTTGCTCTGTCACCCAGGCTGGAGTGCAGTGGCCTAATCTTGGCTCACTGCAACTTCTGCCTCCTGGGTTCAAGCGATTCTTCTGCCTCAGCCTCCCAAGTAGCTGGGACTACAGGCATGTGCCACCACACCTGGCTAATTTTTGTATTTTTAGTAGAGACGGGGTTTCACCATATTGACCAGGCTGGTCTTGAACTCCTGACCTCGTGATCCACCCGCCTCAGCCTCCCAAAGTGCTGAGATTATAGGTGTGAACCACCATGCCTGGCCAAATTCTTCCCTTTTAAAGCACCCAGATACTTGCTACCTCTCCTAAGGACTTTTACCTTGCCCTCATATTCCAGTAGACAGTGCCTGTTTCTTATCTTTGGGAGGGCAGAGTGGTGTCTGATACATTTCTGGGTCCCAGAACAGTATGTACAGCCTGGTACACAGTAGAAGGAAAGAATGGCCCAAGACTTGACCATGCGCTACCATGGCGGTAGATTAAAGTGCCAAGAGACACAGGCAGCAGAGGGGAAAAAAGCAGTGATTAGGTTTGTGGCTGGGCAATCAGATGGCACAGGCCAGACAGGAGGCTGCTGGGCGTCCATCCCAAAAGTCAGACTTGCATTTACCTGGGAACTCACAGCTCTGGCCCTTGGGTGAGAGCTGGGGAAGCAGATAGGCTGACAGCAGGCCTCCTTCCACTGGGCATTGCTTTCACTGGTTGCTTCCTCCTGGTCTCCTCTGTTCCCACCCAGAGGCTGAAGCCTGCCTGGTCAGGCAGGCAGCAAAGGGAGGTGGCACAGGGAAAACTAGGAAGTGGTTGCAAAGAGCGAGCCCTGTGCTAGGTCTTGCCCTCAGTGAATTAAGTACATCAGCGTGCTTCAGCATCCTGCTGACTTCAAGTCTGGACCATTGCCCCTTTTTAGTGAATAAAGATGCAGGGATTCCAAGGAGCAAAGCAGCTTGCTGGGGTGTCATAGGCTGGCTGAGGTGTGAGCATGTTAGGAGTGCCTCTCAGAAAGCAGGGAAGGTCACAGGCAGATGGCAGGGGCTGGGGTGGGGAGACGGGATCTGTGCTTCTTTGCCCCCCTGGTCTGGTGCCCTGTTCTTCGTCCTGCCTGCCCACAAGTGGTGGAGAAGAAAGGCTGTTAATACTGAAAGGCCCCAAGCTGGGTCTAGCAGGAGTGGTCACACACTGAGGGCAGGACAGGAGGTGGGCCAGGATCTGAGAGAGGAATAGTCAGTCAATGCCACCGTTCCCAGAGGTGGCGATGGCTGGGCTTAGGGGACATCGCCTCTCACAGAAGCACCTGGCGAGGTTTCTACGTCTTGCAGGGAGAGAGGGAAACAGTCCCCCACTATGGGAACCAGGTTCGAAGAATTCATTAGGTAGCACCTTTTAATCCCTCCGTGTTCAGAGGCCCAGAAAGCTCGCTCAGGTGTCTCGCCCAAGGTCACACTTTGAGCTAAGGGTTAATTTGGAACTAAAATCGGGACTCCCTGACCTTCTGATGTCCACTCGCCTCAGCCCTTGTGGGCACACTTGCTCACCTCCGGCCCGGGTCTCTGACTTCAGGAGAGCGGAGGGGACCGGCGTCAGAGCCTCCCGCGTCCCAGCGCATCGCTCCCTACCCCGCCCCTCGGGATCCTTTAAGAGGCGGGGCTTGACTGCCAGCTCCACGGCCCGGGCAAAAGGCTGGGACTTTACTCCGGGTGGCCGGTGGCGGCGAGGACGAGTCTGTTCTCCATCAGCTGCCGCAGCCGCTGCCTCCCGCCCCAAAACCCCATCCCAGCGGTTGAGCCACGATGAGCGGCAGAGTTGGCGATCTGAGCCCCAAGCAGAAGGAGGCATTGGCCAAGGTGAGCCCTCGCTCTGGCCCGGGGCTGTGGCCCTCGTCCTCCTGCGGCAGCGAGAAGGGACGAGGCTGGGTGGGGGCCGAGGGTCCGTGGCGGGCGGCCGGGGGAGTAGAGGCGGCCGCCCCAGCGTGGCCCGCGCCCACAGACGGCTCCTTCCTCCCTCTGCCACCCTCAGGGTTCCAGGAAGTTTGGCCAACCCCCGCCCAAGCCCCGAGCAGCCGTGGCAGTGCCACCTGGAAAGGAGTGGTAGTCCCTGGAGGCCGCTGAGGGCACAAAGGCAACATTCATCCTCGGGACTGGCAGCTGGGCCCTGGGGCAGGGCCCCAAGTTTCCTCCCATTTCCGGGAGGCTTTCCTCTTGCCGGGACAGTGGCACGATGGAAAGGGACTTGGATAACTCCTGCCCCCACACCAAGCTGCTGTGCGACCTTGGGCAAAAACCCTGTCCTTCTCTTTGCACCTTGATGCCACAGAATGAGGAGGTTGGACCAGATGATGTTGAAGGGAACACCTCCATGTGTGAATTCCAGGTTCCCACCATGACGCACTGGGTTGGAGTTAGTTTGAGCTGAGACCAGCCCTCCCCTATCTTGCATCCCAGACCCCTTCCTGGCTCAGGACTTAGGTTTATGTTCCTCAGAAGGCAAGAAGGTGAGCTTGGCTTTGCCTTGGCACCTTGGACGAGGAGGGAGCAATAGTTTGAGGGCTGAACCCTCCTCTTCACCTACTCAATCTCTTTTCTGTCACCCCTGGGGAGTGAGTTCAACTCTTCTCTGGACAACAGCCAATTGGGTCTGGCCCCAAGGTTTGGAGGCTGCACAGCTGGGCAGCTTTCCATGGCTGGGAAAGGTGGGGGGGAGGCAGATGTCTTCTGCCACTGGGGAAGTAGGAGGGCACCAGCTCCATGAAGGCTTTGTCCCAGGCTGGGCCTCCCCGATCCCAGGAAGGCTGGATAAGGAGGCTTCAGATTTTACTGCTGACCCACAGGAGAGGTCAGGCAGAGAAGGGATTAGGTGGTGATTAAACTGGAGACCAGGGGCTGGTTAGGGTCCTTGGAGAGGGGTAGCTTAAAGCCTGCAGTTTGGAGGAGCAGTTTCCCTGGAGCACTGGGAGCTGCTCTGGGGGGTGGGATGGTCTGAGTCCCTGGCAGACCTAGGCAAGGGCAGAGGTGGCCAGTCCTCATTGGTCTCCTCTGGGACTGCCCTGTAGGTCAGTGGCCAGGGAAGGGTGAGTGGCTGGGAGCAGGAGGCTCAGGGAGGGCATATGGGGGCCTGCTCACCTACCAGAGAGTGAGAGGTTGGAGATTGGTGTGGCTGTCCCTTGAGGTTACTGTCCAGCTCTTTTGTTTGGCACTACCTGCACTTTCCTGATTCCTCCCACTGGAATCGTTTCCCCCACTGGAACCATTCTCTTCACCTGAGTTGCCTTCCTTCCTTCCGCTGCCCTTAAAGTCCTTCAAGGCCAGCACAAATGCCATGCATTATAGGAAGGGCATGAGACCACCTTTTTCTTCCCTCTGCTCCCCAGTAAACTCCTCACCATTCCACCGGCAGACCATGGTGGGAAGAGCATGTGCTCCAGATTCAGACAGACCCCACTTTGCATCGCAGCTCTGCTAATGACTATCTGTTTGACCTTGGGCATGTTACTTAGCCTCTCTGAGCTTTAATTCCTTCATCTGTAGAATGGGGACAATAATACTTCTAGGGGTTATGAGGAGTAAATAAGCTATGGGGCCAAGATCAGCACTGGGCAACAGGGAATCCTTGGTAAACTGACAGCTTTTACTGTGGCCGATGCCAGAGTGCGTACTATCACGATGAGCTGGGGACACATCTGCCTGACCCAGACTGGCATGTGGGAACCTTTGTTGTGGGGCAGGGGCAGTGTCTCACTCCCTTCCCACTTCCTGCCCTGTTACCTGGCACCCCCTGGCAAGAGAGTGCTCCAGGCAGCATGAGCCCCGGTAGTATCTGCAGAGTTGAGCCATGTTCAAGAGAGATCCAGCAAAGACCCCAGTGGAGAGTCCTGGGCAGAGGGCAGTCAGGGTGCACCCTACCACTCACCTGGATGCCTCTCCCTACAGTTTCGGGAGAATGTCCAGGACGTGCTGCCAGCCTTGCCGAATCCAGATGACTATTTTCTCCTGCGTTGGCTCCGAGGTGAGGGAAGAGGGGCTGCGGGAGGCTGGGGCAGGGTGCTTGTTCTGAGCAACAGAATGGCACCCTCTGAAAACCCTGCCCCTGGCAATCAAGGTATCTGGAATGTTCAATCTTTAGTGTTAAAGGGCCCTTGGCAATGATATAAACGCAACCTTCCTAGCGGATAAAGATACTGAGGCTCAGAGAGATGAAGTGACTTGCTCCAAGCCACACAGTGAGAGAGCTGCAGCAGAGAAAAGGAGAGATTCCAGGTCAGCTGACCCTTGGCCCAGAGCCTTTTCCATCCACTCAAGAAATCTGCTCTGCTGATGGAGTTGGGGAAATGGGCTGAGGAAAAACAAAGGGAGAAAGGCCACAGCCATGTGGGTGGTCGGAGGCAGGGCGAAGTGCAGAACCAGACTCCTCACCCCTGATATGCCCTGTTAGGAGGGCAGGTCCCTGCTGACCGCAGTTTAGGCAACCTGAAGGGCTCAGCCTGACCTGGGGTGACAAGAGTCTCCTCAAACCACCACCAGGCTCTAGAGCCCAGGTCCTGGTTCTAGCTCTGCCCTGGCCTGGCTGTGGAGCCTGGTTCAGGGCAAACACTTCCCTAGGATCCTCCTCTGGAAGGGCAGGAAAAGACCTGTCTGCTGTGAGACGTGACATAACACAGCTCTGCGTGTGGCAATGAAATGTACACATTTCTGCTGGCATCAGGGTCAAGTTCAGCCCAGTTCCCCAATCCCCGAGATGTTTCCATTCTTTCCCCTCTTCTCTTCTTCTGTGATTCAGGTCATGTGCCACCCTCCCTGGTTCTTCTGACACCATTTTCCCCCCTCTATATAGAAACTTTAATTACAGACATAGGAATAATAAAGAAAATTCCACTATGGCCAGGAATGGTGGCTCACGCCTATAATCCCAGCACTTTGGGAGGCTGAGGCAGGTGGATCACTTGAGGCCAGGACTTCAAGATCAGCCTGGGCAACACGGTGAAACTCCATGTCTACTAAAAAATATAAAAATTAGGCCGGGCGCGGTGGCTCAAGCCTGTAATCCCAGCACTTTGGGAGGCCGAGGCGAGTGGATCATGAGGTCAAGAGATTGAGACCATCCTGGTCAATTTGGTGAAACCCTGTCTCTACTAAAAATGTAAAAAATTAGCTGGGCATGGTGGCGCGTGCCTGTAATCCCAGCCCAGCTACTCAGGAGGCTGAGGCAGGAGAATTGCCTGAACCCAGGAGGCGGAGGTTGTGGTGAGCCGAGATCGTGCCATTGCACTCCAGCCTGGGTAACAAGAGCGAAACTCCGTCTCAAAAAAAAAAAAATAAATAAAATTTAAAAAATAAATAAATAAATAAATAAAAATAAAAAATATAAAAATTAGCTGGGCATGGTGGCGAGTGCCTGTAATCCCATCTCAAAACGAAACAACAAAAAAAGTAACTTTATTATTTTTTTTTAAGAGACCAGGGTTTCACCATGTTGGCCAGGCTGGTCTCAAACTCCTGATCTCAAGTGATCCGCCTACCTCAGCCTCCCAAAGTGCTTGAATTATAGGTGTGAGCCACTACACCTGGTCAGAAAATTCCATTATATTCTAGCAAAGCTTAAGTTGTGGTATAGAATCATATCCTAAAATATGAAAGTACAAACTATGCCCTATTATTTTAATTTTCACTATTATTATTTTTTTGAGACATGGTCTCACTCTGCTTCCCAGGCAGTGGGCATGGTCATGCTCACTGCTGCTTTGAACTCCTGGTCTCAAGTGACATTTTTATTTACTTATTTTGAAATGGAGTCTCACGCTGTTGCCCAGGCTGGAGTGCAATGACACGATCTCAGCTCACTGCAACCTCCGCCTCCCAGGTTCAAGCGATTCTCCTGCCTCACCTTCCTGAGTAGCTGGGATTACAGGATCCTGCACCATGCTCTGTTAATTTTTGTATTTTTAGTAGAGATGGGGTTTCACCATGTTGGCTAGGCTGGTCTCGAACTCCTGACCTCAGGTGATCCACCCACCTCGGCCTCCCAAAGTGCTGGGATTACAGGCATGAGCCACTGTGCTCGGTAATAAATGTGACTAAAATTTATTTTTGAAATAGGGTCTTGCTGGCCTCAAACTCCTGGGCTCAAGTGATTCTCTCACCTCAGACTCCCAAGTAGCTTGGACTACAGGTACACACCATTGTGACTGGTCCTATTTTATTTCTTTATGGACACATACACACACATGCATGCCCTAGGAGTCCTGGGGCAGGCGAAGAGATGTATATTCCTTTTCTTTCCAGAAATTTCATAGAGCTGGCACACATGCTCCTGAGAGGCTGCTTGTAAACACCTGAGGGCAGATGCATCCAGGAGCCTCTGAAAGTGTCACCTGCCCCTTTCGCCAAAAATACCTCCATCCCCATTCCCCTCTCCCAGCCCACTGCCCAGAAAGGGTGGAGGGGCAGCATGGGGGCGGCAGTGGAATCAGTCCAGGCTGGAGGAAATTTTGGCCCAGCATTTGCTGAAGGGCTGCAGCTAGAATCAGGTGGGTGGAGAGAGTGGGAAGACAGAAGCCTTCTTAAAGGGCCAGCTGCAAAATGATCCAGACGACTTGGGAGCTGCTGTTCGGCAGAGAAGCATGGTTTCTGAGAGCCACTAACAGCAATGCAGTTCTCTCTTACTGAGGCAGGGGCCAGCCAGGGGTCCTGGCAGCTGATATCCCAATACCTGGGGAGCCTCACACTCAGGGGTCATTCAAAGAGTGTGGTCATTCTCATTTGCCAGATGAGAAAACAGGCTCAGAGAGGGGAGTTGGGGAGGGGACTTACCTGAAGTCACACAGTTAATGTGTAGCAGAATCAGGGCAGAAACCTAGGGCTCCAGACTCCAGGCCAGCATCCTTTCCAGTAAGCCACTCCTGCTCCTTAAAGCCAAGCTCAGCTTCTTACAACAGAGGAAGTGTCTCCTCTGCATTTCACTTGTGCTTCACATTTCCTGGGCAGGAGCTCAGGCCTGGTCAGAACCTAACATGAATTACAATTAGTTTTTTCTTTTCCCCTTAAAAAAAAAAAAATCCCACCGGGCGCGGTGGCTCAAGCCTGTAATCCCAGCACTTTGGGAGGCTGAGGCGGGTGGATCACAAGGTCGAGAGATGGAGACCATCCTGGTCAACATGGTGAAACCCCGTCTCTACTAAAAATACAAAAAAAATTAGCTGGGCATGGTGGCGTGTGCCTGTAATCACAGCTACTCAGGAGGCTGAGGCAGGAGAATTCCTGAACCCAGGAGGCGGAGGTTGCGGTGAGCCAAGATCGTGCCATTGCACTACAGCCTGGGTAACAAGAGCAAACCTCCGTCTGCAAAAAAAAAAAAAAAAAAAAAAAAAAATCCCAAACCCAAACAACAACAAAACCCAAGGCCTGGCATGGTGGCTCATGCCTGTAATCTCAGCACTTTGGGAGGCCAAGTGCTGGGCTCAGGGGGGATCACCTGAGCTCAGGAATTCAATACCAGCCTTGGTAATATAGCAAGACTCCGCCTCTGCTTAAAAAAAAAAACAAATTAGCTGGGTGTGGTGGCACGAACCTGTAGTCCTAGCTATTTGGGAGCCAGAGGTGGGAAGTTGCTTAAGCCAGTAGTTTGAGACCATAGTGAGCTATAATCTTGCCACTGCATTCCAACCTGGGTGACAGAGCAAGATTCTGTCTCAAACAAAACCAACCAACCAACCAGCCTTTTATCATTCTCTCCTTGAATCTGACCGAGACATTTGCAAGCCACACACCAGCAGAATGCCTATCCCTAATTTAGGTGTGGGCTTGGGGTTCTTATCCCTCTTTCCCCACTGAGGGGTTCAGTTTTCTGCGGGCTTCCAGGCACAGAGAGTAGGTCCCCAAGTCTCCTCTACCTCCCCCAGACTGGGGCTGAGCTCTGGGCATCCCAGCAAGGAGGATCGGAGAGTAGGATAAAAGAAGGAAGTGGTGGAGGCCCTGGGAGGGAGGCAGAGCAGGTCTGAGTCTCTGCATTTTACAAGTCAAAGGAATGAATGGACAATCACCACCTGGGTGGCTGCTCCTGAGCTGAGTTCTTGCAATGCCGCAAGCTATGCTTCGAGTTGCCCCTGACCAGGGCAGCAGGAGCCTAGAGAGGCCTCACGCAGGTATGGGAGGCCCCAGGTGTGCCAGGAGCAAGTGGCAACTCTGGGAGAGCCCACATAGAAGATGCTGGATGTTGGGCCTTGGCAGATAAGGGTTAACTGGAGAGCCTCCCCAAGGTAAAGGGCTCAGAGTTCGCCACCACTCCTAGGAAGATAAGGACTCTGCTCACAGTAATGATGTCCTTCCTATGGAAGATTCTCATTGTCATGGTCCCACTAACTCCCCCATCATGAGAGGATGGTGCCTCACATCTTCCAAGTGTTTCTAGCTTATCAGACAATTTGGTCAGAGATGTGCAGTATCTTGTCTAAGGTCAAACAGAGAAGTGGAAGAGCTGGGATGCAAATGCAGATGATATTCCTCTAAAAGCTGTCTCATGCTGCCATGGCAACATGAAGAAGGGTGGGATTCAGTTCTGCCAGGATGTGTCCAGCACTTGTGATAGGTGTGGCATTGATCAAATCTGTTGAGGCAGCCTATGAGCCTGGGGAGAAGGGAATGATTTTCATAACAGCAGAGTCAGGGAATGTGCTTGGCACTCCCAGAGAGCGGTGGTTAAGGGACCAGGGATGGTCCAGAGGGCAGCCTGTCTGGCCCAGCTTCCAGGGCTGTCAGCATATCTAGATGCCAAATCCACAGAGGACAAACACTGGGAGGGACAGTTCATAGGTCAGATGGCAAAACTGATTAGAATCTGGATCTCAAAAACGTAAAGGATGCACTGTGACGAGGAAATTTGACAGGGAAGGATCTAAGGTCTCACCTCTCCAGGTATGCAATGGAGGCTTAGCAGTGGTACAGGTGAAAAGGATTTGGGGGTTTCAGTGCCTATAAGCTCCAGCTGAGTTAGGAGTATGCCTGTTGTCAAGAAAGTTCTTGGGCTGAGCACAGTGGCTCATGTCTGTAATCCCAGCACTTTGGGAGGCCAAGGTGGGTGGATTACCTGAGGTCAGGAGATTGAGAACAGCCTGGCCAATGTGGTGAAACCACGTCTCTACTAAAAATACAAAAATTAGCCGGGTATGGTGGTGTGTGCCTGTAATCCCAGCTACTCAGGAGGCTGAGGCAGGAAAATTGCTTGAACCTGGGAGGTGGAGGTTGCAGTGAGTCAAGATTGTGCCATTGCACTCCAGCCTGGGTGACAGAAGTGAAACTATGAGTCAAAAAAAAAAAGAAAGTTCTTAGCACCTAGGGCTATATTTGTGGCTCTTAGAGCACACTCTGAGGGAACCCTGGAAAACATTCATAGGGAAGTTATTTGCATGGACTTGAAACCAAGTTATGGGGCTTGGTACAGGCTCCAAGGATGGGCAGCATGCTGGTCAGGGAGATGCAGGGTGACAGCTCAGAATTTTCCTGTCTTGGAAGTGTTGTCATGTGGCTAAGGAGGCAATCCTATTCTGAGTGTCTCTGAAATGAATCTCAGTTCAGTATCAGTACCATGACAGCTGAGTACAAACTGCAGCTATGATTACCTGGGAGCAAGTGGCCTTGGGGGTCAGTGAGGTATTTGTGTTCAAGCCTGAGCAGGACACTTTTTGGGGTGTCATGCTTAACGCGTTGACCCGGGTGAAATTGAATTCTGAAACTTGTCAGAAGCCCTTGGAGGGGATGTGCAGGCCCTTTGAGAACATGACAAGGTTGGGTGGAGGCTCATCAACCCCTCTATCCCACTGGGATATTCTGCCAGCTCTGCCACAGATTACAGGGGCAGCTATATTCATCCTTGTTTTTTTTCTTGAGATGGGCTCTCACTCTGTCACCCAGGCTGGAGTACAGTGGTGTGATCTCAGCTCACTGCAGCCTATGCCTCCCAGGCTCAAGCAATCCTTCCACCTCAGCCTTCCAAGTAGCTGGGACTACAGGTGCATGCCACCATCTGTGGCTTTTTTTTTCTTTCTTTTAGAGATGAGGTCTCACTGTATTGCCCAGGCTGGTATGTTCATCTTTGAACTGTGGTATCAAGGTCTCAGGACTGCATGTAAGAATGTGGAGGAGATAAACTTTGTCAGTGTAAGGGGGACGGCAAAATGATAAGAGGGTCCAGGGTTCATTTTCGCTGAGAGGAGGTGAGACCTTTAACTTGATTATAACCACTGGGGTAAAGCTCTTTTGTCCCTGGTGTTATAATGGCTGCCCCCAACTGCCCTGAACTTTGACCTGCTCTCCACACAAACCTGTGGTCTGTGGTGACCCAGTTCTCAGTAAAGGCTGTCCTGTTAGCTTCTGCTTGTGGGATGGTCTGAGGGTTAGCTGGAGAGATGACTGAGAGGAACTGGGCCTATCATGGGAATATGGGAATCTCTCCATCCTTGGACCCCCAGTCCTGTTAACCTAACCCTGACCATGATTCCCTGTTACAGCGAGAAGCTTCGACCTGCACAAGGCGGAGGCTATGCTCCGGAAGGTGAGATACATTTGGCTCTGAATCCCACTGTTGCCTCAGTTCTCCCCTTTAGAATCACACCTTGCATCGACATCTTTTGCCACACCTCCCACCCCGATCACAGCTTTTGGCTTTGAGTATTAGCCGACCACTGTTGCCTTATCCCTCTGGGACAAACTGCATTCCTTTCCCTGGCAACATAGGCGTTCACAGTTCCCAGCCAGCCAAGAATGATAATCTGTTCTGCTAAGACCTCTAACACAGGCAGGGCCTTCTTTTCCATTCCTGCCCAATGCCTTCTGGTGACTGCCTATGATCTGCTGGTCCATTCACGCTGTTGCTTATTGCTACATGCCTATTAAACCTCCCTCACACCATCCCTGCTTTTTTTTTTTTGAGACAGAGTGTCCCTCTGTCACCCAGGCTGGAGTGCAGCAGTGGCGCGGTATCGACTCACTGCAACCTCCATCTTCTGGGTTCAAGTGAGCTCATGCCTCAGCCATTAAGTAGCTGGGATTACAGGCATGTGCCATCATGGCCAGCTAATTTTCATATTTTTAGTAGAGACAGGGTATTGCCATGTTGGCCAGACTGGTCTCGAACTCCCAGCCTCAAGTGATCCACCTGCCTTGGCCGCTCAAAGTGCTGGGATTACAGGTGTGAACCACCATGCCCAGCTGTCCATCCCTCCTTTAAAATCTTCCCCATTTTGTCTTTGTAGCATGTGGAGTTCCGAAAGCAAAAGGACATTGACAACATCATTAGCTGGCAGCCTCCAGAGGTGAGCACAAATTACCTCATCCCTATGCTAGGCCTTTCAGACCCACAGCCTGGCTCCTGGGATCTGGGTCCACTGGATTTGGATCCTCAGAGGAAAGGTCTGACAGTGCCCACTGAGCCCTGGTGGTCTCCAGAATGGTCATCTGTTGGTACCCAGGGGAGGGATGTAGAGAAAGATACTGATGAATCTGGAGTAAGGCCCTGTGCTCCAGGCAGGGTATGGATGCCTGCTGACCAGGCCACTCCTCTGTTTCTTTGCCCAGGTGATCCAACAGTATCTGTCAGGGGGCATGTGTGGCTATGACCTGGACGGCTGCCCAGTCTGGTATGACATAATTGGACCTCTGGATGCCAAGGGTCTGCTGTTCTCAGCCTCCAAACAGGATCTGCTCAGGACCAAGATGCGGGACTGTGAGCTGCTTTTGCAGGAGTGTGCCCGCCAGACTACAAAGGTGAGTGGACCACTGTGGCTAAAAATGAGTTGACCACAACAGAGGCATTCCAGCAGAAGTAGGCACATCATGCAGGAATGTAAGCGCAGCTTCAGGGCCAAGGCCAAGACTTTCAAAACTTAAAAAAAAATTTTTTAGGAGAGATGGGGGTTTCAACATGTTGGCCGGGCTGGTCTTGAACTCCTGACCTCAAGTGATCCACCCATCTCAGCCTCCCAAAGCGCTAGGATTACAGGTGTGAGCCATGGGACCCAGCTGAGGCCCAGACTCTGGGATTTCCTAGACCAATGACATTTCCAAATTTTAGAATATTGCCAAATGCCTATTTTGCCACATAAGGCCTTTAAAACAATGATCATGTATTGTTGCCATAATTAACACCCAAAACCATAAGAATGGCAATAATCTCAGATTAAAAAGCAGTCCTTAGGAGGGTGCAGTGAACTGAGATCATGCTACTGCACTCCGGCCTGGGTGAGGGAGTGAGACTCTATCATCTTTAAAAAAAAAAAAAAAAAAAAAAAGCAGACCTTTAAAAAATTCACATTATTGTTATTTTTCTCTTTTATCTGGGGACCCAGTGAAATGTTATTGTGGACCAACCCATCCTTGAGCAAGTATTTGGGTATCACCGGTGTAGATGATCTCAGATTCTGAGCTTCTCCAATTCTGTATCCAAACAAAGATAAGGATGGCTGGGTATGGCAGCTCATGCCTGTAATCCCAGCACTTTGAGAGGCTGAGTGGGCAGATTGAGCCCAGGAGTTTAAGACCAGTCTGGCCAACATGGCAAGAGCCTGTCTCTAGAGAAAAATAAAAATAAAAAATTAGCTGTGTATAGTGGCGCATACCAGCTACTAGGGAGGCTGAGGTGGGGGGATCACTTGCACTTGGGAGGTAGAGGTTGCAGTGAGCCATGATCACACCACTGCACTCCAGCCTGGGCAACAGGGCTAGACCCTGTGTCAAAAAAGATGAGGACAGCTGATTCCCTTACTGAGAAAAACACTGAAGAACAAGCAGAAGCTGCTACCATGGTCTTCCTTCCTGCCCTCCTCTCAGCAGTTGTAAAGATCCGGTGAAATGGTGTGATAAAGTCTGGGAACATCCCAACACTCATCTGCAAACGTTCAGAGAGCCAACTGTGTGCAGAGACCCTGGGGAGCTGGGGATGCGATGCAGGAAGCATTAGATGTGGATGCACCCCTGAGGGCTCAGGCTGCACAGAACATCTGTGCCTGTGCATAAGTGGCTCTACAGGTACCATGCACAGAGCACATAGTGACTCAGGAAGCAGGAGGCCATCAGGCCAAACTGCAGAACAAAAGCCATCTCAGATGTCATCTAGATCCACCCAGTCATGTACTGGAAAAGAACACGGAGACCTAGGCAGGAAAAGTGACTCACCTGGGCCACAAATCTGGCTTGGGGTGATTATCTCAATTTGGAAAACCCTAGATTCAGTCCTAACCAGCTCTGGTTGCTCTACTGGAGAACAGTGCAGTCATTTGCCCCGGACTGGGGTGGGGTTCTGCAGTAGGACAGCCTGACAAGACTTTTTGCTCTCTGTTCCCTGCAGTTGGGGAAGAAGGTGGAGACCATCACCATGATTTATGACTGTGAGGGGCTTGGCCTCAAGCACCTCTGGAAGCCTGCTGTGGAGGCCTATGGAGAGGTGAGAGGCAGAGTGGGAAGGAGGTGGGCAGAGGGAAGGGAAGGAGTGGGCCCCTCTGCTAGGCTGTCCTGTGGGATGAGTGAGGCCTTGGAGGCAGACTCTAGTCTAGAGGAAGCAGGGCCTCTGTCCCTGGGACAGAGGTTGAGCCTGCTGGAATCAAGAGTGATTTTGTTTCCACAGTTTCTCTGCATGTTTGAGGAAAATTATCCCGAAACACTGAGGCGTCTTTTTGTTGTTAAAGGTAAGCTGGGAATTTCTTGTGATAAAGCCAGATGGAAAAGAGGGGTAAAAAATATGACTGGGGCAGATGGAGGGTCAAACAGTGAGCCAAAAGAAGGGTTTATGGACATGTTCAGAAAATTGCTGCCCCAGCTAGAGTGCTGGCTCACGCCTGTAACCCCAGCACTTTGGGAGGTCAAGGTGAGCAGATGACCTGAGGTTAGGAGTTTGAGACCAGCCTGATCAACATGGTGAAACACCCATCTCTACTAAAAATACAAAATTAGCTGGGTGTGGTGGCATCTGCCTGTAATCCCAGCTACTTGGGAGACTGAGGCAGGAGAATTGCTTGAACCCAAGAGGAGGAGTTTGCAGTGAGCCAAGATTGTGCCATTGCTCTCCAGCCTGGGCAACAAGAGCAAAACTCCATCTCAAAAAAGATAAAAGTTAAGGAAATGAGCTGGGTGTGGTGGTGCATGCCTGTAGTTCCAGTTTCTCAAAAAGCTGAGGCAAGAGCATTCCTTGAACCCAGGAGTTCAAGGCTGCAGTGAGCTATGATTGTGCCACACTGCACTCCAGCCTGGGTGACAGAGCAAGTATCCATCTCAAAAAACTAAAAATAAAATAAAAACAAAAATAGGGCTGCGCATAGTGGCTTACTCCTGTAATCCCAGCACTTTGGGAGGCCGATAGGCAGACCACTTGAGGCCAGGCGTTCAAGACCAGCCTGGCTAAGAAAGTAAAACTCCATCTCTACTAAAAATATGAAAATTAGCTGGGCGTGGTGGTGCACACCAGAAGTCCTAGCTACTCAGGTGGTTGAGGCACAAGAATTGCTTGAACCTGGGAGGTGGAGGATGCAGTGAGCCGAGAGCTCACTGAGGCTGCGGCAAGGGCATTGCTTGAGCCCAGGAGTTCAAGTCTGCGGTGAGCTTAGATTGTGTCACTGCACTCCAGCCTGGGTGACAGAGCAAGACTCTGTCTGAATAAAATAAAGACTGCCCTTCGCATATGCAGACTACTTTACAACTCACAGAGCTTTCAGTATGACCTCCTTTGAGCCACCCAGCCTGATGAGATAGGAAGAGATCATTTGACTATATCCACTGTACAAATGGGATGGCTGGAGCTCGAAGATGCCCATGCTGAGTCACACACCCTGGCCTGCTTATGTGGGCTCCACAGCCCTAGGGAACATATGGCCCAGCATGGGCTGGTGGGAGGGTAGGAGGTGCTACAGAGGACGCTATTAGGGACAGACTGGGCACTGCTTCCAGCCTCACATTATCTGGTCTCTGTCCCAGCCCCCAAACTGTTTCCTGTGGCCTATAACCTCATCAAACCCTTCCTGAGTGAGGACACCCGTAAGAAGATCATGGTCCTGGGAGGTAAGTGGTCCAGGCTTTTCTCAACTCCAAAGGATGGTCTGTAGTCCAAATCGGGTCCAGCTTTAGGAGTATGGCCATAGCCATCAGGGTGAAAGCTCCCTTTGCTAGTTTGGGAGTAGTGGGACTTAGGAGCAAGCTGGGGCAGAGCTACTGCTTTCATCTGTTTTCCTAAGAACTCTTTCTCTCAGACACTCTAGAAGCAAGTACTGGGTCCATTATTGTAGATTCAAAGACGAATGAAACTCCAGTCCTTGCCCTTAAGGAATTTACAGTATAATAGGAGACAGAAGACCTAGAAAGAGAGGCTGGGTGTGGTGGCTCGTGCCTGTAATCCCAACCCTGGGAGGCTGAGGTGGGAGGATCACTTGAGGCCGAGTTCAAGACCAGCCTGGGCAACAAAGCAAGACCCTGTCTTTACTAAAAAAGGAAAAATAACTGGCCATAGTGGCATGCATCCTAGCTATTTGAGAGGCTTAGATAGGAGGATCCCTTGAGCCCAGGAGTTCAAGGCTATAGTGAGCTATAATCATGCCACTGCACTCTAGCCTGGGCAACAGAGCAAGATCCTGTTTTTGTTTTTAAATACCTAGAGATACAGAGAAAAAAAAGTTAAAAAAAAAAAAAAAAAAAACCTAGAGAGAGAGCGCTATGACATAAACTAGAAAAGACAGTAGAATAGTCATAGCGAGGGTGCCACAGAGGTCGCAGGAGCAAAGTTGCTTTTAGTTGGGGAGAACCAGGAGCAGCTTCATTTGACAAGCACCTGGTATGTGCCAGGCCCAGGCTAGTGCCAAGACTATAAAGATGAATAAGACAGAATCCTGGCTGGGCGCTGTGACTCCCATCTGTAATCCTAGCATTCTGGGAGGCCGAGGTGGGCAGACTGCTTGAGCTCAGGAGCTTAAGACCAGCCTGGCCAGCATGGTGAAACCTGTCTCTACTAAAAATACAAAAATTAGCTGGGCGTGGTGGTGCACACCTGTAATCCCAGCTACTCAGGAGGCTGAGGCAGGAGATTGCCTGAACCTGGGAGGCGGAGGTTGCAGTGAGCCAAGATTGTGGAACTGACACTCCAGCCTGGGTGACAGAATGAGACTTCATCTCGATAAAATTAAAAAAAAAAAAAAAAGGAAAAAGAAAAAAAGAGTCCTTTGAAGATCTCTTGGCCTCTCTGGGAAGGCAGACAAAAACAAATCTGTCAACATGCTATGGTAAACGTATGGAAGGGAAAACAAAGTGCATGGGAGTACCCAGTGGGAGTACTCACTCCACCTGAGCTAGGCAGGGGGTGATGCCTACCTAAGCTGTATGCTATGGAATGAGTTAAGAGTCTGCCAGATGGAGCAAGGCAGGAAGCTGCTTGGCAGAAAGAAGAGCACTGAACAAGGACCTTATACAGCATGGCAGAGGCAACTGTTACAGAATTGGAGGCAGGGTGTGGCAAGAGATAAGACTGGAGAGGGAGGCGGGTCCCAGGAATTGAGTCCTAGAGAATCCAGGGCAATTTTAGAAGTGGGGACATGACTCTACAGGCCACTGGGAATCAGAGGAGTTTTCAGCAGGGGAGTACCACAACCAGATTTTAAACTGGTTGTACTAGCAAGATTGCAAAGGATACCAGTTTGTGTACTTGCCACAGTCCATGCAAGATGTGTTGCAAGCCTGAATTGGGGCAGTGGCAATAGGTACACAGGAAAGGATGGCTCACACCCATAATCCCAAATACTTTGCGTTTGGGAGGCCCAGGTGGGTGGACTGCTTAAGTCCAGGAATTCCAGATCAGCCTGGGAAACATCTGTAGAGATGGTGAAACTCCATCTCTATAGAAAATAAATTAGCCAGGTGTGGTGGCGTGTGCCTGTTGTCCCAGCTAGTTGGAAGGGTGAAGTGGGAGGATCGCTTAACCCAGGAATTTGAGGCTACAATGAGTTGTGATTGGTGCCACTGCACTCCAGCCTGGGCAACAGAGCAAAAATCTATCTCAAAAAAAAAAAAAAGACTTATTTAGGAAGTAAAACAGTAGAACTCAATTGACTAGATGTAGGAAGTAAGAGAGAAAGAAATCTAGAAGAGCTCCTGGTGTCTGGCAGAGGTGACTGAGAGATGGTGATGCATTAGTTCAATTGGGGAAAACTAAAAGAATAAGCTCAAAAAAGCTTGAAGTTGAGCTTGAGGAGTCTGTGAGATATAAAAATGTTGGGAATACCTGAGTTTGAAGCTTAGGAGAAAACTCTAGTCTGGAGATTTGGGAGTTATTAAAGAGCAGCAGCTAAAACCTCGTCAGTATGTAAGACCGCCTATGGAGGAACAGAGGCGGAACCCTGAGGGACATCCGAGCTCAAGAGCAGGCAGAGAAAGAGGAATCCCAGGGAGACCGAGAAGGAGTGACTAATGAGTTAAGCAGAGACGCAAGTCAACAGGGAATGAATATGCAGAGAAGTGGGGGGCAACATCAGGGCACAAGGGAAAGTGTGACCCAAAACCCAGCAAAGAAGACACATAGGCAAGCCAGCTAGGGACAGGCAGTTCAGTTTTCTGAAGTGGAGTGGAGGAAGAAAAGGCTAAAAAGGTAGACTGGGCAGCCAGGTGTAGTGGCTCACACCTATAATCCCAGCTACTCGGGAGGCTGAGGAGGACCATTTGAGCACAAGAGTTCGAGACCAGCCTGGGAGACATAGTGAGACTCTGTTTCAAAAACAAAACAAAAACGTATATTGGGACAGGCTCATGAAAGGGAGGATGCCGCCTACAGCACTGAACTTGGGGGTGGGGTAGGAAAGAGGGATTCTGAAGGCTTCTCAATGTTCACCTTTTGGTGACACATTAAAAGTGGAGATTTTCCAAATGTGTGCTGGTAAGACCTGGGGAGTGAAGTCATTAGAGAAGTGTGGGACTTCTGGGTTCCAGTCATAGCTCTGGCCAGCAACAAGCTCAAGTTGTTTTTTTTTTTTTGAGGGTGTCTTGCTCTGTTGCTCAGGCTGGAGTGTAGTCGTGTGATCACAGCTCACTGTAGCCTCAACCTCCTGGGCTCAAATGATCCTCCCACCTCAGTCTCCTGAGTAGCTGGGACTAGAGCCAGCACACCAGCCTAAATTTTTATTTTTTATACAGACGGGATCTCACTGTTGCCCAGGTCAGTCTTGAACTCCTGAACGTAAGCAGTCCTCCTGCCTCGGCCTCCCAAAGTACTGGGGTCACAGGAATGAGCCACTGTGCCCAGCTAGCTCTGTGCTTTCTGTTGCCTCAGTTACTCTCTCTCTGAGATGGGAAGAATCCTCCTGGCCTTATCCCAACTTTCCAGTTGGCCTGGGGGAAGAAATAAAATCTGAGCAAGAGGTTTTCATCGTTTTTGTTTTTTCTGCTGCTACCACCCACCATGGGCATGAGATGGTTTGGTTTCTTGGCAGCAGAGCTGTGTAGGAGGTTCAGTCTGTTCCCCTACCCACACCTAAAACTCTTTCAACCAAACCTGCCTCAGGCTGGGAAGGTGCAGGATCTTCAATAGAGAGGGGGCATTCACTTGGGCTGGTCACTGGAGCTTAGCAGTGCAGATTAAATCACCCCAAGAAAAACAGACACTGTGCTCCCAGGAGTTGCATGGTCTTTGGTCGCTAAAAATCTGAAGGCTGGCAGACTCTGGACCGTTTCTAAGGGTTTCCAGCCAGCATGTCACTGGCTTATACCCCAGAGCCTGGAGCTGCTGCCTACATATGTTCGATATAGTAGGCAGGTTTTAGTATCAAAATATTGTTCCTGGCTGATATTTATGAATTTGCACTGGTGGAGAAGTGGTTTTAGCACTGGCTGTGCTACAGTCAAACTCTCCTAGGCAGGAAAGAGCTTGGCTAAAAAAAATAAAAAAAGAGCCAAGTCACTGGTGGCTCAACAGCTGAAAACATCAGGAGCAGAAGTTAAATGGTGGCTGGGGTAAAGCCAAGGAATCCATTTAAGGGGTCACCCTACAGAAATGCATTTATTTATGAAGTCATGACTTAGCTGTAGGGGAAGGTAGGGGAAAGACACACAGTTCTGCCCTCACAAGGTTCGGTCTCATCAGGACAGGGTATGTGCATTCAGGCCTTTCTGCCCACCATACAAGCTGTTCCCTCTGCATGGAATGCCCTTATCCCCTTTCTTTGTCCCCACTTCTGCTGTACTTCAAGGTATCACCTCCCTGGGGTAATAACATATTCTTATGTGTGTAAGGCACTTTGTGGTTTAAAAAGCCCTCTCGGCCAGACATGGTGGCTCAGGCCTGTAATACCAGCACTTTGGGAGGCCGAGGTGGGTGGATCATCTGAAGTCAGGAGTTCGAGACCAGCCTGGCCAACATGGTGAAACTCAGTCTCTACTAAAAATACAAAAAATTAGCTGGGTGTGGTGGCGGGTGCCTGTAGTCCCAGGTAGTTGGGAGCCAGTGACTTGGGAGGCTCAGGCAAAACTGCTTGAACCTGGGAGGCAGAGACTGCAGTGAGCCGAGGTGGCACCACTGCACTACAGCCTGGGCAACAGGGTGACATTCTGTCTCAAAAAAAAAAAAGCCCCCTCAAGTACTTAGTTCTTTTCACTCCCACCATAACCAGGAGGGGCAAGAATAAAGTCACTTAGCTGTTCAGACAATGAGAACAGGAACCAGGATCTCCTCCTGATTCCTGGCCTGGGACAGAGCATCCTCTGGCTCCTACTGAATCCCCTGCAGTACTCCTAATGCAGGAATTTCAGGCGGGGTGGTACGGAGTGTGGTGCATGGGCTTTTTTCCACCTCTTTAGTGTAGACTACTAGGGATATGGTGAAATCTTACCTAGAGTTGAGATCCATCTTTATCCTTCCTTCCCTCTCCTGCCAGCAAATTGGAAGGAGGTTTTACTGAAACATATCAGCCCTGACCAGGTGCCTGTGGAGTATGGGGGCACCATGACTGACCCTGATGGAAACCCCAAGTGCAAATCCAAGGTATGGGCCGCCAGAGGCTGGAGGTGAACAGGGATACCTGGCTCAAATGCACATTCCAGTTCACTCCATGCCATGCTTCTAGATCAACTATGGGGGTGACATCCCCAAGAAGTATTATGTTCGAGACCAGCTGAAACAGCAGTATGAACACAGCGTGCAGATTTCCCGTGGCTCCTCCCACCAAGTGGAGTATGAGATCCTCTTTCCTGGCTGTGTTCTCAGGTAGGGGCCTGCGCCCTTCCAGGTGACCTAAGCTTTCATCTATAGGTCCTGATGGGTGGGCTGGGGTAGGACAAGCCCTGGTTCCAGTAACCCAGGAGGGTACACGCAGAAAGAATTATGTCTAAGCTGGTGATGTCCCCTGCAGGTGGCAGTTTATGTCAGATGGAGCAGATGTTGGTTTTGGGATTTTCCTGAAGACCAAGATGGGGGAGAGGCAGCGGGCAGGGGAGATGACAGAGGTACTGCCCAACCAGAGGTACAACTCCCATCTGGTCCCTGAAGATGGGACCCTCACCTGCAGTGATCCTGGCATCTGTAAGTATCTATGCCTCGGTAATGCCTTGAAGCCCCATGTCCAGATTTCTGCCTGTGAGGTTCCTCTTCCTCCATGAATTTTTGGTTCTCAGAGTGTTAGAACTAGAAGTGGGATGCCATCAGTTCAACTTTCTCCTTGCATAGGTGAAGAAACCTAGGCTTGGAGAGGTGAAATGACTTGTTTATGGTGACCCAGCTGGTTAGCAGCAGCGTGGGACTTTAACCTCATACTCCCAGGTATGGGTGAGTCACAGTCCTAGGCCATCACAGGGGTTCAACATTTCTCATTTCTGGTCCAGGTCTAACTGGGTCTGTGACTGGCCAGATATTTCTTGGGGATGCTCCTACCCAGAGATCACAGAGCCAGAGCTGGCTGGGTGAGCATGGGATTGCAAGGTAAGCGGAGTGCTCAAAAGTCCACCCTTCACCTGAGTTTCACTTATCTCCAGGCTGACCAAGGAATGAACACAGATTATGAACAGGCAGTTTACACAAGAATATAAGAATGGGGCCAGGCGCAGTGGCTCACGCCTGAATTCCAGCACTTGGGGAGGCCGAGGCAGGTGCATCACAAGGTCAGGAGATGGAGATCATCCTGGCTAACACAGTGAAACCTGGTCTCTACTAAAGATACAAAAAATTAGCCGGGCATGGTGGCACATGCCTGTAGTCCCCGCTACTTGGGAGGCTGAGGCAAGAGAATCGCTTGGACCTGAGAGGTGGAGGTTGTAGTGAACCCAGAGCATGCCACCGCACTCCAAAAAAAAAAAAAAGAATGGCAAACAGACATTGGAAAAGGTGCTTAACCTCTCTTAACTTTGTAATATCCATTAAAATTCCCCTTGACTCAGCAATTCTACTTCTGAAAATTTATCCTACAGAAATACACAAAGATATAGGAACAAGGATGTTTCCAGCAGCCTGGGAAACTGGCGGTAAACCCTATGACCATAATAAGGTCTGTTAAGTAAATTACAGTCCATCTATACAATGTTAAAGAGAATAAACTGACATGTAAGATGTCTGAGACGTTAAGCAAGCATGAAACGCAGCATGTATGGTACGTACTCACTTTGGTTAAAGAAGTGTATACACAGAAAAGAATTCTGGGGAATCTATGCTAACTCTAAAAGTGGTTATCTATTGGGTGACAGGATGTTTATGGAGGGCTTTCATTTGTACAGTATTTCTGCAAATATATTTTATGATGACTATGTATTAATTTTACATTAATGAGCAGAAAAGCCATACCTATACCCTCCTCAACATCCACAATCAAACCTCCAGTTCCTTTTCGTCAGAGCCAATGGAAAATCAATGACAGCAAAGGCTTTATCATCAGAGCTGAGCTGGACTTGACTAAAGACTAGCTGCATGGCCTTAGGCAAATGACAAAACCTAAGCTTCAGTTTCCTGACTGCTACACTGGGGTATCTCATAGGGATACTGGATGATTCAATGTGATAAGTTCTATGAGGTGCTTAGCATAATGCCTGGCATGGAGCAAGCACTCCATGCACTGTAGTCACCACTATTATTAGGACAAGGCATGTGAGAGAAGGGTCATCCTGGAGACAATGCTGGGAGATGGGAGAAACCCTGTGCCCCATTTCTACGGCAGTACCAGCACCACCAGAAGATCTGAACTAGCCCCACAGATGTCTCGGCCTCTGTGCTTGAGATTTTGCCTCCTTCCTCACATCCCAGGCATCCTTCATCTCCACCACCCACTCCTCACAGATGCTCTGTGGTACAACATAGCTCCCTGGGGAGGGGGGAGTATTCTTATTAATGAGCAGCTGGATCCTGGGAGAGAAGGTGTATACTGTGCGCCTCAGCAAGACCAAGGCTTAGCACAGCCCAGACAATGTCACCCACAGAAGAGAAAGCACTTCATACATATAAGCTTGGATTTTTTTTGTCTGTTTCTTTGTTTTAGTAGAGATGAGGTATCGCTTGTTGCCCAGGCTGGAGTCTCGAACTCCTGGGCTCAAGCAACCCTCCCACCTTGGCCTCCCAAAGTGCTGAGATTACCAGCTTGAGTCACCATGCCCAGCCTTGAATTTTTTTTGTAATGGATGGGGTATAGACAAGGGATGTTATTTCTCCTATAAAGTAGCTTGTGTAAACATCAAGACAGAACATACAAGAGATTCCTAGAGTTCTGATTCAGAACCTTTTGGGCATTGACTGTCCTTGATGTGACAGAGTGGAATCCCAGACCAGGGAAGTAATTTACTCAAGGTCACAAAGCCAGTAGGAGAGCCCCAAACCTTTTTCTAGCATCCACCCATTACCATTCTATCTCCTCTTTAGTATCTGAAGAACACTGCGCAAGAAGGGAACATGAGCCTTTTAACATAATCTGGCTTCAGCTTACAAACCCCCAAATTTATTTTAGCTCCTTTTGGATACATTCCCATACAGAACCATTACCTGCCTGCAGGGCCTTGTCTGGGATCTGCTCCTTGCCCCTTCCCAAGAAGAGCAGAGTCAGGCCACAGGAACCATTCCCCCTTCCCAGGTATAAAGACAATGAAGCAGGAACCAGCTGTTACCTGGGGCCACAGCTAAGGTTAGATGTGAACCCAGAGAACCCAGTGTTAGCTTGCAAGCTCACCTGCAGGAGGGCAATGACCTTGGAGAACCAGGAGACCCCTGGAAAGTGGAACAGTCATGCAGTGGAGAAATTAAAACTGTGCCAGCCTTCAATGGCAAGAGTACATTAACCTTCCCCAGGCTTCTCTGGTCCTTATCCCAGGAAACTAAATTATCAGGGAGGAGAACAAAAGTTTGAATTGATTTCACTTTTGTGTTTTCACCTAGTATTTACCAAGGGCCTACTGAGTATAGAATACGCAACCATGAATAAAAAGATTCCGAAGGGAAGACCTGGACTTTGTCCACTAGAAGTGCACAATGTGGTCAGAAGACTGGAAACACTGTAGGAAGGGTTAGCAGTGCTAGTGAAAAGAGCCCAGCCAGGCACCAGGAGACCTGGTTTCGGAGGCCAGCTTTGCCAATAACTCTCCTAGTGTTTTCAGCAAGTGTCTCTATTAGGTTTGGTTTTCCTTCTCCTTAAAATGACAGAAGAGATTAACGGGTATGGTGGCTCATGCCTATAATGCCATCATTTTGGGAGGTCAAGGCACGTGGATCACTTGAGGTCAGGAGTTCGAGACCAGCCTGGCAAACATGGCAAAACCCTGTCTCTACTAAAAAAGACAAAAATAAGCCAGGTGTGGTAGCACATGTGATGATCCCAGCTACTTGGCATGAGAACTGCTTGAAGCCGGGAGGTGGAGGTTACAGTAAGCCAAAATTACACCACTGCACTCCAGCCTGGGCGACAGAGAGAGACTCTTAATCTGGGGTTCCCCAGAGCATTGGTGCTAAATCCTAAAGACCCAAACACTTCCTCTTTACAACAAATAGTGTCTAAAATGTCCCCTTTACTATTCTAAAGTGAAATTCAAAATACAGAAATTCTGATTATAATCCGAAAATATAACCCATCCTACCTACACACATAATTTAAAAAACATAATCTCCTACTGTAATAGAAAAGAGATATAAGAGGGAACTAATTTAGAATATATATTTTTTCAATACATAAATGAGGGTAAGGTTGTACCTTTCCCATTGGGAACCACAGCCCCAGAGGGACTACAGTGGGCTCCGGGAAATCTAAAATTGTGTGCTTTCCTCAGATTCTCCAGGGGGTCAGTTACCCAACTAAAGTTAAGGAGCCTTAGCCTGGAGGGTCTCTAGGGGCTCTGTGAGCCCATGATTAGTGTCAACATGAACCCTACAGACTCTGGAGCTGCAGTGGCTTCACTTCCCTTGGGCCTGTGCCTCTTCATCAACCCCTTTCTTGTTTCTGAGGCCAAGTATCTTGCCAGGCAGCGCCATTATCGACCTAGTACTTGGTCCAAAGAATGCAAAGACCTCTGCTCCAGCATGGATGATCCTGGTTGCTAAGGCTCTATTATCCAGTACAGAGATGAAGCTTCACTCTTGCCAGAGGAACTATGAGCCCTGAAAGAACTCTAGTACAGAGGAAAAACAGATGACGAACACTTTATACCATGAGGAAAGAGTGGGTGGTGTGTCTACCTTTGGTCTAAACTATGCATTTTGTCCAGAGTCAGAAAAAGGTTAAGTCTTAGGATTAAATACAGGATATTTTTTAATTGCTGGGAACAGTGAGAGAAGATCAGGGTAGGGACAGGGCAGAGCCAGTGTTTTTGTTTTCACACTCAGTTCTCCTGAACGGGTGTTTGGCTGAAATGGAACAACTTCTCAAAGAAACAGGGTTAGATTAAAAGCAGCTTGTTCCTCTGCCAAAGTATGAAAGCTTTCTCTGCCAAGTGCATGACCACTTTCTCTTTCCAGAGAAAACCACTGCTAAGGTCTATTATTCTATCAGATATCTTCCATCTAGAAGCATTATGTTTCCGTAATGAACAGGGCATACAGTGTTCGCTTAGTCAGCAAATGTACTAAAATTGAAACAATACAGAGATTAGCATGGCCCCTTGTGTGAGGATGACAATCAGATTATCTTAAATAGAAAACAGGACATATACACACACATATATTAATAGGAATTGTCTGCCATTCACTGTATGTTTGAAGGAATTTTGAAACAACGAAACTCATCACAAGATTTGAGTAAACTTTCCCTTTAGGACAAGCACCAGAGTGGTATCATCAGAGAATCTGGGAGTCAAAACAGATTAAGCAGTAAAGCCAAAAGTATTTTTACATATGTATTTACAAAAATGTTACAAACTGTTTAAAACTGTACTGCAGCTTGCTTTTTTGGCCTCAGGATATACTGTGGACAGTTTCCTGTCACTTCTATGGAGCTAACCTTCTTCTTAAAAAATATATCACTATTCTATCATACGGATTACAGTATAAAATTGTTGAAGCAATTCTCCTTTGATGAACATTTGAGTTTTCCCAATCTCTTATTATCATAAATAGGGATGCAATGAGCATCTTTGTCCATTTATCTTTTTGCAGGATAAATTCCTGGTTCAGAAAGTTTGCACATTTTACCTTTTGTCAGAAACTAAACAGAGACAGGCTTTCCAGGGTCTAAGTCAGGCAGAACAAAGGCAGCAATGTGGACCAGACGGAAACTCCAGCTCTGTCATTTCCTCACAGTGTGGCACAGGAGTCTCACCACCTCCTTTTTATCAGACATAAAACAGGACTAACGCTGAACTCATAGATTTGGGGGGGAAGAGTGAGATAACATATAGTTTACCAACCCAGTGCTGTGACACATAGCTGTTATTATTATTACAACTGGTACTGCTGCTGCTAATTCTCCTCCCTCCTTTCAAAGCCCAGTTCAAGTTCTAACTCCTCTAAAAAGCATTTCACATGATTTCAGTCTACCAGGCCCTCTTCTTCCAAGCTGTACAGATGAGATGGTCTCTGTCACTCATCTGACACTTGGCATGTTCTGTTTTTTCTCTCCATGAATGTCTTAACCCAGCTAGATTAAGTTTCAGAAGGTCAAGGATCATTACCTACGCCACCTTCATCCCCATGACCTGGCAAACTGCCTTGCTCGGTCAATAAACATCAACAAAAATCGCTGTCCCCAAGCCCTTTGTCAGAACTGCCTGAATGTCTGGTTTCTGCCTCCCCTTAGATGTCCTGCGGTTTGACAACACCTACAGCTTCATTCATGCCAAGAAGGTCAGTTTCACTGTGGAGGTCCTGCTTCCAGACAAAGCCTCAGAAGAGAAGATGAAACAGCTGGGGACAGGCTCCCCAAAATAACGCCTTCTCCTACAGCAGGCCTGGCCCCCTCAAGTGTCTCCCTGTCAATTTCTACCCCTTGCAGCAGTCATTTTCGCACAACCCTGAAGCCCAAAGAAACTGGGCTGGAGGAAAGACCTCAGGCTGGATCTGGGGATCTTTCATTTCAGAATTAGGTAGAGGAAGAGTGAAGTGGGTCTCCTTGTCTCTCAAATTCCTAAGGAGTCCCCAGGGGCTGGCCATTGTGATAGAATCTGTCTGCCCTGTAAAGTGTGCCAACTTCACCTGTTCAGGGACAGCAAAGGAGCGGGGTACCACAGGGTGGAAGTAGGGAAAAACATTAGAAAAGGGGGAAAGATTGGGACTTAATACTTCAGGGAGGCCAGCTGCCAGGGAGAAACTTGCTTCTAAATGAACACATAAGTTTAGATCGAAATGAGGAGTAGCAGAGTAGCTGGTTGCTAGAGTTATGGTGGGGATGAGAGGCTCTTCCAAACTTTTTAGCCTTGAGGCTGGGGTAGCTTTTGGCTTTTCCCAGGTCTCAGGAGGTGGCCTGAGTCAGCACAGATCTTCCCACTCAGGGGTAGACAGGCTGGCTTCTCCCTCACTTTGAGAACTTTGGCAACTCCTGGGCCACACGGCCTGCCTCTTTGATTACTAATGACTGTCAGTGACTCAGAGCTTCCCGGGACTTCGAGTGCCCATCTGCTGTTCTCCAGGCAAACAAAACACAAGGCAAATGACCCCCAGGGATGACGGCTGCAGGGAGGGTCATGGAGGTTGGGGGCGGGAGGGAATGCTAAAAGGGGATCTTCCAGTACCCTTTTCAGTGCTGCTGGCCTCTCACCAAGCAATCCTCCTTGTGAGTAATCCAGAGACAAAAATGCTAAGTGGGATCAAGAGAGCAGCACTCGGAGAGGGTGTTTCCAGTCTGAGTGTCCCGCGGTGCCCGCCAACCCGCTTCTGGACTGACCTGAGCAAGGTTTTAGCAGTCCCATCTCTGTGGGAGGCACACAACGGATGCAGGGATTTCAGATGCCGGTCGGCGCTGCCAGGCCGGGAGGCCTCCCAGGCAGGAGGCCGCCCAAAGGCGGGGCCGGCGTCTCGCACACCAGGGGGTGGGGGCGGCCACAGTCGGCCTCGAAACCACACGCAGCCCTTACCCCGACCCCACGCGCCCAGCCAACAAATCCCAGGTGCTGGGCTGCACAAGAACACGGGAAGGCGGCCCCAGACCTGGCGGGAACGTCTTTCCCTCAGGGCCAGGCCCCGGCCCCGCGTGGGAAGCTCATCTTGCGAAGCTGAGGGAGCGCGGAACAAGGGCCGGGCTAGCGCGGACCAGAAGGAGCACTGGCCTCTGCCATACTGCTCAGGAGGGCTTCCCGGCCTGGGTTTACAATGCTATTAGGAAAATTAACCGATGAATAAAGCAACATTCAGTGCGCAGAAATTCAATGCCCACCGCTTGGTTCCTCGCTGCCTCTCACTCAAAAGGTCCAAACTTAAGGGGCCTCAAGAGCCCAGCAGCCGTCTCATGCCATTAAGTAGGGCGCAAGCGCAGAAACCCTCTTCCGCTCTCTAGCATGAGCTTTCCCATGGGGGGGGCCACGTCCAGCTTGCCTTCTGATTGGCCCAGCCGGTGGAGTGGGGCGCTCTTCCGCCATCTTTGATCAGGGCGTGAAGGATGCTCCTGACCGCCTTCACAATGAGGGCGGAGGCCCCGCCCCACCAGCTGCTCAGTACGTGCCGCGTCGCCCGTGCGCGCCAAGTGTGAGAGCGCCCGCGGAGCTTGCGGCGGGCCCAGAGAGTGAGAGGGAGGCGGAGGCGGAGGCGGAGGAACAGTAATCACGTGGTTTTAGGGACTGTCTAATAATTCCACGCCAGTATTGCGTGTGTTTGGCTGGGGACCGCTGCGTTCCGCACCGACCTTTCTCCCACGAACCAACAACCACTCGCCCCTTCGGCCCCCGGCCCCACCCTACAAGCCCAACTCCGCTCGAGGTAACTGCTGACGGACTGCCCCACACGGCCCTACAAGACTGAGCCGCCTAAGGCTGAAAGCGGGGGTCTCAAAAGGGAGTCAGGGTTACTCATTTTCCCTACCTTTATTTGATGAGAATAAGAGCTAACTCTTAACGAGGCCTACTGGGTATCATGCAAAAACCCTGTGCTTACTGTTATTCTTCGCGTTGTTGCAAAGATTAAAGGAAATAAGCAGTGCAAAGCGCTTAAGAGCTTGGTGTAAGTAAGTGCTCGTCAATGTTGACTGCTCTCATTTTTTTTTTTTGCAGTCCTGGGAACTGGAGTTCAGGAAAGCTAACAGCCAATAGGTGGCACAGTTGGATTTGAACCCAGGATTGTCTCCAACGCCGCTCAGTTATACAAGCCAGGGAGTCACAGAGACTTAGTGAAGTGCATACATTGCCCACCTGGGTAAACTGAGGTCCAGCAGGGGAAGGTTTTCTCCTGTTATAATCACTATGCCCGATTCATTCATTCATTCATTCATTCATTCATTCAACATCCTGTCTCCGAGAGGCTCAGTCAGAGGACATACTGAAGAAATTAGATCCGAACGCTTTCCAGATATATACGGCGCCTGCTGAGAAGGGACTGCAGAGTCCAGGCACCCACCTTCCAAGCGCTCACCGTTCACGCCTCTGGCCTCATTTACTGAGCTTGCAAATTAAGAGCATGGGATGTGGATCCACACTGTTTGGATTCAAATTCGGACTTCACCACTTAGCAGCTGTGTGTTCTGGGAATGTGACCCACCTTCTCTGTGCTTCCATTTTCTAACTTGTAAAACGGGATGCCAGGCTGGTGGGAGGGGTTTAAAGGTGTTAGCCATGGAGAGTTCTTTAGCGAACATCCAGACTGGCAATAAACTCAATAAATGGTGACTGTTAATAATTAATCCTCGGAACCATCCTAGGGAGTGGACACTATTGTGTCCCCCATTTTATTTATTACATTATTATTATTTGTAGAGACGAAGTCACGCTGTGTTGCCCAGGCTGTTCTCGAACCTTTGTACTCAAACAATCCTCCTGCCTCCGGCCTCCCAAAGTGTTGGGATCACGGACGTGAGCCAACGCGCCCAGCCCGCGTCCCTCCCTCGTTTTTACAAATGAATAAAGAGAGGCTGGAGAAGCAGACTCTTGCCCGAGGTCACCAGCTTTGCAGTGTTGCCTCCCCCGATTTGGTCTCCTGTCACTTTGGCTCCAAAACTTACGCTGAGTCTTGGGAGCGGTTCGCAGCAATCGCTCAGAGAAAACGTGACGAAAACCAGTCTATAAAACTCTAGCCTAGGAGAGGGGCTTCGGTGCGCAGGGGAATTTGCAGACGCTCCCTGCTGGCGGAGATTGCCCGACCTGTCCTTCAGCGCGGGACTTTCGGCGGGTCCCAGCCGGGCCGACCCGAATGCCCGCGGCGAAGACTGCAGTGGAGCCAGTAACGGCTGCAGTGGCCGTGGCGGGAGAATCATGTCAGAGCCGCAGCCGCGGGGCGCCGAGCGCGATCTCTACCGGGACACGTGGGTGCGATACCTGGGTGAGCGCGAGGCGACCCCACCACCACCTGGCTGGGGAAGCAGGGGTCGCCGGACGCCGGCCGGGCCCTGGAGGAGGCGGGAGGATCTTAGTTCTCATTCTGTTTTTGGGCCGGACGGAGACTGATCTCAGACAGGGCTAGGGACTTGTCCAAGGTCACACTACCCTGGTGGGCCGCCCAGGGTGGAAGATCACACGGGGTGAACGGGCAGCCCGCTCTGGCATGCGCTCTGGCTGGCTGTGGAGTCGGGATCTCCACTCGCATTTCCGTCCTGACTCACTGGCTGTGTCTGAACCTCAGTTTCCTCCTCAGCAAAAAAAACAAAAAGCAAAAACAAACCGGATGCACAGGAGGTCCTCCCTCATTGGGTTGTAGTTGCGAGGGTGGAATGGGATAAAGCGCAGAAAAGCCTGGCACTTGGCGAGTGTCTGGCCCTCGATCACTGCCCCTCTGGGTGGCTGTCACCTCATTAGTGCAGTTACTCCTGGGACTGAGGCCAGGAAATCTAACAATAAGCAATGGTAGCAGTGACTCTGTGCTCAGCCCTCCCTCGGTGGCCCAAGGTCGGAGGTGGGCATCATGGCACCAGTTTACAGTTCGGAAAGGGAGGCTCAGAGGGGTCAAGTCACTTGCTTAAGTTCACCCAGGGACTGCTTAGTTGGCCAGGATGAGAACCAGCCTGCTCCAGCACCCCCTTGTGGAACAGTTCGTGGGCCTAGGAATTAAATCTTCGCCCCTCCAGGCTATGCCAATGAGGTGGGCGAGGCTTTCCGCTCCCTTGTGCCGGCGGCGGTGGTGTGGCTGAGCTATGGCGTGGCCAGCTCCTACGTGCTGGCGGATGCCATTGACAAAGGCAAGAAGGCTGGAGAGGTAAGTGTTAGCCTATTTTTCAACCCCCACCCCAGCTCTCTTCCTGTGTGGTTCAGTCCACAGCCTTGCATGTGGTAAAGTCCCTGTGGGCCACTCCAGTCCCTACAGACTTGCCCAGTGCAGTCCGTAGTTACTCCTGTTTGTAGGACTGTATCCCCACCCCCACACTCCTACTTCCTGGATGTGGCAGACTGTACCCTACTCCTGGGTGTGGACAAGTCTACTGGCCCCTCCCGGTCTAGCCTCATGCTCCTTGTCACAGGATTTCCTGCCTCTGCGCCAGCTAGATTAAGTGTCTCTGTGCCCACCAGGTGCCAAGCCCTGAAGCAGGCCGCAGTGCCAGAGTGACAGTGGCTGTGGTGGACACCTTTGTATGGCAGGCTTTGGCCTCTGTGGCCATTCCGGGCTTCACCATCAACCGCGTGTGTGCCACCTCTCTCTATGTCCTGGGCACTGCCACCCGCTGGCCCCTGGCTGTTCGCAAGTGGACCACCACTGCGCTGGGGCTGTTGACCATCCCCGTCATCATCCACCCCATTGACAGGTGGGTGCCTTCCTGGCCTCAGGTTCATCCACACTCCAGGTAGAGCTAGACTCTATGAGGCGTGGGGTGTGCCCACTTTGCCAGAACAATAGCAGGGACAAGGCTGACACTTGGCTTCTGGGATAGAAAGGACGGACAGCCTGTACCCTTGTCGTATAGTCTGGTAGGTACTTTGGCAATACAGGAAGAGGGATGCCTTGAGGGTATGGGACACAGGACAAGTAAATTCCCACAAAGAAAGCCTAGTGTTACAAAACAACCAGAGGCAGGCAGGAGCAGGTGCACCCTGGAAGGGATGCATTTCAGGAGGTATTGGTGACGGAAACCTAACTCAAACTGAATGGTTGAATAAAATGGAATAAAAGTCCAGAGTTGTGTTGCATTCAGGCATGGCTGGATCTAGGTATCCAAATGATGTCATTAGGGGTCTGGGTCTCCCTATCTTGCTGCCTTTCTCCCCACTCCACCCTGTTTCTTGCTGGCTTCACCCGCTTTCTCCTTGTGGGAGCAGAAATGGCCCTAGTAGCTCCCAACTTCTATCTCACCAGCTTAGCCTCCCACAGCAGAAGCTTTTAAATAGTAACAACGAAAATCCCAAGGAAGGGTGTCATTGGTTTATCCTGGACTGCATGCCCGCCTCCTGAGCCAGTTTCCCTTTGTTGATTGGCTAAGCTTGGGTCACGTGTTTGGTCTTAGAACCAGAGATGGTCTCAACCCAACCAGACAAACATAAGAGTGACAGTAGGAGTCTTTTTCCAGGAGAAGATAGCTGACCCTGAGGCCCTGAGCAAGTCTTTTACCCAGTGCCTCAGTTTTCTCCTGAATAAAGAAGAGGATGGCTTCCATTCTGGGAGTTTGATTTTAGCTTCCCCAAGTAGTCCAAGGTGGAAGGATCAGGATAAGGGTGGGTCTCTGCCTGGATGGCATTTGTATCCTGCATCTAAGCATCCCTTTCCCTAACCCTCACCTGCCTTCTCTTCCCTCATGAACACCCTGGCCACCTGCTCACCACCCTCCCCCTCCCTACAGGTCGGTGGACTTCCTCCTGGACTCCAGCCTGCGCAAACTCTACCCATCAGTGGGAAAGCCCAGCTCCTCCTGACCACACGCTGGTACCCGGCCTGTGCATCAGCCTCCTCCTGCTTCATGTCAACCTCCCACTCCTGCCAGGGGGAGTGGATGCCTGACTCCCTGGGGTCCAGAGACCCTGGCATCTGAGTGGTTTTGAGCCAGACGGAAGCTTAGAGACAAAAGCTCCAAGAAGCAGTGGCTGCAGTGAGTCACAGACAGGCAGGACCCGAACCCTGACTGCTTCCCTAGAATCCATGATACTGAGTGGAAATGAACCCTGGGTGGGTCTGGCCCTGTCTTTTGACAGGAAAGTTACATCCTCTCATGGAGATGAGAGACTGAGGCTCAGGGAGGGCCAAGTATTAGGCCCAAGATCACTTGGCAAGCTGGGCACCCAGGTGCTTGACGGAGTCATCCCACGGTGGCACAGCTGGACAAGGAGCGGCAGACAACTCAGGGAGAAACTCAGGAGTGCAGTAGCAGGGACACCTCAGGACAGATTCTCTGGCCAGGCCCTTCCCTGACCCAATAAATCCTGAAGAAGTTGTTTTGTCTTCATTTCTGTTTGGACTGAGCAGGGGTGGGGAGGAGGGATGGGTAGTGGCTTCTCTACCCATCAGTGCTCCCCTGCAGGTGCCTGGACTCCCACATTGGTGCTGTCAGCCTCCTTTGGGGTATGCATTACCTTTTACTTACTTTTAATAGAGATGGGGTTCTCCTTATGTTACCCAGACTGGTCTTGAATGGCTGGCCTCAAGCAATCCTCCTGCCTCAGCATCCCAAACTGCTGGGATTATAGGAATGAACCACTGCACTCAGCCTGGCATTGCCCTCTTTTTGCAAGCCTCCTAAAGCCACAACCCCTCTGAGAGGGGAGCCTATTGGGCGGATACTACCTGAGCCTGAAGGTGTCCAAGATGGTGGTGGCAGCCCCATGTGTGGGTCACATGAGACCTCCTTATGAGGGGACTCAGCAGCCTGGAGAGAAGGAAGTGACCAGGGGGCTTCTTCCACTCGGAATCAGGGAATGACCTGTTTTCCTTGTGGCTTCGCCTGAGCCGCTGGGCTCGAGAGTGCTAAAGGGGGTCATTCCTCTTTGATCCTGGGCCAGTCCCCTCAACAGCTCAGAGAGATAGAGAGGTGGGAGCATATGGCTGAAGCAGACCTGGGTTCCTCTCAGCCCTGCCCCGAGCCCCAAATTAGCTCCAGCCAAGACCCTGGCCCCACCCCTTGGCCAGGTGCAGCCAGGTGGGCTGACCCTGCCCTGGTGGGACTTGTTGGCACCTGGGCTGGGACTTAGAGGGGTGTTGTGCTGCCAGCAAGACAGGATGGGGGCTCCAGGGTGGTGGCCCCTGCTGCTCTGGGGGTGTCCATGGCTACAGGATGAGTCTGATGTGGGATGCGCCTTTTTCTGCTACTCTTCTCGTCCCACACTGGCCAGGTCCCCTTCCCAAGCCCCTATAGCCTCTGCCCAATCACCTGCTGCTCCCTCCCAGCTCCCTTAAAGTCTCTAAGCCCCACCTCGTTCTCTAGCCCCCAACCCCCATGCCCCATTTCCCATCTGAGCTGGCACTCACATCCTTCTCCAGCCCAGCATTTTCCCAGCTCATCTTCCCCGGGGGTCACAGCCTGGGGGAGTGGACACGTTCACACCTGCATCCCTGTGACATCTGGCATCTATCACCAATTCCTTGCCCACTTTCTCCACCTTCCACTCTACAAGCTCTCCCTGAAGCTGGGAGCTGTCCAGGCCACACGCAGGCTTTGTGCTCAGGGGCACAGCCTAAGCACTCAGCCTTGTCCTCCCCATCACCTGCTCTCCTGTGCCTCTATGCCCCTCCCCATGACACACCGTTCCTCAGCTGCAAATCCTCTTCCTCTTGGCCAGCTATGAGCATCCTGCAGAACCAGCTCCTGTGCCCCTTCTGTTGTTGGCTCTTACTATTCCCTACTCTGGGCCCCTTCTGTCCTTGACTGCCCTGGTGGTGCCTTGTAGGGAACTACTGGAGCAGGTTTGCAGATGCTTGGCACATAGGAGGTGCTCACATAAGGGGCTTTCAGGCAATCCCAGGCCAGGCTGATGGGGATGAGGTTGGTGGACAGCCTGTCTATAGTGGGAAACACCACCATCCCCCGCCCCAACACTTTACTCTGCTCCATAATTTTTTTTTTTTTTTTTTTTGAGATGGAGTCTTGCTCTATCTCCCAGGCTGGAGGGCAGTGGCACAAACTTGGCTCATGCAACCTCTGCCTCCTGGGTTCAAGCAATTTTTCTGCCTCAGTGTCCTGAGTAGCTGGGACTAGAGGTGTGTGCCACCATGTCCAGCTAATTTTTGTATTTTTAGTAGAGATGGGGTTTCACCATGTTGGCCAGGCTCTTCTTGAACTCCTGACCTTAAGTGATCTGCCCGCCTTATCCTCCCAAAGTGCTGGGATTTTAAGTGTGAGGTCACCTGAGGTCAGGAGTTCAAGACCAGCCTGACAAACATGGAGAAACACTGTCTCCACTAAAAATACAAAAAATTAGCCGGGCATGGTGGTACATGTCTGTAATCCCAGCTACTCAGGGGGCTGAGGCAGGAGAATTGCTGAACCCAGGAGGTGGAGGTTGTGGTGTGCCAAGATCATGCCATTGCACGCCAGCCTGGGCAACAAGAGCGAAACTCTGTCTCAAAAAAAAAAAAAAAAAGTAAAGGAATAAAAGGATAACTACTCCACAGAACAGCAGCATGGGCTGCTTGACTGAGTATACTTACAGTTATTTCTTGATCATGTAACTGTCCAGCGGGTTCACCTTGCCCACTATCTAAACAGCCGATTGATCAAGACAGGGGAATTGCAACAGAGAAACAATTCATGCAGAACTGACTGTGTGGGAGACCAGAATTTTATTATTACTCAAATCAGTCTCCCCAGGCATTCAGGGATCAGAGTTTTTGAGGATAATTTGGTGGGCGGGGGCTGCCAGTGAGTCAGGAGTGCTGATTGGTTGGGTGGGAGATGAAATCATATGGAGTGGAAGCTATCCTCTTGCGCTGAGTCAGTTCCCAGGTGGGGGCCACAGATCAGATGAGCCAATTTATTGATCTGTGTGGTGCCAGGTGATCCAAGTGCAGGGTCTGCAAAATATCTCAAGCACTGACCTTAGGCTTTACAATAGTGATGTTACCCCCAGGAGCAATTTGGGGAGAGTCAGAATCTTGCAGCTTCCAGCTGTATGACTCCTGAAGCACAATTTCTAATCGTTTGGCCAATGTTTTAGTCCTACAGAGGCAGTCCAGTCCCCAGGCAAGAAGGGATTCTGTTTTGGGAAAGGGCTGTTATCATCTTTGTTTTAAACTATAAACTAAGTTCCTCCCAAAGTTAGTTCAGCCTATACCCAGGAAGGAACAAGGACAACTTGGAGGTTAGAAGCAAGATGAGGCTAGGCATGGTGGCTCATGCGTGTAATCCCAGCATTTTGGTAGGCTGAGGCAGGCAGATCACTTGAGGTTGAGGTCAGCAGCTTGAGGCCAGCCTGGCCAATATGATGAAACGCTGTCTCTACTAAAAATACAAGAGTTAGCTGGGCATGATGGCGGGCACCTGTAATCCCAGCTACTTGGGAGGCTGAGGCAGGAGAATCACTTGCACCTGGCAGACGGAGCTTGCACTGAGCTGATTGGGCCACTGCTCTCCAGCAAGGGCGACAGAGCAAGACTGTCTCCAAAAAAAACAAAAAGAGTTTGAGACCAGCCTAGCCAACATGGAGAAACCCTGTCTCTATTAAAAATACAAAAAAAATTAGCCAGGCATGGTGGTGCGTGCCTGTAATCTCAGTTGCTCAGGAGGCTGAGGCAAGAGAATCACCTGAACCTGAGAGACCAAAAAAACAACCACCGAAAAACATGTATTAAACAATTACTCAATCGGTGTTCTTGGAAAGAGATGGGCAATTCTTGTAACTGACGGATCCTTTCCTTTTCAGTCCATATAGGGTAACTTCCTGATGTTGCCATGGCATTTGTAAATGGTTGTGGTACTGGCAGGAGTGTCTTTTAGCATGCTAATGTATTATAATTAGCATATAATGAGCAACGAGGACGACCAGAGGTCACTTTCATCACCATCTTGGTTTTGGTGGGTTTCAGCTGGCTTCTTTTTGTTTTTCTTTTTTAGAGATGGAGTCTGGCTCTGTCATGCAGGCTGGAGTGCAAAGGTGCTATCTCGGCTCACCACAACCTCCACCTCCCAGGTTCAAGTGATTCTCCTGCCTCAGCCTCCCAAGTAGCTGGGACTACAGGCATGCGCCACCACATCCTGCTAATTTTGTATTTTTAATAGAGAGGTCAGGTTGCTCTCGAACTCCTTACCTCAAGTGATGCATGTGCCTCAGCCTCCCAAAGTGCTGGAATTACAGGTTTGAGCCACTGAGCCTGGCCACCACATCCTGTTTTATCGGTAAAGTCTTTGTGACCAGTATCTTGTGCCCGCCTATTTCATCCTGTGACTAAGAATGCCTAACCTCCTGGGAGTGCAGCCCAGTAGGTCTCAGCCTTATTTTACCCAGTTGCTATTCAAGATGGAGTCACTCTGGTTTGAAAGCCTCTGACATTAGGATTGGGGAAGACACTTGACTGGTAGAATCAGAGGTTGGACATTATACACAGGGACAGGCTGACATGGGCACCCAAATGCT
Source organism: Callithrix jacchus (assembly GCF_049354715.1). Classification (NCBI taxonomy): domain Eukaryota; kingdom Metazoa; phylum Chordata; class Mammalia; order Primates; family Cebidae; genus Callithrix; species Callithrix jacchus. The sequence continues at coordinate 201,033,315 of NC_133502.1, forward strand.
ATGGGATAGAGGGATAGAGAGGATAGTCAACGTCCTGTTGGGTCTAGTCTATTTCAGCACCTGTCACTTGGAGCAGACCCCTCCTACATTTCTTAGCTCCTACTCTCACATCTATCTTCCTCTTCCCTTCTCCCAGGGGATTAACGTCAATTGGTCTCTCCCGGCCATTTTGATATCTTCTCTCCAGTCCTGCTCACTCTACTTTTAAAGTGCCAAACAAATCCCCTCCCTCTTTCTCAAAGCACCGTGATGTGCCACTGAGCCCTGCCCAGCACCTCGGTGGAGGGGGCCTGCTGGCTCTTTCTTTTGCTCCCAGATCCTGCGGTGGGAGAGAAATGTTTGATGAACTTTCTTTTGCTCCAATCCTGGGGCAGGATTGGAGAGCTGCAGCCACCTACCGCCACTGTACCCCGGGAATACAGGATGTGGACATGGTACCCTCTGCCCAGGTGATAAACATGAGCTTCCCAAAACATTCTTTTTTTTGTTTTTTTTGAGACGGAGTTTGGCTCTTGTTGCCCAGGCTGGAGTGCAATGATGCAATCTCAGTTCACCACAGCCTCCACATCCAGGGTTCAAGTGATTCTCCTGCCTCAGCCTCCCGAGTAGCTGGGCTTACAGGCATGTGCCACCACATCTGGCTAATTTTGTATTTTTAGTAGAGACAGGGTTTCACCATGTTGGTCAGGCTGGTCTCAAACCCTTGACCTCAGGTAATCTACCCACCTCAGCCTCCCAAAGTGCTGGGATTACAGGTATGAGCAACAGGGACTGGCGAAAACATTCTTTTAAATACATTTGAGGAGCCCAAGGAGGAAAGGGACTGCTTATTCCCAAGGGTTATTTTGGGGGAGGGAAGGCTGTGCATAGGGGCATGTTCTTTAGAATCTATTTTATTCATTGACCTTTTTTCGGACATGTTACCCAAAAGGTGTTTCTAAACAAAACAAAACACCAAAAGGCCAATCTCAGGTTCTAAAATGTGTGATGTTATCTGCAGGAGTAACTGGGGAACTTGCATATCTTCTGGCCTCTGGAGTCACGAGTGGCTATCATTTATGTCTACACTTTAGGAGAATTCAACCTTCTCTATTCTCCTAGTCTGGTGGTCTCTTATTAGTTTTGCAAAGGTGGTTGAATTTTGGGGAAAGGCTATTACCATTTAAACTATAAACTGTCTCCCATGGTTAGCTTGGCCTAAGACCAGGAATAATTAGGGGCAGCTTGAGGAACAAGGGCAAGATGAGGACTTGGCTAGATCACGTCTCTTTGCCATAATTTTCTCACTGTTATCATTTTTACAAAAGTGGTTTCACTTTGGGCTCCCTCTAGCCCAACACTCCCTCCATTGCTGTAGTAGCTGCCTGTGGAGGTCTCTGCTTCTCCTCTGTGAGCCCGCATCTAGCCTGGAGGCTGCACACATCATCTGTGTGGCTTTCAGACAGCAGGAACCTCATTGGCCTTATGGTGAGGTGGGGCTAGCAACAGAAACTCCTCGCACCAGCTTAGGAGGGCTGAGGTGAGACATCCCAGGTGTCTGGCATAGAATGGGTAATTGCCCCCTCCCAGGCAGCTCATCCCCTGCCTCTGCCCCAAACTCCCCGGGGGGGGGTGGTTGCTGTGTTTGGCAAATAACAGGATGCTCAAATGTGAATTTCAGATAAACAGCAAAGGATGTTTCAGAAGTGTGCCCCTAACATTGCATGGGACATACTTATACTAAACTGGGCATCCAGTATTTTACCTGGCAGCCTTCCCTGAAGGGGCATCCACAGATCTGGAATACCTCCTCCAAACACTCTAGCCGTGTACAAGTGGGAAGCCCTCTCTCCAGGGGAAGCCGGCCTCTTTCCTGGGCAAGGGACCAGAGCCAATTCTTAGTGATTATCACTTCAGTGCTAACTCATTAATATGGATGGGGAAACACGTGCAGAGAGGTCAACCAGACAGGAGGTAGCAGATGCTGGTTGTGATAGAAAATCGCCATCCCCTGTGTGAGAGGATGGAGCACACCCCAGCTAGGAAACTGGGCGGGGTTTTTCCCTGAGCCGGGATGGGGCGGGGTTTTTTCTAGAGCATGCTGGGAGTTGGGTCCTGTGTGGCAATCTTCACGCAATACTAGCAACAACCGCAAGGGGGCAGCATCTCCCAACGTGCCCATGTTGGCCGATTCAAACTGATTATTGATAAACTCGTAGGGAATGGGCAATTCCTGTTGTAAGAAATTCATGCGATGTGGCTCATTTAATCTTAATAGCCTTCAACAGAAACGGGGTACAAAAATAATAATAATCTTCACGACCTCATCTTGAGATGGATGTTTGGTCTCCGTCTGCTAAAGTCACTGACCCAAGCTCACACAGCCCCCTAACTCCCGATACCTCCCCCAGCTGAGGACTGCTTTTGCCTACCGCCGTTACATCCATGACTCTTTACACAGGCAAGGGCAGAGCTGATTCATAGGCTGTGTGACCTTGTGCAACTTACCTAATGTCTCTGAGCACTGGTTTTCTAGCTGCACAGTAGTCTGTAATGACCTGAAGCTGTTGTGAGGATTACAGGCAAAATGATTCACAAAGCATCCGGGCAGAGCGGGGCTCACAGCAAGAGCTCCACAAATACTGGCCATTATTTTTGTGGCAAGAGACAGCCACTTCGAGGGCAAATGATTGAATTGTTCCATCTGGTGTCTAACCCAGATATAAAAAATGCCAATTACATGGTTCAGGGATTCCACATTTAAGAATTTATTCAGAGGAACTAATTGGACAATTGTCCAGAGATGTGCATCTGAGGATTTTTGGGGTCTTATTTGTGTGAACTAAAAGCTTGGGAATTTCTTAATTGCCCAATGCATAAAGGAACATTCTGATCTGATCACACTGGTGGCTGAATCTCTCCAAGTCCCTCCTCTGTCCTGATTCCTTTCATGACTCCTGATGGTCCCCAGGATCCAGTCTGAACACCTCAGCCTGGCACTCAAAATCCCCTGGCCTCAGCGGTCTCCTCTCTCACTACGACACATCTCTGCACCCATGATATTGCCTCCCCTGAGTCCTCATCATTCTCTGGATGTGCCCTGTGCGTCCTGCCTTTGCAGGCAGTGTCAGGCCCTGTCATCTGCCAAGAATGCCCTCCCCCATCCCACTTCCCTCTTTTACCAGCCTTCAAGGCCCAGCTTTAATGGTACCCGCTCCGTGAACCCTGCTTGGCTTCCACCCCAAGACAGAGTCATCTTGTCCTACAGTCCCCTCCATCACGCTCTCAGCCCTCCCCTTGGACACCCATAGAGAACGAGGATGGAGCTCTTTCCGTGTGCCATGCACTGAGCTAAGCATCACATTATGTAACCTCCCTGACAGCCTCATGAGACAGGTGTCATCATTATCACCTTCCTGCAGATGAGAATATTAAGTCCACCATGCAATCAGCCTTCATCAGCATTAACTCTGTGAACCCCAAAGTATCTGAGACAGGTCTCAATCAGTTTAGAAAGTTTTTTTTGCCAAGGTTAAGGATGTGCCTGTGACACAGACTCAGGAGGTCCTGACAACACGTGCCCAAGGTGGTTGGGGTGCAGGTTGCTTTTCTACAGTTTGGGGGGACATAAGACACCCAGCAACACACGTAAGATTGATATTGGTTTGGTGTGGAAGGATGGGACAACTCAAAGCAGTGGCTTCCAGCTAATAGGTAGATTTAAAAATTTTCTAATTGGCAATTGGTTGAAAGAGTTACTATCAATAGAAAAGAATTATCAATAGAAAGTCTGGGTTAGGAAAAGGGGGCGTGGCGATCAAGGGTTTTTTTTTTGAGACGGAGTCTTGCTGTGTTGCCCAGGCTGGAGTACAGTGGCATGATCTCAGCTCACTTCAACCTCCGCCTCCCAGGTTCAAGAGATTCTCCTGCCTCAGCCTCCTGAGTAGCTGGGATTATGGGTGCCCACCACCACACCCAGCTAATTTTTGTATTTTTAGTAGAAATGGGGTTTTGCCATATTGGCCAGGCTTGAAATCCTGACCTCAGGTGATCTACCTGCCTCAGCCTCCCAAAGTGTTGGAAATACAGATGTGAGCCACCTTGTCTGGCTGAGACCAAGATTTTATTATGCAGATGAAGCCTCCAGGTAGCAGGCTTCGGAGAGAACAGACTGTAAATGTTTCTTATTAGACTTAGGGTCTGTGTTGATGTTCATGTTGGTTGGCTTTTCCTGAATTCCAGAAGGGAGGAGGGTAGAATGTTGCATGTCCGAACCCCTTCCCTTCCCATCCTGGCCTGAACTATTCTTTCAGGTAAACTTTGCAATGCCCTTGGCCGAGAGGAAGGGTCCATTCAGATGGTTGGGGTGGGGGGTTCTTAGACTTTTATTTTTTGTTTACAACTCTTACTAGCTTTAGTAAATCCAATGTGAGTGAGGAGGACTTTGGAGTCTTCCTTAAAATCAGGGGACATTGCAGATAGGTGTGTGTGTGTTTGGCAGGGCCAGGATGGGTGTTGCTGGTAGAGGAATGTGGAAGCATTTGGCCTGGACCCAGATCAGCCACGCCCTAGGCTTATCTGTAGGTTCCTGGTTCCTTCCCTGACTCTTCTGGGTCTATTTAAAGAGGCTTTGGCATGGCGGGCAATGTTTCTTTTTCACAATGGCTGCCCCCAAAGGGCTTCTGCTGGTTGCTCTAGTCTTGCTACTTGGTAAGGTCTGGGCATGGGACTCCCTTGGGAGATGGGGTGGTGGAGCAGGAGCCTTCCTCCTGCCCTCTCTGCCCATGACCAAGCCCCCTTGGCCAGCTGTGCACCTGGTAAGGCCACTCCAGGATACTACCACCCTAGGCCTGGGCTGCAGCAGGAGCTGGTCTTGGCATCCTGGGGATAAGAGCAATAGGAGACTTCTTTTCCCATGACGTGTGAATCGCCCTGCTGGGTGCCCCCTGACAGCCCCAATGCCCTATGCCCCTGACCCTTGGGGTCCCTTGCTTCTTCCCACAATGAGATCTGAGGCCACCAGGACCCTGGGTTACCCATTTCTCTCCCTTGACCATCACAGTGCATCTGGGAAGCCTTTCAGGCTTGTTGCAGGCTGAGCAGGGCCCTCCTGGAGTCTAGGGAAGTCCTGCTTCCTGAGGCTAGGGCTCCCCAGCCAGGCCAAACTCCAGGGACAGGATCCACTCCTACCTTGATACCCTGGCCTCTTGGGCAGAGCTTGGCGTATAGTAGATGATCAATAAACACTAAATAAATGCCTTACATTCTCCTTAAAAAAAAAAAAAAGCCCAGATCAGGAGAGGTGGCTCATACCTGTAATCCTATTTAATCCTAGAACTGGGAGGCCAAGGCAGGAGGATTGCTTGAGGGCAGGAATTCGAGACTAGCCTGGGCAATGTAACTTACCCCATCTCTATTTAAAAAAAAAAAAAAAAAAAAAAAAGGCCAGGCACAATGGCTGATGCCTGGAATAAAATGTGCCAACCTCACAAAGCTCTTGGCACAGTTTCTGGTAATAGAGAGCACTCGTCAAATGATAGTTGTTGTTTTCTTTATTATGATTATGCCAGATGTGACTTCCTTTGCTTCCAGGAAAGTCCCTAAAATGTAAGCTATGTGCTCCAAAGGAAGTGGGTGAAGGTGGGAAGCTGAGCATGCAAGTCAGACAAAGCCTGATGTAGGCAGCTCCTACCGGAGGTATGTGGCCTTTGTGGCTGGGGCCCTCAGAAGACAGCCACTGCAAGAAATCTGTAGACTGAATTGCCTGGGTTTGCAGAAAGAGTCCAACCTCATCACACCTCTGCTCCTGTCCAAAGTGTTGAAATCCACCCCACATAAGATCCTCCCAGTCATGTATAGCCATTGAGTCAGTCGCCTGCTCTCTACCTTCTGGTCCTCCATTCAATACCGCAGATATACACTGAGCATCTACTATATTTAAGGGGTGGAAATAAAAAGTATTTAGATATGTCTTCTCCAACCCAAGTTGCTCACAGCCACAGGGAAGGAATTCAAGCATACACATAAATGCCTTAGGGTGGGTGAGGACAAAGGCTAGGGGATTCATTTTCCTATTTCTTGAGTTTCAGTGACACCCACTTCTTGCATTTGCCATTGCTTTTTCCTCCTCTGCAACCTTGGTAACCTCCAAGGTTGTGCCTCTCATACCTTTCTTGATCTGACCACAGCAGATGAGTTTTCCCCAGGGCAGCTCTTTCTGTACTCACTAACATCACAGAGTCAGGAGGACTAACAATCAATTTCAGGGAGGGAGGGAGTGTAGGATATAAAGAGAGAAATCAGAGGGTTAGGAGGTCTCTGAGAAGTGTGGGAGCCACCTAGACAGGGGTGAGCTCTTTATCATATTTCTGCATGCCCTCGTCGGGGAGCAGGACCTCCACTGTGAAGCTGACTTTCTTGGCGTGGACAAAGCTATAGGTGTTGTCGAAGCGTAGGACATCTGGGGGACAGATGGAAAGAGGAGCATTGGGCTTGGCTTTACATACTCTGTGTCCCTCCCCCAGCCATGGAGGACGGGCTTGTGTTCCCACTGGCTTTGTTTGTCAAGCTTGGCCAAGCTTCCCACCACACCTCTTCCCTTCCCCATGGGAACTGCCACCCCAAGCAGGTCCTGTAAACAGACACCCACCTCCGCTTGGCGTGTTCCCAGGCCTGGCTTTACTGGCATTGAGACCAATGGTTATTACATCCCATTGTCTCACACCTGGACACTCACATAACAGGGATGTGAAGCACATGGTTGGGTTTGTCGGAGACCTCCCAGCCCCCTTAGATAAAGCAGGGTTCTGGAGCAGGCCTGCTGGACACTGTTTGCCTCTCCACAACCACCCCCAAAAGCAGGCATTATAACCCCTGGCTCACAGGTGAGCAAACCAAGGGTCCTTCCCAGATTGGTTGGACTTTTGCCCAGAACTATGAAACTACCCCGAGGCTGGGCTGGGACCCTGGAACCACACTCAGCTTTGCGGCTCTGCACAGGTGATCTGTTTTTCAGAACCTCGTTTTCTTCATGTGGAAAGCTACACCTGCTCTATCACTTGTTGTCTGTGTTCTGCGGTCCGGGTGCCCCCAATCCGTTCAGGGCCTGTGTGTCTCTGGCTCTTGGTGCACAGTAGGTGCTCATGAGTATGGACTGAGTGAGCGACTGTTATGAATGAATGGTGCTCACCTAGGCTGTGTGTCCCTGAATGGGGAAGGGGTGTCACTGCCCTTCTGTTTCCTTTTCTAGAGCATGGGACAGGTGGCTCTAGCCTTCCAGAGCCAAGGCCCAGCTGGGAAAGACTTACAGACACCGGCCTCCGAGCAGGTGAGGCTCCCATCCTCGGGCACCATGTGGGCGTTGTAGCGCTGGCTGGGTAGCACCTCTGTCATCTCCCCTGCTCGCTGTCGCTCCCCCATCTTGGTCTTCAGGAAAACTCCGAAGCCGATGTCGGCACCGTCAGATGAGAACTGCCACCTGTCAGCAGGAGGGGGAGGAGACAGGTTGCTGCTCAGCCTGATGGGTCTCTGAGGGGTCAGGGCCTGCTCCTACCTGAGGACACAGCCTGGAAACAGGATCTCGTATTCCACTTGGTGTGACGAGCCGCGGTTGATCTGCACCGAGTGCTCATACTGAGTTTTCACCTGGTCCCGCACGTACATGGACTTGGGGATCTCCCCGCCATAGTTGATCTGCGGACATGGATGAGATGGGCTTGCTCCCCTCTCTTGGCAATTGTTCATGTTTCTCCTGACTGAGACACTTTCACCACCCCCTGGAAGTATCCTCTTCATCCTAGCCCCACTCTCCCACCTCCTCAAGCCTTCTTTGACCCTCCAGGCCAGGCCAGTGCTTCTGCTGGGAGCTTCCCCTTCTAGCTCATCCCTCTGGATTAAAATTCTTCCATTGCTTGTTGCCTTTACAGCTGCTAAGAGCTCTGTAAGGGCAAGGGTTGGATTGCCTAGCTTAATACCTAGTTCTCGGGGTCTCTCTATAGGTACCTGTGGAATGAATGACTGGGTGGAAGGGGAACCCAGCTTAATTCTTGAACCTCTCTTGTCCGGGGAAGGACTCTTTGTACCTTGGTTAAACATCTGGGATTCCCATCTGGGTCAGTCAGGGTGCCCCCAAACTGGGCAGGCAGTTCCTCAGGACTGATGAGTTTCAGCAAACCTTCCTTCCAGTTATCTGGGAGCAGTGGGATTCAGGGATGGTTAGTAAGAATGAAGGAGACCAGTTGGCCTCCCATACTTACCAGGACAACCTGAACTTGGGGAGAAGCCCTATAGGAGGTACGCTGCTAGAGTCAATTTCCCAGCATCCTAGGCCTGGGGCTGCAGAAAGTGTCTTTCTCAGCATTGTATTGCTTTGGAAATCTATTTCCCCCCTCGGTAGATGGATCAGCAGTTTTTGGTTTTTTTTGAGACAGTGTCTCACTCTGTTGTCCAGGCTGGAGTGCAGTGGTGTGATAATGGCTTACTGCACCCTCAACCTCTTGGGCTCAAGTGATCCTCCCACCTCATCCTCCCGAGTAGCTGGGACTATAGGCATGTAACACTATACCTGGCCAATTTTTGTTTTGTTTTGTTTGTTTTTTTATAGAGATAGAGTTTCACCATGTTACCTGGGCTAGTCTCAAAGTCCTTGGCGCAAGTGATTGTCTCACCTGGGCTTCCCAAAGTGTTGGGATTACAAGTGTAAGCCACCGTGCCCAGCCTACAGCACATTCTTTTTTTTTGAGACGAAGTCTTACTCTGTTGCCCAGGCTGGAGTGCAGTGTCACAATCTTGGCTCACTGCAACTTCTGCCTCTCGGGTTCAAGCAATTCTCTGCCTCAGCCTCCTGAGTAGCTGGGATTACAGGCACCCACCACCACACCTGGCTAATTTTTGTATTTTTAGTAGAGACGGGGTTTCACCAGGTTGACCAAGCTTGTCTTGAACTCCTGGTCTCAGGTTATCCACCCGCCTCGGTCTCCCAAAGTGCTGGGATTACAGGTGTGAGCCACTGTGCCCAACCTAATTAATATATATTACTATACAGAGTTTAGAAAACATCGAAAATACAGGTAATAAAATTAAAAACCACATGATTTCTCACTATCAACAAATATTTTGTTGTGCTTTCTTCTAGAAATATATATTTATTGTCCATATATTTGTTTTCATAAAAATAAGATTATACTTCTAGTTGAATCTTATTTTAGTTTATACTTATGAAGATAAGTTTATAATCTACTTTAAAAAAACGTAATGACATTTCCCATGGCACTAAATATTCACTCACAGAGTTCATCAAATGGGTGCACCATTATTTACTTATCCAGTTTCTTCTTGTTGGGCCTCCTTTCTCAGAACTGTGACTACTCCTTCTGCTTGTCTGCCTCATCCTCCTCAGCTGAGGTTGGCTTTAGAAGCACTACGCTTATGAGCGTTGAAAACAAACCGAGGCCTATGTGCCAGAAATTGACTAGCAATCAAACTGAAACCAGTGAGGCAGTAGGTGTGGAGGCCTTGCCCACCAGAGGGGTATGGCAGGGAAAAAAGCAGAGGTAACAGACTCTTTAGGATAAGACCCACCTCACTGTTGGGAAGAAGGAGCCTCTGACTAGGTGATATGTAGAGTTCTCTTGTTGTTTTTGAGACAGGGTCTCACTCTGTTGCCCAGGCTGGAGTGCGGTGGTATGAACATGACTCACTGCAGCTTCAGACTCCTGGGCTCAAGTGATCCTCCCGCCTCAACCTCCTGAGCAGCTGGGACTACAGGTGCACACCACCATACCCAGGTAATTTTAAAATTTTCTGTAGAGATGAGGTCTTGCTATGTTGCTGAGGCTGGTCTCAAACTCCTGAGCTCAAGCAATCCTCCCGACTCAGCCTTCCAAAGTGCTGGAATTACAGGCGTGAGCCACCGCACGCGACCTAATGTGTGGAGTTATGGATGGGGTAATGGACCAACCTCACTCCAAAGTTTATGTGTAGGGGTCAGGAAATTGAGCTGGCACTACTTACTTCCCAACACAATAATTTTCCTGCGAGTGTCCTCACTCAGGAATGGCTTCATGAGGTTGTAACCCACAGGGAACAGTTTGGTAGCTGGAGAGATAAAAGTAAGGATAATGGGAAGAAAAGAATTATATTGGGCAAACCCCTCCATAATGGTAATAACTAATGATACAGAGGAGTCATGACTAACGCTGGTCAATTCCAATGTCTGTCCTGCACCCAACAAACATCCAAACAACCAGTCAACCAGCCAACCAACAGCCAGCTAGCCAATCATGCATCGTCATGCAATGCAATTATCAAACTCATTCAGCCAACGAAGCAGCCAACCGTTCAAACTTCTAATCAGCCACCTATTCAGTCAAGCAATAAACCAGCCAACCTCAGCTGGGTGCAGTGGCTCACGCCTGTAATTCCAGCACTTTGGGAGGCCGAGGTGGGTGGATCACGAGGCCAAGAGATGGAGACCATCCTGGTCAACATGGTGAAACCCCGTCTCTACTAAAAATACAAAAAATTAGCTGGGCACGGTGGTGCGCACCTGTAATCCCAGCTACTCAGGAGGCTGAGGCAGGAGAATTGCCTGAACCCAGGAGGCAGAGGTTGCAGTGAGCCGAGATTGTGCCATTGCACTCCAGCCTGGGTAACAAGAGCGAAACTCTGTCTCCAAAACAAAAACAAAAACAAAAAACCAGCCAACCTACCAACCAACCAACTATCCAACAAACTAGCCAACTGACAACAAATAGTCAAGCAATTCATCTTCTAATCAGCCAACCTACCAAATGGTCAACCACCTAACAAATTAGCCAATCAGCAAAGTAATCAGCCAGTGGAACAGCCAGATGATTACTCAACTAACTGTGCTCTCTTGCCAGCCAGTCATCCAGATAACCAGCCAGCCAACCATCCAAATAACCAGCCAGCCAACTATGCAAACAACCAGTCAGCCACCATCCAAATAGCCATCCAAGATTCAGCCAAACAACAAACCAGACAACCAATTAACCAACCTGCCAACCAGCCATCCAAACAACCTCCCAACCAGAATGCCAACCAGTCACTCGATCAGTCAACCAAGCTAAGAACTAGCCAGCCAAGCAGCCATCTGATTCTCCAGCCAACCACCAGTCAGCCAACTAGCCAAGCAACCAACTGGCCAGTCAACTGAGCGACCAATCAAACAACCAACTGACCAACCAACCAGCCAATCACCAAACATCCATCCATCCTTTCTTCTGCCCACCAACCCAAACAATCACCCAAATAACTATGGAGCATCCACCATGGACCCAGGCCTGTGAGGGCTACAACAAAAGTTGAGAATCATGGCCCCGGCCTTCAAGGAGCAGAAAACTCAGCCCATAAAGCAGGATGAGCACAAATAAAACAGCTGGAGATCCCTAGAAGGCAGCAAATAGGAAAGACTATACCAGTTGCCATTGCCAGAGGCAGTCTGGGGAGGGAGAGATCATCATGGCTAGGAGAAATAAGGGAGGATTTCTGGGAGAGCTGGGATTGAAGCTGCCTCCTCATACAGTAAGGCCAACCCCAGAAGTTACCATTTATTGAGAACTTACTCTATGCCAGGCACTCTAAGTGATTTGCATACAGCCAGGGAACCAACCTGCCTCACCATAATCCTGGGACAAGGCAGTGTTGTCACCCTCAGCGTAGAGATGAGGAAAGAGTCATTTGTCACACACCTTTCACGATGAGCATGAACTTCAGGGTCTCTGGGTAATTCTCTTCAAGGAGGCAGAAGAACTGTGGAGCCAAGAGAGAGCCCTTAGAGAGCACATTGCATCTTCTCCTTTGCAATCTCCTGTTGGGAGGTTTCTGATGGCTCTGGAGGATTTTCCTTCATGCCATCACCTCCACTGCCCTCTGGAGGGAACCTTCTCACCTCAAATTATTATAGCTGGGCCGGGTGCGGTGGCTCATGCCTATAATCCCAGCACTTTGGGAGGCCGAGGCGGGTGGATCACAAGGTCAAGAGATCGAGACCATCCTGGTCAACAAGGTGAAACCCTGTCTCTACTAAAAATGCAAAAATTAGCTGGGCATGGTGGCGCGTGCCTGTAATCCCAGCTACTCAGGAGGCTGAGGCAGGAGAATTGCTTGAACCCAAGAGGCAGAGGTTGCGATGAGCCGAGATCACACCATTGCGCTCCAGCCTGGGTAACAAGAGTGAAACTCCATCTCAAAAAAAACAAAAACAAAAACAAAAAACAACTATTATAGCCATACACTAATAATAATTATATAATAATCATTTTTAGTAACTACTGTAGTAATAGTAGCATAATAATAATGAGTGCTGTTTATTAAATGTTCACTATTTGCCAAGCAGTGTACATACACCTTACATAACAACTTGCTGAAATATCCTACATTGCTATCTCCATTTTGTAAGTAAGGAAACTGAGGCATGGCAAGGGTTTAGTGGAAGCTGGCACGTGTGGTCTCAGTACAGTGTTGTCCCCAAAACCCATTCTGCAGGATCTTCTAGGAAACATATTAAGGCCTTTTGGGTTTTGAGTCACAGTGAGGGCGCCCAGGATATTTTTAAACTAAACCTTGGCTCTCAGTGAGCAGCTGGGTCACAGCAGGCCAAGCTGGTCATCAAAGCAAGTGGTGGGGGCTGTGGGCCTTCTCCTCACCTCCTGGTACACTTCTACCAGAGGTTTCCAGAAGTGTTTCAGTCCCAGGCCCTCACAGTCAAATATCATCACGATGGTCTCAATCTTCTTCCCTAGCTGAAAGGATGAGAGCAAGAAGCAGTTCTGGGGTTGAAGGTGTAGGCTTGGGAGATAGTGACCCAAGTACATGACCCCTTGGGGCTGCTTCTAGCCCCTGACTCTGTCCTCAGAAGAACAAGAGGACAAACCAGTGGATGCATTTCCCCATCCATCCATCCATCCATCCAACCATCCATCCATCCCCTTATACATCAATTCATCCATCAGTTAATTGACTGATATTTATTATGCACTTTTTTTGTGTGTCAGACACTGAAAGTGTAACGAATAATGCTAGATAAGCCACAATTCTTGTCCTTAAAATGTTCACTGTCTGGCTGGGGAGATGACAAGCAACCAGGTCATTCTAATCTGATGACAAGTGTCAGTCACAAGGGCTGCAGAGGTACAGAAGAGGTTATTTAATGCAGGCAGGGACTCAGAGAAGGCGACATCTAAGTTTCAGACCAAAAGGATAGATAGGAGAAAGTCAGGGAAAGTTGTGGGAGGTAGGTGTGTGTGGTAGGAACTTGGGTTGTTCCGGCAGAAGGAGTAGCAGGGGCCGAGCCTCAGAGGGAATAGCAGTAGCTACCATTGTTCAGAAACATGTATCAGACCCTGGGTGCTAAACCACATACTTGCATTATCTCATTTTGCGTTTGCAACCATTGTTTATTATTATCCCTATTTTATAGGTGAAGGGGCTGAGGCTCAGATAGGTGAAGTGACGTATTCAAAACACTGAAAAAAAAGACTGTCAAACAAGAATTCTATTCCCAGCCAAAGTATCCTTCAAAAAACTCTTTCTGTGACTGTGGCTTTTCAAGGCCTCACAGCTGGTAAGCAACTGTTTGACCCAAGAGCCCTCTGACTCTGGTTGTTGAGAACATGTATGTTTCTGAAACCAATCCCCACTGGCAGCCTCAACTGCCCCCAGCCATCCACCCCACCTGGCCTGGGCCTCACCCTCTCTGTCTGCAGGTCACACTCATGCAGGATGCGCTCACAGTCCCTCATCTTGGTCTTGAGCAGGTCCTGCTTGGTGACTGAGAAGAGCAGCCCCTTGGGATCAAGTGGGCCAATGATGTCATACCACACAGGGCAGCCGTCACGGTCATAGCCACACAGACCGCCAGGCATGTACTTCTGGATCACCTGGGCATAAAAAGACGCACAGAACGTGGCATTACACACCTCCCTTGAGACCCCCAGACCATGCTGACTTGAGTGGCCCAAGCCTACACACACTATGGTATACAGTACTGTCCCTCCCTGGAAGGCAGTGCTATTGTCGCAAGTGAGAAAGCTGAGGTCCTGCAGGGGAGGGCCTTGCTCACAGAGGGTAAATGGCAAAGCCGGGTCTCAGCAGGCCCCTGGGCTTCTTACATCTGCTCCGATGTCTCCCATGTCCCTTTCTGTGGAGAAGAGTTGGGTTTACTGACAAAGAACACAGACTCTGAGGGTTAACAGAGCTGGTTCCAAAACAGACACTGGCCGGGCAAGGAGGCTCATGCCTGTAATCCCAGCTGCACAGGAGGTTGAGGCAGATAGGATCTCCTGAGGCCAGGAGTTTGAGATCAGCTTGGGCAACAGAGGAGACCCTGTCTCTACAAAAATAAAATAAATTAGCCAGGCATGGTAACACATATCTGTAAACTTGGGAGGCTGAGGTGGGAGAATCAATAGAGCCCAGGAGTTCAGTTCAAGCTTGCAGTGAGCCCTGATCGTGCCACTGCACGCCAGCTTTGGCAATAGAGACCCCATCCATTAAAAATAAAATTTAAAAAAAAGCAATGATACCACTGCTCTGAGCTCCATTTTGCCTCCTGTTCTGTAAAATGGTTTGGATAATCCCTCACTCTTGGGACTGTTGGGGAAAGTCCCTAAGTTAATGGTGGCAAAGCAGAGTGCCCAGCCCAGAGTACACGCCCTACAAGTGAAGATGTGACCATTACTCTACCAAGATGCCCGTGGTGGCGCTGTTCTCATTGGTGCCTTGATGGGCTAAACTTCTTTTCCACCCAGACAGGACACTTTAAGCAGACCCCTAGCGGGCAGGGGCACAGAAGCACAGGCTATCCGTGGTGGTGCAGAGCCTGGATTTGGGGGCCAAACAGGCCTGAGCATAAACCCAGCCCTACCTTGGGGCTGTGGGACTGTGGGCAAGTTACCTAGTTTTGCTGGGCTTCAGTGTCCTCATCCACAAAATGGGGACAATAGAATCCATCATTGTGATGACTGAAGGAGCTCACGCTGCTAATGCCTTAACCTAGGCCTGGATCTCGCAAGCCCCAGGAAACATTCATTATTGCTATAGGAAAGGAGACTGTGGGCCTTCGGCTTTCACAGGCCTCTCAGGCTTGCTGCCCCTCATTCGTGGTCCCCAGTGACCTTGAAAGACTGAGGTGTTTGGGGGTGTTGGCTCACCTCTGGGGGCTGCCAATCAAGGATATGGTCAATATCCATGGTCTTCCGGAACTCCATGTACTGAAAGGGAAATGAGTGGTAAGACCCGACTGGGCTCCCAGCACCAGGAGAATGGGGATAGAAGGAGGGGCTTGAGACATAGATTGCCCCCGACAGAGACCCTCTATAAATCTCCAGAGTGGCTAGGTCTCACCTTGCGGAGCATAGCCTCCGACTTCTGCAGGTCAAAATTCCGAGCTGTGGGAAAACAGAAAGAAGATGCGAGGCCGGAAAGAGGCCTTGTCTTGTTCCTGGCCAGGGAGATCTATGGAGGACACTGGGGCCTGGGTAAGACCTCGCTCCCCTACCTGCTTCCCTCCTCTGGACCCAAACATGGGAAGCAAGATTGTGTGGATGGATCCTGAGAGCCATGAGACATTCTGGAGCAGTTTGGACCAGGCCCCTCTTGCTGCCCCCTGATCCCTACCTCTCCCACCTCTGCCCTCACCTCGGAGCCAGCGTAGAAGGAAATAATCATCAGGGTTGGGCAGGGTCGGAAGCACATCCTGGACATTTTCTCGGAACTGGCAAGAGAGATGCTGGTTAAAGCAGCTCTCTCACGTTGAGCCGTGGCCGCCAGACTCAAAGCTGCTTTCATCATCCCTCCTTTCCTCCCACATGCAAAATGGCCCACAGTGAAAGGATGGGTTAATGGTTGACTAGAAGGAGAGATGGATCACTGGATAGGTGGATAAATGGAAGGAGGATAGATGGGTGAATAAATGGTTAGAAAGAATAGATGGGTGAGTGGATAGGTAGAAAGAAAAAGGAAGAAATCAATGAATGGATGGATGGATGGAGAGTGGGTATGTGGATAAGTCAGTGAAGGGACAGAGGAGAAATGGATGGCTGATGAAGAGAAGAAAGGATGGATAGATGGAAAGGTGGGTAGGAAGATGGATGGGTGGATGAAAGAAAGGATAAACCAGCTGGGCGTGGTGGCTCACGCCTGTAATCCCAGCATTTTGGGAGGCTGAGGCTGGTGGATCACCTGAGGTCAGGAGTTTGAGACCAGCCTGGTCGACATAATGAAACCCCATCTCTACTAAAAATATAAAAATTAGCTGACATGGTGGCACACGCCTGTAGTCCTAGCTACGTAGGAGGCTGAGGCAGAAGAATTGCTTGAACCCAGGAGGTGGAGGCTGCAGTGAGCTGAGATCACACCACAGCACTCAGCCTGGATAAATGACTCAGTGAGTGAATAAATGGATTGGAGTTTGGAGGTATTCATAGTTCCCTCTGTATGTTAGCCCCCAAAACTTTTTTTTTCATCCCACCTTCTATTAAAACATGGTTAGCAATGATACGTCCTCTTCTGCTCTGTCTCTTGGGCTGAATCCTGAAAGATGTTAGTCATCTTTCAGGATTCCAAGGAGGGAGGGGTTAAAGGGTGGACCAGCAGCATCTTTCAGCTCCTACCTACGGTGCTGGGAAAGGAGGAAGGGGGTGCCTGGCTGCCAGGGAAACCTCTCTGGTTCTGGCTCCTGGATGAGAAGTCAGCCTTGACCTTGGGTGGGCACCACCCACACTATTGCCTGGAAGTGGCGCTAGTCCCTCATCCCCTGCCCTGGACAGGGTTGATGTCACTGGGCAGTGTGGGGCTTATCCCCTTTGGGAGGTAACAGCAAGGAGACAATGTCAAGGGCTGGCTGAATCGACTGAGTGGGGCAGGGTTCCAGCCGCCCCTTTCCCCTGGTCTTCCGGAACTCCAGGAGGAGGGGCTCTCACCTTGGCCAGGATCTCTGCTTGTTTGGGGCTCAGGTCTCCGACTCGGCCGCTCATGGTGCTGGCTGAGGCTTGAGGAGTGGTGACCACTACAGGCAAGAGGCCAAGCCTAGTTTGTCCGCCCTGACCCAACTGGGTCCTTTTGCCCCCATTCCTGGGTGTGGCTCCAAGCACCTCCTCCTTGGCCAACTGTTCAAATTGCACATTACATAATTGGGATTAAGTGAAGTTCCGTGCTTGGCTCGGGGACAGATCTGGGGGTACAAGCGGGCATGGAGCGTGTGCCAAAGTCCCCTGCCAGGAGGAGGCCACTGGGAGGAAGGGAGGCTGGTCTCCCGTGGCCATGGAGCCCAAGGTGAGTGGCTACAGAACCCACTGACGCTCCTAGGCCTACAGTGCCCACTGACCTAGAGAAAGGGGAGTTGCAGGGCAATGAGGACCACTCCTTGTGGGTACCCTTTCTCCCTGAGCCTGTCTTCCTCACTCAGGATTCTGCAAAGATCACCCGCCTTTACCCAGCTCTGACAGGGTCAGATTCTGGGGCTTGGTCAGTGTAGAAATGAGTTCATTTACTTTATTGGGGGTGGGAGGCTTAGCTTCTTCTTTTGTAACAAATGTCCACAGTCAAGAAGAGAACAGATGGCATCTTTAGAATGTCACTTGCTTCATTTATAAAATGGAGCTGTTAACGCTTGCCCTGCCCTCCTTATGTGGTTGAAGGGAAGATCTAATGAGGCGTAGGGACTGTCAAGGATTGTGCACATCTAAAGGATACTCCCCTTCAGCCCAGCTGGTCCCCCCAGAGCTTCAGCTCCAGGAAGGGAGAGGCCCTGTTATTGATGACTCTCTCTAAAGAAACCATCAGCTTGAGACTGCAGCATGGCCACATGGCCACTTCTTGGCCTTGTGGGTGTTTGCATGCACTGAAGCCACCTCTGGGCTAGCCTCGGCCCTACCAGGTCCCCTGCTCCAGGGCCTCTTTAGACTATTGGATGTTGGTCAGTACCAGATATCTTCTCGGGACATCTTTCTTGTTCCGGGCTCCTGATAGAACTGAGTCCAGAAGGAGAAGGTGGGGCTGACGCTGTCCATTTCCCTCTGCCTGGGGTGCCTGGGGCATGTACTCAGGAACAATTAGATAATTCTCTACACCCCAGCCCTGCCCCATTTCACATTCCAGCCTCAATTTCTGCAAAGCCCCAGCTGCTGTCTACACCCACTTCCTGCAAGGCCAGCCGTGTACAGAGGTTGGGTTCCTCCACTGCCCTCTCCCGAGCCACTAATCCTGCCCATTTCTCACCAGTCTCTTTTCTTACCCTAATCCCTAGGTGTGCTAGTTACTTCTGGGGGCATCAGAGACTGCGAAAGGAGAGCCGGGAGGGAGGGTTGGGGTGTCCTCAGGAATTGGGAGCCTTTTCCCGACCCAGATCACAGATTTGAAGCACTCTACTATGTTCACAAATCCTCATCAGCCACAGCCGCGACACAGGGCAGACATCACTGGGAGAAGCTACGGTGCGTTTCGGTAGAGCTCTGTGATAGACATTTTCTGTCTGGGAATCCTATCAGACATATCTGGTAGCCACTAGTTACATGTGAAATATGGTTAGTGTGACTGAGGAACTGAAGTTTCAATTGAATTGGATTTTGATACATTTTACTTTAAATTGTTCTATCTGGCTCATGGCTATCATATCAGATGGTGCAGGTTGACCGTTTTATTTTATTTTTGAGACAGGGCCTCACTCTGTTGCCCAGGCTGGAGTGCAGAGGCAAGATCTCGGCTCACTCCAGCCTCAGTCTCCCCAGGTTCAGTCAATCCTCCTAGCTCAGCCCCCTGAGTAGCCCAGACTACAGGCACATTCCATCACACCCTGCCAATTTCTTGTTGAGATGGGGTCTCATTACATGCATGACCTCGTTTTGGCCTGGTACAGTGGCTCACACCTATAATCCCAGCAGTTTGGGAGGCAGAAGCAAGTGGATCACCTGAAGTCAGGAGTTCAAGACCAAACTGGCCAACACAGTAAACCCCATCTCTACTAAAAATACGAAAATTAGCTGGGCGTGCCTGTAATGCCTGTTACTTGGGAGGCTGAGGCAGGAGAATGACTTGGACTCAGGAGGCAGAGGTTGTAGTGAGCTGAGATTGTGCTACTGCACTCCAGCCTGGGTGACAGAGCAAGATTCCATCTCAAAAAAGGAAAAGGCAGGCCGGGTGTGGTGGCTCAAGCCTGTAATCCCAGCATTTTGGGAGGCCGAGGTGGGTGGATCACTAGGTCAAGAGATCAAGACCATCCTGGTCAACATGGTGAAACCCCGTCTCTACTAAAAATATAAAAATTAGCTGGGCATGGTGGCGCAGCCTGTAGTCCCAGCTACTTAGCAGGCTGAAGCAGAAGAATTGCCTGAACCCAGGAGGCGGAGGTTGCGATGAGCCGAGATCGTGCCATTGCACTCCAGTCTGGGTGATAAGAGCGAAACTCTGTCTCAAAAAAAAAAAAAAAAAAAATGGAAAAGGCAGTGCATTACCTTATTTAAATCTCAGAACATACCTGTGGTATTAGGTAGGTTCTGTTATTAAGCCCGTTATAAAGATAAACTAACTGAGGTATAGAGAAGTTAAGTGACTTATCCAGGGGTAAACTCATGCATTTAACTGCTCTGCTGTTGTGCTAAGCTGTACCCTAGTCTTGGCTCTAGAAGCTTCTGCCCTACTTCTGCGCCCAAGCACAGAAGTCACCCACATGTCATACAGGTGGCATTTGAGCCAGGCCTTGAAGAAAGGAAGGATTTTGATTTATGGAGGGCATATAAAGGGCATCCCAAGTGGAGGGGATGGCACGGGCAAAGGCGTGGAGGTGGGAAAGTGAGAAGCATGTGGAGGGGGTGGTGGGGAGATTACAGCAAACAAGACAGATTAGGACCCGCCTTGCATAGAGCTCACAGTCTTCCACTGGGGAGCACTCCCTCTGTGCTGGGAGCTTTATATCATCATCAAATCATTCAGGAGCAGGTATGGGTATTCCCATTTTAGAGCTGTAAAGAAATAGAAGTTCAGAGAGATCAAGCAACTTTTCTGAGGTCACACAGCCAGTAAACGAGGAGCCAGAACTTGAACCCAAACCTGTCCGACTCTAGATTAGATAGCCCGCCCTGCTTTCCCCTGAAGGGCTTCATATTGTGCCCAGAATAAAGTGCTCAATAAATGGTCTAAATCATCATTGTGTGGAAGCCTGCATCTACCTGGATTCGAGCTGGATTCAGGCTGCAGGGTGTCTTGGGGCCAGCAGGGTTAATTTTGCCTGCCTTGAAACAAAGGCCTTGGGGAACTAGAGTTCCCCACCCCCCACCTCCCCAAACCCCAGAGGACGCTGTCTCCCAGCAAGGTCCCATGTGTGTTTGGCTTCTCATTTACCAAGCTCTCAGGGGACCATGGCAACCACAACCTAAACAAAGAACCACAGGTGGATAGACAGAGCCGCCTGCACCCCACAGCAGAACCCCTCCTTCCAGCTGGCTATTAGGAAATCTGAAAGAGCTGCCTCTTCCAGCCCAACCCTGATCACACCTCCACCAGGATGGATCTTGCCAGAAGCAGTTGGGTAGGTCCAGAGGGGCCCCTCTGGTACAAGAGTCTCAACACAGGGCAGGCATCACTGGGAGGAGGTGAGCGGGGGCACTTAGACCACACAGATGTGAGGTGGAGGCCAGGGGCTGAGGCTCACACCTATAATCCCAGTGCTTTGAGAGGCTGATAGGGGAGGATTGCTGGAGGCCAGGAGTTTGAGATCAGCCTGGGCAACATGGTGAGACCCTGTCTCTTCAAAATATTAAAACATTAGCTGGGCGTGATGGGGCATGCCTGTAGTACCAGTTACTTGGGAGGCTGAGGCAGGAGGATCACCTGGGCCCAAGAGTTTGAGGCTGCAATGAGCTTTGGTAGGGCCACTGAACTCCAGCCTGGGTGACAGAGTGAAACCTTATCCTTCAAAAAAGTAAAAGCATTGTGGGGAGATGGAAAGGGATTGGGGTGCACCTCTCCAGAGCCCCGGCGGTGCTTCCAGTAGCACCTGACAGTTCACTTTCTTTTACCATTGGGCAGTTTCATCTCCTTTAAAAAAAAATTGTGGGCCGGGCGCAGTGGCTCACGCCTATAATCCCAGCACTTTGGGAGGCCGAGGCGGGTGGATCACGAGGTCAAGAGATCAAGACCATCCTAGTCAACATAGTGAAACCCCGTCTCTACTAAAAATGCAAAAATTAGCTGGGCATGGTGGCGCACGCCTGTAGTCCCAGCTACTCGGGATGCTGAAGCAGGAGAATTGCCTGAACCCCAGGAGGCGGAGGTTGTGGTGAGCCAAGATCGCGCCATTGCACTCCAGCCTGGATAACAAGAGTGAAACTCCATCTCAAAAAAAAAAAAAAAAAAATTGTGATATAATTCATATACCACAAATTCATTTTTTTAAAAATAGAAAGTACCAGGTTTTCTTATCTTTTTATCAGTAACAGACAACAGCATGAGACAGCTACAGAGACAGTGTTCCTCCAACACTTTCCGAGAAAAAGGTCACCTGGGGTAGGAGAGGACCCCTCCAGCGGGGACCCCAGGTTGGGGTGGTGAGGGAAGCTAATAGCCAGTGGGTGCAGCAAGGGAGGGTCATTCCTGTCACCCCAGCCAATGGGGTCAGGAGGAGATACTGCCAAGCCAGGCTGAGCCACCAGGCCTCTCCTCTCTGGAAAAGCGGGGTACCAGATAACAGGCCCCAGCTGGAGCCTCACCCAGCCCTTCCCCATCTCCCCTCCCCTTGTCCAGAGACACAAGGGTCATCCCAGCATAGCTGAGGCTGCGGCTTGTGAAGCCGGTTGCATTCTCTAGAACAGTGCCGTCCGACAGAGGGAAACGCGCTGTGTGGCCAGTGCAGTAGCCACGAGCCACAAACGGTGACCAAGTGAGCCCTTGAAGTATGGTTAGTGCAGCTGAGTTAGATGGAGCAGGGATCCCTCTGAGGGGCCTGCTGGGCTCCCCACAAGGATGGAAATAAAGGAAAATCTCGAGTTCCTTCCAGGAAAATTCCAAGCCTCTACCTGCCCTGAGAAGTAAACAAGCAACTTGATAAACAAGAAGGTAACAGTAGCCTAAAACAACAGCCAAGGAAGTTAGAGTCAGATGTTTGGTTCCTCTATAGCAACTAAAGTCAACATCTTAGCATAGGGTTCTGAGTTGTTTTGCAGAAACCTGGACCCCTCCCAAAAAGGATCCGCTGAAGACTGAACTCTGCTGTAAATTTCTTCCTGAAGGGCTTAGAGGAAGTCACATCCACCAACCCAAATTAACATTCTTTTCTGCTGACCCCAAATTTTTAAACAAATCTTTACTTTAACCAACTGCAAATAAGAAAACTTTGACTCTCCCTATTACCTAAGCCCCAGCTGCAAGATACCCCACCCTTTTAGGCCAAGACCAACGCATAACTTCCGCCTTCCTAAAATTTACCCCTGCCTTAAAAAGCCTTACATGCAAACCATCGGGAGGTCAGGGGTTAAGCCTTAGCGGTCTGGTCTTCTTTGCTGGGTACCTTGCAAATACACACTTTCTTTTCTGCTGCTGCAAACATCTCAGAATGGATATCTGGTTTTACTGTGCCAGTGAGCGGACTCCAGTTTAGTTCTAGCACATGAGGAATGAATTAACTTTGTGATTTTAGTTGACTTAAATTTAAACAGCCACACGTGGCTACTGTATTGGATAGCACAGGCTAGAGCTTAGAGAAAACAAACCAAAGAATGCCAGCTGGGTCCCAGGCAGAAGAGGGTAGCATGGGCTACCTCAGCTATTCTAGCCCAGCGAAAAGGAACCAGGTGCTGGGTGCAGTGGCTCACACCTGTAATCTCAGCACTTTGAGAGTCCAAGGTGGGTGGATCCTTTGAGGTCAGGAGTTCAAGACCAGCCTGGCCAACATGGTGAGACCCCCCCCCCCACCCCCCAACAAATTGCTTCAAAAAAATGCAAAAAATAGTCGGGCATGGTGGTGGGTACCTGTAACCTAGCTATTCGGGAGGCCAAGGCATGAGAATCACTTGAACGCAGGAGGTGGCAAGACTGCACCACTGGTGAGCTGAGATTACACCACTGCACTCCAGCCTGGATGACACAGGGAGATAATGTCTCCAAAAAAACAAAAAGCCAGGCATGGGGGCTCATACCTATAACCCCAGCACTTTGGGAGGCCAAGACAGGTGGATCACTTGAGATCAGGAGTTTGAGACCAGCCTGGCCAACGTGGCAAAAACCTATCTCTACTAAAAATACAAAAAATTAGCTGGGTGTGGTGGCAAGCACCTTTAATCCCAGCTACTTAGGAGGCTGAGGCAGGAGAATTGTTTGAACTCAGGAGACGGAGGTTGCAGTGAGCCGAGATCACAACATTGTACTCCAGCCTGGGTGACAGAGTGAGACACTGTCTCAAAGAAAAGAAAAGAAAATATGCTCACTCAAGCACCCAGTCAACATCAAACTGCAAATAGCACACTATTTCCTGAAATCTATTTTTCTAGAACCAAGGAATAATAATATATTACAAGAACGGACACAAATATCCCATCATTCTCTTCATTACATTTTGGGATCTGCTAAGAAACGTGTTTGGCAAAAGCTACTTCTTAGAGGAAGCAGATTCGGAAAAGATCAAAGTCATGAGCAGGGGATTGTGAAGTATTTTTAAAAAAAAAAAAAGGATGGAAGCTAAGCTATGAAGATGCAAAGGCGTGCAAATGATAGAATGTACTTTCGGGACTGGGAGGAAAGGGAAGGAGGCTGAGGGCTAAAAGACCACACGGCGCAGTGAACACTGCTCTGATGAGTGCAGCAGAATCTCGGAAATCGCCACGAAAGAACTTATCTGTGTAACAAACATCATCTGTTCTCCAAAAACCTATGGAAATTAAAAAAAGAAATAGGAAAAGGGCTTAAGGAAAGAGAGGAAAGGGGTAAGGATGGAAAAAGAGGCCTTGTCTGAAGCTATAAATAATTTTATTTTTAATGAATGAAAATCCTCCTCCTGAGCAGAGTGCGATGGCCGTAGTCTCAGTGGCCCAGGAGGCTGAAGTGGGAAGATCCTTTGAGTCTACGAGTTTGAGGCTGCAGTGAGCTATGATTGTGTCACTGCACTCCAGCCTGAGTTACAGGGTGAGACCCCATCTCCACAAAATAATAAATAACGGGCCAGGCTCACACTTGTAATCCCAGCACTTTAGGAGGTCAAGGTAGGTGGACAGCTTAAGCCCAGGAGTTTGAGACCAGCCTGGGCAACATGGTAAAACGCCATCTCTACAAGAAAATACAAAAAATTAGCTGGTTGTAGTGGTGTGTGCCTGTGGTTCCAGCTACCTGGAAGGCTGAGTGGGGAGGACGGTGTTGATGTGGACAGGAGGCAGGGAAATGCTAGGCAGAAAAGGACAAGTTCCCTGGAGAGGACCCCACCCTCCAGCCTGGGACTGTGGTCCAAAGTATCCTCACTTTGTCTCTTTTCCAGCTCAAATGTTGTCTTCTGGCCTGCCCCATCCCCCATCTTTTACCCGTCAAGACCCCAGGCTCCACTGGCAGAGGGGTGGCACAGTGGTGGGGTGGAGCAGCAGAGGAGAGAAGAGAAGCAGCAGCCAGCTTACCAGAGAGACCCCCCACCCAGGCGGCGCTGAGGCATTAAGAAGCAGAGATCCAGATAGAACAGCAAAGTGGGACTATCCAGGTTGTGGGGGATGGCCAGCAGCCTTCCGAGCTGAGAGCCTCCGAGGCTGACAGCATTCTGGGGTGAGGGCCTTGAGCAGATGCTGACCCACGGATTTAGTCTCTCTGAACAGGTGATTATTATTAACAAACAGGTGTTCTGTATTTTCTCATGGACCAAAAATAAGCTGGGGCCTGCTTACCACTGATACTATATTCTCCACGAGGCAGCCATGGGGGCAGGATCACACATCCGGTGCTTAAAGAATTGTTTTAACAGGTGTATGATCTATGTAGACTGTCTTGCTACGTTAGAATGCCCCAAGTAGTTTTCCACTTAGGCGGGAGGGCGGCCAGGTTTTCCTTGCCATCGTTCTTAGCAAACAATATATTTTATCATATACTCAGCATTTCTCAACATAGGTGTTAGAGAGAAGCAGTTTGACTTCAGGGAGATGGCTTGACCCTGAGACTTCGGAGAAGAGTTCCACCAGGGACAGACAGACTCCAGGGAAAGATCACCTTCCCACTCCGTCCCCGTTCCAGCTCTCCATCCTGCTGAGAGCCACTTAACACTGCTCAATATAATCCTCCAGATTCACCGCTCTTCAATTTATTCGTGTGACCTGAATCTTCCTGGATGCTGGACAAGAACTTGGGTACCAAGAGGCAGGTGCAAAAGGCTGTATATCATCCATGGAGAAATGCCTAGTCAAACTTGAAAAAAAAAGTCTATCTACTGGGCCTGGCATGGTGGCTCATGTCTGTAATCCCAGCACTTTGGGAGGCAGAGGTGGGTGGATCACTTGAGGTCAGGAGCTCAAGACCAGCCTGACCAACATGGTGAAACCCTGTCTCTATTAAAAATGCAAAAATTAGAATTCAGCTCCTGCCCCTCACCAAGCACCCATGGTGGCAATGTACCCACTTGATAACTGATCACTGGTGTCACTTCCACCTCCCTCCTTCCATGAGTTCGAACCTCCAGTTAACACAGTTGGGTCAGCCCAGAGTTCTCAGTGTCCCCAGAGCCTGCAGTGCCTGGTGCTGGGCAGATACTCAATAAACATCCAAAAGCAGGCTAGGCCCAGTGGCTCACACCTGTGACCTCAGCACTTTGAGAGGCTGACGCAGGGAGGATGGCTTGAGCCCAGGAGTTCAAGATCAGCCTGGGCAACATAGCAAGACCTCTGTCTCTGCTTTTAAAAAGTTAAATTAACATCAATGAATGACTGTAATCCCAGCACTTTGGGAGGCCGAGGCGGGTGGATCACGAGGTTAAGAGATCGAGACCATCTGGTCAACATGGTGAAACCCCGTCTGTACTAAAAATACAAAAAATTAGCTGGGCATGGTGGTGCATGCCTGTAATCCCAGCTACTCAGGAGGCTGAGGCAGGAGAATTGCTTGAACCCAGGAGGCGGCGGTTGCGGTGAGCCGAGATTGCGCCATTGCACTCCTGCCTGGGTAACAAGAGCGATACTCCGCCTCAAAAAAAAAAAAAAATCAATACATGAATGAAGAAACAAACTTTGGGCAACCCACTGCCCCTCTTTGGGTGACTTGTTTTTTTTCAGTTTTGTAAAGAAGTGACAGTGTTAAGAATTAGAAATGAGGGCTGGGCATGGTGGCTCACAACTGTAATCCCAGCACTTTGGGAGGCTGAGGCAGGCAGATAACTTGAGGTGAGGAGTTTGAGACCAGCCTGGCCAACATGGTGAAACTCCATCTCTACTAAAAATACAAAAATCAGCCAGATGTAGTGGTGCATGTCTGTAGTCGCAGCTATTCAGGAGGCTGCAGCAGGAGGGAGAATCACTTGAACCCAGGAGGTGGAGGTTGCAGTGAGCTGAGATCACGCCACTGCACTCCAGCCTGGGCAACAGACACTCTGTCTCAAAAAAAAAAAAAAAAAAGAAGAAGAATTAGAAATGGGGTTGCTGAGGACATGTGCCCCTGCTGAGCTCCCAGTGTGCCCTCCTGTCCTGGCTTGGTAGGAGATTCTGCTTTCACCTCTGCAGGCGACTCCTGTGCTCACTGCAATTCTGTCACTGGTGCCTGCACCTGACCCCATTTCTGTTTGCCACCCCCCAGGCAGCCCGTATTTGTGATCACAGCCCTGTGATCAGAGCCTTGGAAACCCTTGTACAGGGGGCAGAGCAATCCTTGCTACCTGCAAGGAAACCAGACAAGGCTGTGCTGATGGCAGAAAATTGACTGTGGGTAGTTACATGGACAAGAATCAGAGTTCAAGTCTAGGAACCCCTGGTTTTTAGGCGGAGGACGTCAAGGCTGAAGTGAGGCATTATAATCCCCCATCATGACAAGGTGGGCCTTGTGACATTTAGAACAGGGTCCTCCCAACTCCAGTCAGTCACAGCCTGCCTTGGAAGCCCAGGTGCCTCTGGCCCTCCAGATGTCACTGCATCTGGGGAAGCTGCAGACGGGGTGGCCATGCAGTGCAACAGGGTCGGGGGATGCCTGTCACATCTCGGATGCAGAGGCAGCCCCTGGAGATGGGGATGTTCTGTGACTCTTGCCCGACAGCCCAGGCCATCTCCATGGAGCCAGCACAGCCATTTTTTTTCTTGCCAATCTGCTCAAACACCCAGTTGGCGCAGGGATGCCTCATGGCACTGGCTTTAGGAATTGAATTTAAGTGGTTTGCTGTTTCTAGCAGCAAAGCACCTGTCCAGACTATGTATACACATCCATGAATGGTGCAGCTGCCAGAAGAATCAAAGCTAAATGTTGGCGGGATCACAGCAGGTGTGGAGGGGAGGGCACTGGGAATTCCCTGGAGACTCAGTCGTTACCCACTCAACTGAAAGGCTGAGCGTGGCTTTTCCTCTGATGGTTACCTCTGCCTGACCCCACCTCTCCATTTCCAATTTTCTTTCATTTATTTGTTTGTTTATTTTGAGACGGAATCTGGCTCTGTCGCCAGGCTGGAATGCAGTGGCAACCTCACCGCAACCTCTGTCTCCTGGGTTCAAGCAATTCTCTCGCTTCAGCCTCCTGAGTAGCTGGGATTACAGGTGTACACCACCATGCCTGGCTAATGTTTGTATTTTTAGTAGAGACAGGGTTTTGCCATGTTGGTCAGGCTGGTCTCGAACTCCTGACCTCAGATGATCTGCCCACCTCGGCCTCCCACAGTGCTGGGATTATAGGTGTGAATCGCTGCACCCAGCCCATTTCCAATTTTCCATCCAGTGGTGGCAGAACAAACTTGGATGGGCCCCAATGCTCTGCTGAAACCAGGACCCTCATCCTTGCCCCATCTCATTACCCAGCTGCCTCCAGCTGGGCCTGCCCACCCCTGCTGACCTCCTACGTGCAGAGAACGGGGCTTCTCTGCTTTTCAGGCCTGAAGCAGTGATGCCCACAGAGCCTGGGAGCCACGCACACCCCCTGAAGCTGGAACTCCAGGCATGGGCGAGTCCTGGGTGGCTGGACCTTGTTGGGATGGATGGAAGGGCAGCTTCTGCAGGCAGGACCCATCTTCAGTGGACTGGGTCATCTTCAGTGTCTCATTCTCATCCCCATTCTCTGAGAACAGGAAAAGAGGTTCCTGTCTGAATCTTCAGCATGGTCAATGCCCTGGTGGCCCCTTACAGCTTGGTCTCTGTGGCAGGTGGGCCCACGATGAGCTGAGATGGTGACGTGGGACAGGTGACTCTTTGCAGCCACCTTCAGCACCACCCTGCCTGGGACGGCAGGGATCGGGGGTGGGTGCAAAGGGGTTGGAAAACACAGGCTGAGGTGGCTAGGGTCTTCACTGTGTTGGGGAGGGTCTCGCCGCCTTGAGACTCTGCAATGTCTCCTCAGAGGCCTTGTCGGGAAGCAGCACTTCCACAGTATAGCTGAGCTTCTTGGTGTGCATCCGGCTGTAGGTGTTGTCAAAGCGCAGGACATCTGCAGTGACAGAGAGGAGATCAGGGAGCACGAACCCCGCGCATTTGCAGGAACAGCGAGCCCTGCACGGCTGCATCCCTGGAACCCTTGGGAGCGAGCTGTCCAGGATGGTAGGCGGAGCCTGAGGGCCAGCCTGTGTCCCTCCCTAAGCCTGTTGCTCACTGCCATCCCATGGTGGCTTGCGCTACATAAAGGACTCATGACAGTTACCAGCACACAGAACAGCACACAGCCAGGAAGCCTGCAGCCTGGGAACAGGATCTTGGGCTCCACCTGCAGAGAGGAGCTGCAGCCCACGGACTGGTATGCCCGTACTGCGTCCTGGTTGCACAGGTAGTAGCTCTAGGGCCTCTCCATCACACATTCCATCACACATTATAGTGCCTTAAATCCTCAAAGCAGCCCCATGAGGAAGGCAATGCCATCCTCATTTTACAGATGAGAAAACTGAGGCTTAGAGAGGTGATAGGATCTTTCAGTGGTCACAGAGCAAGGGAGGGGAGGAACTGGGATTCCCTTATCCTGATGTCCTAACCCAGGGAGGAGCCCTGCCACCCCAGGAGGAAAGGGCTGGGCTACGTAAGTCACTTTTTCTTCTTGCAGAAGGCACGTCCTTCAATGCCAAGGTCCAACATGAACTCAGATCTGATGAGTTGTGCAGACTTCTCTGTCTCTACTCTCCTAAGGCTCCCTTTCCACAGAATGAAACGAGATCATGTGTTGACTTAAGCATAAGCAACACCCTTCTCCTCCATAGGAAATCAGCCTTGGGCTCCCCTTCTTCTAGCTCTGTTCCCAATAGACATGGAAGGGCAGTGGTGTCCCTCAGCAATGCTGCTTCTGGTGAAGCTGACTGAGTTGCATCTGGCCTGGGAGGCCTGGGAGTGAAGGATAAACATCTGGAGGGAGTCACCTCTTTGGGATTCCTGGAGTGGGGTGGTTCATGCAACTGGGTGGTTCCCTTGCCAAGACCCCTGACTCTAAGTCCATGGCCTCTTACTTACCTGTCTCTTAGCCCAATGAGCCCGGTATAGGGTCTTCTCAGCTGACCCAAGGCCCTAGGTTCTGAACACCAGCTCTTCCCCCACAATGAGTCTGCCCTCATACCCACATGTAAGGGCCACTCATCCCATCCATGGCCCTGAAGCCAGCTCCCCTGGAGCTTACAGAGATCCCCACACCCCTCCCGAGAGCTGGAAAGAGAGGGCAAGCAGAGGGTAGATGGCAAGGAAAACAATTCCAGTAAACCCTGGAGCTCTTACAGACACCAGCCTTGATGCAGGTGAGGCTCCCATCCTCGGGCACCAGGTGGGCGTTGTAGCGCTGGCTGGGCAGCACCTCCATCATCTCCCGAGCCCTCTGCCGTTCCCCCATTTTGGTCTTCAGGAAAACCCCAAAGCCGATGTCCCCACCATCCGATGCGAACTGCCACCTGCAGTGGACAGAGCCCCACTGGCGACCCCCTGCCTGGGCTCTGGCACCTTCCCAGCTGTGCCCAGGTGTGGGGTGGCTGTCATCCCTACCTGAGCACACAGCCTGGGAACAGAATCTCGTTCTCCACCTGCAAGGAGGAGCCTCGACCCACGGACTCCGTGTGCTCGTACTGCAGCCTTACCTGGTTGCACAGGTAGTAGCTCTTGGGCACCTCACCCCCGTAGCTGATCTGTGGGTGAGGGGTGTGAGTGGGCACTAGATCACAGCTTCTCCCCTCCCTCCCCATCCTCTGGGCACCCTGTACCTTGGTCAGGCACTTGGGGTTGCCATCGGGGTCAGTCATGGTCCCCCCAAACTCCACGGGCAGCTGGTCAGGGCTGATGAATTTCGTCAGCTCCTGCTTCCAGTTGTCTGCATGGGAGCAAGAGGGACTCCAAGACTCGACAGAAGGCAGAGGGGTGAGCCTGGTGAGGGGACCTGATATGTCCTGGGTATGCTCCCCTGGCCGCCTACTCCTGAGAGCACCAAAGACCTTTATGTAGCTCCCAGCCCATGGTCTAGGACCCATGTGTGTAGAAGATGACTAGGGTCAGGCCAGGGCCAGTGCCCAAGTAGAGGACGAGCCAGGGAGAAACAGCGTCTTTAGTGTCAACCTCTGCTTCCCAGGCAGATGAACATAACCAGACGCCAAGTCACTCACCTCCCAGAATTACAATCTTCCTGCGTGTTTCCTCACTCATGAACGACTTGACCAAGTTGAAGGCCACGGGGAACAGTTTGGGGGCTGAAACACGTGAAAATCTCTTGAGAAGCTGGACCAGAGAGGATGTGGGGATACAGAGCCACAGTCAAGAGCAGGTGCTGGACCGGAGTTGGACAGATATGGATTCTGCCACTCTCTGCGGTGTGACCTTCAGCCAGTTACCCACCCTCTCTAAGTCTCAGTGTAGTTAACTGGAAGATGAAGGTGAAATAATGTATATATAACACCTGGCACAGTTCCTGGCTTTCAATAAAAGGTTGTCTCAGGCCGGGCGCGGTGGCTCATCCCTGTAATCCTAGCACTTTGGGAGGCTGAGGCAGGCAGATCACTGGAGGCCAGGAGTTCAAGACCAGCCTGGCCAACATGGTGAAACCGCGTCTCTACGAAAAATACAAAAATTAGCTGGGCATAGTGGTGGGCTTACCTCGAATGACAATTAAATTCTTCAGAGTCTCAGGATAATTTGCTTCCAGGATGCTAAAAAACTGTGGAGTCAAGATGAGTCTGGTTGGGGCTCTGTTCCATCACCTCCCGCCCACGGATTTCTGTGGCCTCTGATGCTGCTGAGACAAGAGGCCCATCCCTGGCCCACCCTACCTTCCCCTCTGTTATTCTTCTTTTGTTTGTTTATTTGTTCTCGAGACAGTTCTCTACCCAAGGTGGAGCATAGTGGCACAATCACAGCTTACTGCAACCTTGAACTCCTGGGTTCAAGAGATCCTCCTGCCTCAGTCACTCAAGTATCTAGGACTACAGGCATGTGCCACTGCACTGGACTGATGTAAAAAAATATTATTATTGGCCAGGCGTGGTGGCTCATGCCTGTATTCCCAGTGCTTTGGGAAGCCAAGGTGGGTGGATCATGAAGTCAGGAGTTTTGAGACCAGCCTGGTCAACATGGTAAAACCCTGTCTTTACTAAAAATACAAAAATTAGCCGAGCGTGGTGGCAGGTGCCTGTAGTCCCAGCTACTCAGGAGCCTGAGGCAAGAGACTCGCTTGAACCCGGGAGGCAGAGGTTGCAGTGAGTTGAGATCGCATCATTGCACTCCAGCCTGGGTGACAGAGAGAGTCTCCATCTCAAAAAAAAAATTACTGTTATTATTATTATTATTATTTTGGTTTTTTTTTTGAGATGGAGTTTCGCTGTTGTTACCCAGACTGGAGTGCAATGGCACGATCTCGGCTCACCGCAACCTCCGCCTCCTGGGTTCAGGCAATTCTCCTGCCTCAACCTCCCGAGTAGTTGGGACTACAGGCGCACACCACCATGTGCAGCTAATTTTTGTATTTTCAGTAGAGACAGGGTTTCACCTTGTTGACCAGGATGGTCTCAATCTCTTGACCTCGTGATCCACCCGCCTCGGCCTCCCAAAGTGCTGGGATTACAGGCATGAGCCACTGCGCCCAGCCTGTTATTATTATTAATAGAGACAACATCTCACCTGTGTTGCTCAGGCTGATCTTGGACTCCTGGACTCAAGTGATCCTCCAGCCTTGGCCCCCCAAAGTGCTGGGACTAGAGGCATGAGCCACGTGCCTGGCCTCTTTGGTTTCATCTTGCTCCTCCTTCTCCTTGGAGGGTAGACTCCAGGCCAGCATCACTGGCTGGTCTAGTGGAGCCCCTGCAGGGTATCCCCACCCCTCTATCTCATTGGATTCTCACAGTAATTCACAGCTAAGCCTCACAGCTGGGAGTCTCCACCCACACCAGCCTCAAGCCAGCTGTGCACCTTACCTGCTGGTAGACCTCCACAGCTGGCTTCCACAGGTGTTTCAGGCCCAGCCCCTCCATGTCAAACACCATCAGTGCCGTCTCGATCTTACTGCCTAGCTGCTTGGGACAGAGCCGCCATACAGGTCAGACAACAGCTCCAGCCAGGAGATCCTGGCCAGACAGACTTGGGCACCTCTACCCGCCTTTCTGCCATCCCACCCTCTGGCAGCCCATAGTGTTTTCCAGACAGATGGAAAACACCTCACCTTTATGGGTGGCTAAGGGTGGGAGAAACCCACATTCCACTAGAGCCCTGAGTGCTGAGGGCTGGGAGGGGGCAGGGCACCACCCCTCTCTGGTCCTGGTGCCACCCAGCAGACAGATGAGACCCACCCCACCCCAGCTGCTCACCTTCTGAGTCTGCAGCTCACACTCATGCAAAAGCAGCTCGCAGACCTTGATGCGCTTCTGGATCAGGTCCTGCTTGGAGGCCGATAGCAGGAGACCCTTGGGGTCAAGGGACCCGATGATGTGGAAGTACACAGGGCAGCCTTCGTAGTCGTAGCCACACAGACCTCCCGAGTCATACAACCGGATGACCTGGAGGTGTGGGTAAGGTCCTGACTCAATCCAGCTCACCAGGCTGGGTCCCTACTCCATCAGGTGGCTGGATGTGGTGGGTGGAAGATGAGGTCAGGGGTGAGGGGTCTCAAACGGCCTGGGGGATGCTGCTCGAGGCTCACCTCGGGGGGCTGCCACGAGAGGATGTTGTCCAGGTCTTGTTGCTTCCGGAACGCCATGTGCTGCAGGAACATGGCAAGAGCTGTAGGATTCTGCAGGAACCTGGGGACACCAGGCTAGGTCCCTCTGCCCACAGTCACTAAGATCCCACCAGAGCATACCCATAGACCTAGGGATGGAGACAGGAGCTTGGGTCTGACACAGAAAGGGATCCAGAGAAGAAGAAGGAAGAAGCAGGAGGATGGGACAGGGCCAGAGTCCCTACCCTTCTGCCACCAATCCCTGGGTCACAGTGCACAGAAGGCAGGACAGTAGGGATCATAGATGCTTACCCTCCGGATCATGTCCTCGGATTTCTGCAGGTCAAAGTCTCGAGCTGCAAGAAGAGGATGAGCTAAGTAGAAGCACAGGGCTAGATCTAGAAAGAGCCATTCCCTAAAAATTCGTGAGTTAATAGCTAAGGTGTCCCTGGCCTTTTCCTGACACCCCAAGAATCCATTGAGGATCCAGAAATAGTTGTTTGTTTTTTGAGACAGGGTCTTGGCTCTGTTGCTCAGGCCAGAGTGCAGTGATGTGATCAAAGCTTGCTGTGGCCTCTGGCCCAAGTGACCCTCCTACCCCAGCTTCCCGAGTAGCTGGGACTACGGGCCCACACCACCATGCCCAGCTAATTTTGTTTAGATTTTTTTTTTTTTTGGGGGGGGGATCTTGTTACATTCCCAAGCTGGTCTTGAACTCCTGGCCTCAAGCAGTCCTCCTGCCTCGGCTTTCCAAAGTGTTGGGATTATAGGCGTGGGCATCCGTGCCTAACCTCGAAATGTTTTTTTTTCTTTTAAAATATTTTTTTGCTACAACTGGCTGTGAACTCTCCCACAAGACATGCTTTTTAAAAGAGTTAAGGATCTTTAATCCTCTAGAAGACATTGGAGAGCCCTTGAGTTCAGTTTCCAGTCTTCTTAAAACTTTCTGGAGGCCAGTCTAGCCTGTATATGATGTCCCTCAGGAAGCAGAGACCCCCTGCCACCTGCACAGTGTTAGGGGTGGTAGGGAGCATGGGGTTTGGATTCACACAGACTGGGGCTTTTATTTCCTGTGCAGCCTTGAGCAAGTCGCTTACCTTCTCTGAGCCTTAGGTTTTTTAAATCAGTTAAATGAGAGCACTATCTTTTTCAGTTATTCAGAGAACATGAGATAAAATATATAAAATGCTTGGCCCAATATCTGGCTCACAGTAGGTTCTCAATAAACTGTAGCTATCATGATTACCTATTTTAAAGAAATAGATACACTTTCATTGAAAACATGATGCTCTGTTTTAGAAATCTTTGACCGTTGCTTTCTGAGACCCTTGGCTCACTGAGGACTAATTAGGGGAGTAATTTGTCCACTTGAGGAGGAATTTATTCACTCGTGGAGCTGAAACAATATGCAGGGTCAGAGATTTTGAAATGGAAGGGATCTGAAATGCCCTCCAGGCCTCCTCTGCTCTGATCATGAACCAGCTCCGGAAATCACTCCTGACCAGGCGCGGTGGCTCACACCTGTAATCCCAGCACTTTGGGATACCGAGGCAGGCAGATCACTTGAGGTCAGGAGTTCGAGACCAGCCTGGGAAACATAGTGAAACCCTGTCTCTACTAAAAATACAAAACTTAGCTGGGCATGGTGGTGCACACCTATAGTCCAGCTACTCGGGAGGCTTAGGTGTGAGAATCACTTGAACCTGGGAGGAGGAGGCTGCAGTGAGCCAAGATTGCACCACTGGACTTCAGCCTAGGTGACAGGGCAAGACCATGTCTCAAAAAAAAAAAAAAAAAAAACTCCCAATGCAACAGCTCAGCCTTGATTATCTCCCATGAAGGGGAGTTCATTACCACAAAAGGCATTATCATTCCATTCCTCAGCAGCTTTGACTGAACCCAAATCTGCCCTGTGGTGATTCCAGCCCCGTCTTCAGAGGTCAAACAAATATATGTAATCCCTTGTCAGTGTGGCAATTCTGCAAATATTTGAAGACAAGCCACCAAGTTCACCCGACCAATCTTCACTCTAAGCTATGTATTTGTCAAAATCATCTTCTGTGTCCATTCTGTCCAGGATAACGTTCTGTGATGATGGAAATGTCCTATACCCGAGCTGCTCACTATGGTAGCCGCTAGCTGCCCGAGGCTACAGAGCAACTGAAACATGGCAAGTGTGACTTGGGACCTGGAGTTTTAATTTAAATTAATTGTAATAGTTATATGTGGCTAGAGGGTATCAAACTGAACAGGGCAGTTCGATATACTTCAGAGATTTTAAGATTTTTTTCTGTATAGGTCTGTGTCTTCTAGAATAAACTCCTGGGTTATTTTATGAGCTTTGTTGCTGTTTTGAATGGTATCTGACTTTTCATTATCTTTTTTTGGAGACAGAGTCTTGCTTGGATTCTAGCCAAAGCAAGCTGATTCCAGAGTCTGTGTTCTTTACTCTACAGCTCCATTCCCCAAAGTACCAACTTCTCTCCTGAGACCCTCCTTCCTTCCCTCCCTCTCTGCCTCCCCTGACCCCTGCCAGCCTCACCTCGCAGCCAGCGCAGGAGGAAGTAGTCATCAGCATTGGGCACTCTGGGAAGAAGGTCCTGGAGGTTCTCCCGGAACTGAATGGGGGAGGAAATGACAGTCAGTGGGCCTCTTTTGACCTCAGGAGCCACCAACCCCACCCCCAACCCTGCCCACCTCATCTGCCAGTCAGCACCACCTGGAGACCCTGCAGGGCACTGCCCCGAACAACTTTGCCATCTGAAAATAGGGCACCCTCCAGCCCAACATAGGAAAAAGTATTGGGTCCTTCCCAAAATGTGGGGGCACCTTACATGCAGGGCTCCCATTCTGCATGTCTAAGGTGGGGCACTGGCATCCTTATTTAAAATTTTTATTTTATTATTATTATTTTTGAGATAGGGTCTCCCTCTGTTGCCCAAGCTGGAGTGTACTTGTGTGATCTTGGCTCATTGCAACCTCTGTCTCCTGGGCTCAATAGATCTTCCCAACTCAGCTTCCCAAGTAGCTGGGACCACAGGCACACACCGCGACGCCCAGCTAATTTTTGTATTTGTTGTAGAGATGGGGTCTTGCCATATTGCCCAGGTTGGTCTTGAACTCCTTGGCTCAAACGATCCACCCACCTCGGCTGCCCAAAGTGCTGGGATCACAGGCGTGAGCCACTGTGCCCAGCTGACAGCCTTATTTTTCACAAAGATCCCTGGGTGATTCTGATGCAGGCCAGCTAGATGGTTTTAGGAATGTTGTCCCTGATACTGCATCTTAAGGGTTCAGATTTAGAGGCAAGTTACCAAACCTCTCTGAGCCTCTGTTTCCTTATCTGTGAAATGGGGATAGTAACGAACTTGTGCCAATCAAAGTAGTTTGTGCACGTAAAGCATCTAGCAGACTTTGCTTCAAGCAGGTGTCAGATAAATGTGAGCGCTCAGCCAGCGTGGACTGCCTGACGCCCTGGACAGTGGAACTTTGTGGAAAAAAAAACAGAAGCGGAGGTCAACAGACAGGGGCTGAAAGAGAAGCCAGGAATGCCTTATCAGGACTGTGGGGGAGGAAGCGTGCCTTTTTCTACTGGCAGAGTCGAAGGGTGTCATTAGGCGTTTGCGTCTGAGACTGAGACTTGGGTCTGAGAAAGAGAGGAGAGCTCATTTCCCTGGGGACTAAAACACTAAAGCAAGGGCTGGGTTTGAAGGTGAATCTGTGAATCCAAATTTGGGATTAGAAATGTGAGGCTGGGCACAGCGGCTCCTGTCTGTAATCCAGCACTTTGGGAGGCTGAGGCAGAAGGGTTGCTTGAGCTCAGGAATTCAAGACCAGCCCGGGCAGCATAGTGAGACCCTTTCTCTACAAAGATACAAAAAGTAGCCGGACATAGTGGCACACACACATAGTCCCAGCTATTCAGGAAGCTAAGGTGGGAGGATCAGTTGAGCCTGGGAGGCAGCGGTCACAGGGAGTTGTAATTGCTTCACTTCAGTCTGGGCAACAGGGATTCTGCCTCAAAAAAAAAAAAAAAAAAAAAAAAGAGAGAGAGATAGAGAGAGAGAAAGAAAGAAAAAGAAAAAAAAAAATCAGCTCCAGTGAGCAATAGCACCTGCTATAATAATCTGAACAGGCCCCTCGCACGGAGGTTCCTGCACCAACAGCTGCAGCCTCTGTGTTCAGGAGGAAGTTTTACTTGGGGGTTGGAGAAGAGTGGTGACCCCTGAGAAGCAACAACTCTGCACCCCTCAGCCCCCTAGTTTAGTGGGTCTCCTCCTTTGAACTTCAAAGCAGGCCCTGAGGCAGGTGGGGCAAAGATCATATCCCTGCTTTGCAGATGAAACTGAGGCTGAGGAGGTGGAGAATCTTCCCCAGGGATGCAGAAAGGAAGTGTCAAGTTCAAGAAGACCCACCCTTGGGGGCCATGCCCCCCATGGAATGGGTACAAGTGAAAGAGAAAGCCACTAAGCAGGTGCTGGGAAGGGTGAGGAGTGACTGGGAGAAAACTCATCTTATCATGATGCCACTGGCAGGAAAGCAGTGCACCAGAGATACTGAAACTGAACTTGGGAAGGAACTAGAAGAAAATGCTCCTACACTTGGTTGTCCAGACCTCTGGGACCATGGGCGACCTCTTTCCCTTCTTCCTACTTTTCTCTTTTCCCCAAATTTAAAAAATAACAAGCATCCACTACTTTTTTTTTTGAGAAGAAGTCTTGCTCTGTCGCCAGGCTGGAGTACAGGTCACTGCAACCTCTGCCTTGAGGGTTCAAGCAATTCTCTTGCCTCACGCTCCTGAGTAGGTGGGACTACAGGCATAGGCTGTCATGCTTGGCTAATTTTTGTATTTTTTTTAAGTAAACACAAGTTTCATCATGTTGGCCAGGGTGGTCTCGAACTCATGACCTCCAGTGATCCACCCGCCTTGGCCTCCCAAAGGGCTGGGATTACAGGTGTGAGCCACATTCAATACTTTTAAATAATGGAAGAAATAAGAATAATTTCTTCATATCATTTAAAGCTCTCTGGCCCACAGGCATCTATATCATAGTTCACCTCCAAAGGCCAGAAAACCTCCAAAAACAGCTCCCACTAGGAGCACAGTGCCTGGGGCTTCCCAGAGGCCACCACCAGTGAGTGGGGGGGGGAAGAGGGCTCACCAGGAGACCCCCACCTTCCTCACCTTAGGGCCCCTCCTTCACTGGGGACCCTATTATTTCCCCCGAGGGCCCTCTTTCCCCTGGGGACCAGTCTCCTCCCAGGGTTCTCTCTCCTCCTTGGAGGGCCTTTCTGCAGGGCATTAGCGTTGAAACGCATCATTCCCCCCATAACTCTTAAGCTGCCTTTCGTAGGGCCAAAGTGTGAGCCTCCCATTCGCCTGCCTGGCTGTGACACCTCCTCTCCCCCAACCTCAAAGTCAGTTTCAAATCCTTGGCTATCAAAAACTACACTGTTGCTGTGATATCTAATTCCTGGACACTCCTTTCTCCACAGCTGTGACACTCCAGGCACAGCCTGTAGGACTATCTCAAGGTCACCTCCCCAAAAAGACCCCTCCATTTCTCTCTCTCTCTCTCTCTCTCTCTCTCTCTCTCTCTCTCTCTCTCTCTCTTTTTTGAGATGGAGTTCCTATCACCCAGGCTGGAGTGGAATGGCGTGATCTCAGCTCATTGCAACCTCTGCCTCCCAGGTTCAAGTGATTCTCCTGCCTCAGCCTCCCGAGTAGCTGGGACTACAGGTGCCTGCCACAACGCCCAGCTATTTTTGTGTGTGTGTTTTTTAATAGAGACAGGTTACATCATGTTGCCCAGGCTGGTCTCGAACTCCTGACCTCAGGTGATCCACCTGCCTCAGCCTCCCAATCCCTCCCTGGGATTACAGGCATGAGCGCCTGGCCGCCTCCATCTTTTTAATAATAATAATAATAAAGGCCGGGCACAGCGGCTCACGCCTGTAATCCCAGCACTCTGGGAGGCCAAGGCAGGCAGATCAGGAGGTCAGGAGATTAAGACCATCCTGGCCAACATGGTGATATCCCGTCTCTACTAAAATACAAAAAATTAGCCGGGCTTGGTGGTGTGCGCCTGTAGTCCCAGCTACTCGGGAGGCTGAGGCAAGGGAATCGCTTGAACCCGGGAGGCGGAGATTGCAGTGAGCCGAGATCGCACAGCCTGGTGACAAAGTGAGACTCCGTCAATAAATAAATAAATAAATAAATAAATAAATAAATAAATAAATAAATAAAAATTAAAGATAGGGAAGCTTGGGCCCTAAGGACAAATCGCAAAGAGAAACCAAACAAACAAATGTTGCAATCTGGGCATGAAATCTAGGAGAAGACTGTCTACCCAAGGCAGCACCACCCCCTCCCCCACAACCGGGGAACAAGGGCCAGGGCCGGGTGGTGGGGAGCAGGCAAGGTCAGAACACTGGATTCAGCCCCAGGTCCCTCAGAGATGGACTCTTGTCCCGCGTGCTGCACCTAGCGGCCTCAGCAATCTCGCGCCGGACGGGAGGGCAGAACAGAGGCGCTCTCTCCAGGCTCGTTGTTCCCGTCCGTACAATGGGGGCTCCAGCCGGGTTCCGCAGCGCCAGGCTGCACAGGGCCCCTCCCCAATCCTCCCAGCCCTCTACGCGCCTCACCCTGGACAGCGCCTCCTGCTGCTGGGGGCTCAGGTCCCCGACTCGGCCGCTCATGGTGCCCGCGGGCGCAGAAGGGCGCGGGGCGCAGGTCCTCCCGGCCGCCGCCTGGCCTCGTGGCCGCCGCCGCCGCCTGGTTGTGCCTGCAGTGCCAGATGCTGGTCCCGCCCCGACGGGAGAGAGAGGCGCTGGGCCTGCCCCGCCCCTCCCAGTTCTCTCCTCCCCTCGAGGATTTTTGCTGCGGTCACC
This sequence comes from Callithrix jacchus, assembly GCF_049354715.1. Classification (NCBI taxonomy): domain Eukaryota; kingdom Metazoa; phylum Chordata; class Mammalia; order Primates; family Cebidae; genus Callithrix; species Callithrix jacchus. Next base: position 201,073,446 of record NC_133502.1, read on the forward strand.
AAGGGCACCCTACCTGGGACAGGGAGGTGACCCGCCCAGAGAGGGGTCTGGAGCACAACCTCGAGAGTTGGGCAGCTGGAGGCACCCCACCTCCAAGTCTCCTCACTGCAGGAGCTCCTACCTGTTCGCAGGTGGCAGGAAAGGGAACTCGCCCCTTCCCAGCAAAATAGAAGAAATAAAAACAAACAAACAAAAAACAACAACTTTTCTTATTTTAATAACATAGAGATGGGGTTTTGCTATGCTGACCAGGCTGGTCTGGAACTCCTGGCCTCAAGCAATCCTCCCTCCTCTGCCTGCCAAAGTGCTGGGATTAGGGATGTCAACCGCCACACCAGGCCAAAGTGCTCAACCCTCTAGGATCCCCAGAGCTTTTGTCTAAGGACCCCTAAGCTCCTTCCCCTGGCCTTGAGCACAGCCTGGGACCTGTCTGCTCACTAACGGATAGGACAGCTTTATGTGCAAAATGGTTCCTGCCCTCAAGATGGTTGGAAGGATAAGAGGACACACCCTGGGTCAGCAGAATGCCTGGTGTTGCCTACTCAGTAAGTGCTGGCTGTTAGGAATCTATTTCATAATTTTGTTATTAATGAGCTGTCACCAGAGCTGGGAGCTGCAGGGGTGGAGATCCTGAGATGACCCAGGTGTGGAGCTCCTGGGTGAGAGCAACAGTCTGAAGGTGAAGGAATTTGAGGTGGCAGCCGAGGACTGATTGAAGCCCTGGGAGGAATGACAGAGGGGACGGAGAGCCAAGAGGTCACTCTGCCTGACACAAGAGAGCCAGGTGGAGATTACCAGGAAAAGCGAGAAAAAAAGTTCAGCTGAGTTCGGTGGCTCATGCCTGTGATCCTGGCACTTGGCACTTTGGGAGGCTGAGGCAGGTGGATCACTTGAGGTCAGGAGTTCAAGACCATCCTGGCCAACATGGTGAAACCCTGTCTCCACTAAAAATACAAAAATTAACTGGGCATGGTGGTCTGTGCCTGTAGTCCCAGCTACTCGGGAGGCTGAGGCATAAGAATTGCTTGAACCTGGGAGGTTGAGGCTGCAATGAGCCAAGATCCTGCTACTACACTCCAGTCTGGACAACAGAGTCAGAGTCTGTCTCAAAAAAAGAAAACAGAAGTTGGCTGGATGTGAATTTTCAAGAAAGGAGTAGAGGGTACATGACCTTGACCTCATGGGCTCAAGTGATCCTCCCACCTCAGCCTCTGGAGTAGCTGGGACTACAGTCTTACCACATCACACCTGGCTAATTTTTTTTTTTTTTAATAGACATGTTGTTTCACCATGTTAACCAGGCTGGTCTCAAACTCCTGAACTCAAGCCATTCCAACTGCCTCAGCCTCCCAAATTGCTGGGATTACAGGCATGTGCCACTGCTCCTAGCCTCATTAATTAATTTTATATAAATGATTACATATTGAAATGATATTTTTGAATATATTGGGACGATAAAATATGTTATTAAAAGTACTTTCACATGTTTGTTTAGACCTTTTAATAGTTTTTATTATTTTATTTTTTATTTTATTTTTGAGATGGAGTTTCGCTCTTGTTGCCCAGGCTGGAGTACAATGGTGCGATCTCAGCTCACCACAACATCCTCCTCCCAGGTTCAAGCAATTCTCCTGCCTTAGCCTCCCGAGTAGCTGGGATTACAGGCATGTGCCACCACACCTGGCTAATTTTGTATTTTTAGTAGAGACAGGGTTTCTCCATGTTGTTCAGGCTGGTCTTGAACTCTTGACCTCAGGTGATCCGCCCGCCTCAGCTCTACAAAGTGCTGGGATCACAGGTATGAGCCACTGCCACTGCGGTGGCACGATCTCTGCTCACTTCAGCCTCTGCCCCACTGGCTCAAGCAATGCTCCTGCCTCAGCCTTCCCAGTAGCTGGGACCACAGGTGTGCATCACCACAGCTGGCTAATTTTTGTATTTTTTTGTAGAAAAATACAAAACATGGTTTTGCCATGTTGCCCAGGCTGGTCTCAAATTCCTGAGCTCAAGCGATCCTCCCACCTCGGCCTCCCAAAGTGCTGGGATTGCAGGCATTAGCTACTGTGTCCAGCTTAAATGTCTTAAATTCACATCAAAACTGGGCAGAAAGTATTAAGTTCCCACATATCTGCTGTCCCCATACATACACAATCTCTGGTTCCAGAGAGCTCCGTTTGCTGCAATTGATGAACCTACACTGACACGCTGATATCACCCAAAGTTCTCGATTTACATTAGGGCTCACTCTTGGTGTTGGATATTCTCTGGGTTTTGACAAATATATAATGACATATGTCCACCATTGTGGTATCACGCAGAATAGTTTCACTGCCCTAAAAATCCCCTGTGCCTCTACCTATCCCTTTTACTTAAAAAAAAAAAAAAAGGTAGTCACTGGGGCTGGGAGTGGTGCCTCATATCTGTAATCCCAGCACTTTGGGAGGCCAAGGCAGGCGGATCACTGGAGGTCAGGAGTTTGAGACCAGCCTTGCCAACATGGTGAAACCCTGTCTCTACTAAAAAATACAAAAATTAGCTGGATGTGGTGGCGCTCGTCTGTAATCCCAGCTACTCAGGAGGCTGAGGTAGGAGAATTGCTTGAACCTGGGAGGCGGAGGTTGCGGTGAGCTGAGATTGCACCATTGTACTCCAGCCTGGGAGATAGAGCAAGACTCCACCTCAAAAAAAAAAAGTAGCCACTGGAAAGATTTAAAATTACATATATGGGCCAGGCATGGTGGCTCACACCTGTAATCCCAGTACTTTGCGAGGGTGAGGTGAGCAGATTGCTTGAGCCCAGGAGTTTGAGACCAGCCTCGGTAACAAGGTGAAACCCCATCTCTACTAAAAATAGAAAAAGTAGCCAGGCATGATGGCGTGTGCATGTAATTCCAGCTACTTGGGAGGCTGAGACAGGAGAATCACTTGAACCTGGAAGGTGGAGGTTGCAGTGAGCTGAGATCACACCACTGCACTCCAGCCTGGGTAACGAGAGCAAAACTCTGTCTTAAAAAAAAAATCTGGGTGACAGAGAGAGATTCGGTCTCAAAAATAAATAAAATAAAATAAAATTACATGTATGAATCACATTTGTGACTTGCATTATATTTAATTTGAACATTGTTTGCCCTAGAGAGATTTAAAATATATTTTTAGAAAAAGAAAGTAAATCATAAAAAATGCTAAAAGAAAGTAAAAGTGACCCCACATCTCTGGAAGGGCATGGTCTGTGTTTAAAAGCAACAACAGGGGCCGGGCGTGGTGGCTCACGCCTGTAATCCCAGCACTTTGGGAGGCCGAGGCGGGTGGATCACGAGGTCAAGAGATCGAGACCATCTTGGTCAATATGGTGAAACCCCGTCTCTACTAAAAATACAAAAAATTAGCTGGGCATGGTGGCGCGTGCCTGTAATCCCAGCTACTCAGGAGGCTGAGGCAGGAGAATTGCCTGAATCCAGGAGGCGGAAGTTGTGGTGAGCCGAGGTCGAGCCATTGCACTCCAGCCTGGGTAACGAGAGCGAAACTCTGTCTTAAAAAAAAAAGCAATGACAGAATCACAAAGGGAAAATGAAGTGATTTGGCTACAAAATACAAAAACGTATTTAACAAGAAACAGAATTAAGACATTCGGCAGGGCTGGGTGTGGTGGCTCACACTTGTAATTCCCAGCACTTTGGGAGGCTGAGGCAGGCAGATCATGAGGTCAGGAGTTTGAGACTAGCCTGGCCAACACAGTGAAACCCTGTCTCTATTAAAAATACAAAAAACTACGCAGGGGTGGTGGCATTTGCCTGTAATCCCAGCTGCTCAGGAGGCGGAGGCAGGAGAATCACTTGAACCTGAGAGGCAGAGGTGGTAGTGAGCTGAGATTGCACCAGTGCACCCCAGCCTGGGAGACAAAACTAGACTCTGCCTCAGAAAAAAAAAAAATAATAAAGGCATTTGTCAGTATTTGCTGACAGAAATTTGGGAAAAATAAAATGTACAAAAATTCAAGTTGATAAGAAAAATAGGAAGGCACTAATAAATAAATGGGCAAAGGATTCAAAGCACCAATTCTTAGAAATGGAAACGCTCAGGGTGTATTTATCAAGTGGATGAATGCCCAGTCTCCAGAGTCATTGACGAAGTGTGTATTCAAGTAATGAGATGCATTTTTTTCTCTGAAAAATCATCACACACACACACACACACACACACACACACGCGCACACACACACACAATCTTTTAAGAAAATGATAATAGGCTGGGCATAGTAGTTAATGCTTGTGATCCCAGTACTTTGGAAGGCTGAGGTGGGAGGATCTCTTGAAGCCAGGAGTTCGAGACCAGTCTAGGTAACATAGTAGGACCTCATCTCTACAAAAATTAAAAAATTAGCTGGGCATGGTGGCATGCTCTTGTAGTCCCAGCTATTTGGGAGGCTGAGGAGGGAGGATCACTTGAGCCCAGGAGGTAGAGGCTGCAGTGAGCTATGATTGTGCCCCTGCACTCCAGTCTGGGTGACAGAGGGAGACCCTATCTCAAAAAGAAAGAAAGAAAATAATAAAGTCAGAAGTTGATGAAATGGAGACATTACTACATTGTTGGCAGGAATGTAAACTAATCCAGCTTTTCTAGAAAACCACCTGACCATACACATCAGAATCCTTATTTTCCCACTTTGCCCAATAATAATCCTGACAAAAATATTTTAAGCTTAAAGTTGTTTGTGTATTGTTAACAGGAAGATTGTAGACAATATTGTTTTAATTAACTAATGTATTTATTGAGAGAGAGTTTTGCTCTTGTTGCCCAGGCTGGAGTGCAGTGGCATGGAGCCACTTGCACTTGGCTCACCGCAACCTCCGCCTCCTGGGTTCAAGCGATTCTCTCCCTCAGCCTCCCAGGTAGCTGAGATTACAGGCATGTGCTACCATGCCCAGCTAATTTTGTATTTTTAGTAGACACAGGGTTTCTCCATGTTGGTCAGGCTGGTCTCGAACTCCCAACCTCAGGTGATCCACCCGCCTCGGCCTCCCAAAGGGCTGGGATTACAGGCATGAGCCACTGTGCCCGCCCTGGAAACAATTTTAAAGTCAGCTATGGTGCTTAATTAATGTGGTTGATAACAACATGGAAACAATAACTACCAAACAGTTTGGGAAAGATGGGACCACACAAAGTATTCTTTATGCTTCTGGAACCTAAGACAAAAACTACTCAGTAAAAGAAAAACTGGATAAGAAAAGAAATTTGGGGCTGGGCCCGGTGGCTCATGCTTGTAATCCCAACACTTGGGAGGCTGAGGTGGGAGGATCATTTGAGCCCAGGAGTTCAAAACAGCCTGGGCAACAAAGTGAGACCCCATCTCTGCAAAGAATCAGAAAATTAGCTAGGTGTGGTGGCACATACCTGTGGTCCCAGCTACACCAGAGGCTGAGGCAGGAGGTTTGAGCCTGGGAGATCGAGGCTAAAGCCAGCCAGGTTTAGACCACTGCACTCCGGCTTTGGCAACAGAGAGAGACCTTGTCTCAAAAAAAAAATCTATTTTAAATACATTTGTTCCAACTTTTCCCAGTTTCTGAGGAGTGGAAAAAGGCATAGTCTGAAATACCAGAGGTAACAAATTACCTCCCAAGAGAAATTTTTATTTAAGTAGCACTTACAGGTACTTTCTACTTACCCGGTTATCTCTAAGGGTTTGTAAATATTATTATAGCTCAGGGCTGACCAGTGGAAAAATAATAGAAGCCACACAGGCGACTTCAAATCCTCTAGAGCTTTGTAAAAATTCATTCTAAGCAGGCAGTGGTGACTTGCACTTGCAATCTCAGCTGCTTGGGAGACTAAGGTGGGAGGATCAGTTGAGGCCAGGAGTTCAAGACCAGCCTAGACAACAAAGCAAGACCTCGTCTCTAAAAAACATTTTTTAAAAAATTAGCCATAAAAAATGTACCAGATGTGGTGACTCTCACCTGTGGTCCCAGCTACCTGGGAGGCTGAGGTGGGAGGATTGCTTGAGCCCAAGAGTTTAAGGCTGCGGTGAGCTATGACCACATCACTGCACTTCAGCCTCAGCCTCAGAGCGAGAATCCATCTTAAAACAAAAAATTTATTTTAATAATATGTCAGGTCCGGCACAGTGGCTCATGACGATAATCCCAGCACTTTGGGAGGCCAAGGCAGGGGCGGGGATCACCTGAAGTTAGGAGTTCAAGACCAGCCTGGCCAACAAAGTGAAACCCAGTCTCTACAAAAATACAAAAGTTAGCTGGGCACGATGGTGGGTGCCTGTAATCCCAGCTCCTTGGGAGACTGAGGCAGGAGAATCACATGAACCCAGGATGCAGAGGTTCCAGTGAGCTGAGATCACACCATTGCATTCCAGCCTGGGGAACAGAGAGAGACTCCGTCTCAAAAACAACAACAAAAAATATATCCAAAATATTACCATTTTAACATGATCAACATGTTAATTATCTTATTAATAATTAACAGTATGTTGCATTCTTTTTTTGTACTAAGTCTGAAATCCTATGTGTATTTAATACAGCACATTTCAATTGTAACTAGCCACATTTCGAGCGAGTGTTCAATAAGCCACATATGTCCCCCACTAAATTCATGTTGAAGTCCTATTCCCTGGTACTTTAGAACATGACCTTACTTGGAAACAGGTCATTGCAGATGTAATTGTGATCATACGGGAGCAGCATGGGCCCTGAGCCCAGGATGTCCTTATAAATGGTGGCACTTGGATGCAGATGGGGAGACACGCACATAGGGAGAACATCACGTGAAGATGAAAACTGAGATTGTGGAGTGATGCATCTATAATACAAGTCAGGGGCACGAAAGATTGCCGGCCAGCCGTCTGAAGCTAGGGGAGAGATGTGGAACAGAACCCTCCTCACAGTCCTTAGCAGGAACCAACCTTGCTGACACCTTGATCTTGGACTTCCAGCTTCCAGAATTCTGACAATAAAATTCTGTTGTTCAAGCCACTCAGCACGGTCTCTGTGTTACAGCAGTCCTAGTGCACTCATAGGACGAGTCTTTGCCATAGAGGACCGTGCAGCGTTAGTGCATTTAATCCCCCTGACTGCGCTGTGTAGTCGGTACTTTACCCCCCTCCTTTACGGGCTGGGAAACTGAAGCTCGAAGAGCCTCCTGAGGTCTCATATCCAGCAAACAGCGAAGCCAGGACTGGAGCCCTGGCGCTTATCACTATGTCGTGTCCTTCTGCCGGCTGAGCTCCCCTGGTTGTAGGTCACTCTCATGTCCGGCTCTTTCCAACACAGGGCAGACATCCTCCCCTGAGTCTGCAGCACACAGATGCCGCCTTCAAACTTCAGCTGTTCCGGGCATGGGGAACTTTACTTCTAACCATCTGGGTGCCAGTGGTTTGGGGGGTACCTTTCTCCTCTGGCATTCCAGAATGTGGCTCATGCCCACAGTCCCTCCTGACTCACGAGCTGTTTGAGCTTTTAATCAGGAGGTCTGGGGAGACCCATGAGCTGAGAAGCTCAACTATGATGATGGCACTGTCATCGTATGCAACCTGCATCCCACATCTTAATGCCCACACATTGTGATGCCTCTCTCTCCCACCTTCCAGGTGTTTCTAAAGTTTCTGACATTGTTCATCAGCCGCAGGCCCCCTGCCAACAGCCCCCGTTAAAGCTGGTGACCTGCCAACTGGAGAGAACTCCGTGGGGTGAATGTGAGAAGTGAGATGGGGCTTTGCCCCTGCATCAAGGCTGCATCGGCCTCTCCCTGAGGATGTCTTGACCAGACAGATGCCACTGGATTCTCCTCCAAATATGTAGGACTTGGCTTGAGTGACTCTGGGGAGAAGGCCGGGAAGAAGCTGCCTGACACAGGTACCCAGGGCAGGGCAGCCTCACACCTGGGCCTGACTGGGACGTGGAGACGAGGCTCTAGGGCCTAATCAAAGGAGTTTTCTTGGCTCCTCTCAGCAATCCAGGGTGACTTCAGGGAAAGGAGGGGGCTGGTGTGGCCATGCCCTCCCTACCTCCCCCAGGAAGGGAGATGGCCACTAGGGCCTGGGAGAGAGAGGGAGGGGGAAAGGGAACCTAACCAGCTGCTCTAAGGTCCTGGGACCAGGGGAAAAGGTGGATTAGGGTTCAGGGGCCCTAGGGCCACACTTAGACTTCTTTCTTTCCCTACAAAAGCCAGGAGGAGGCTGGGCGCGGTGGCTCATGCCAGTAATCACAGCACTTTGGGAGGCCGAGGTGGGTGGATCACCTGAGGTCAGGAGGTCAGGCAGAGGTTGCAGTGAGCTGAGATTGCACCACTGCACTCCAGCCTGGGCCATATGAGTGAAACTTCATCTAAAAAAAAAAGCCAGGAGGAGGTGGGTGCAGTGGTTTATGCCTATAGTCCCAGCACCTCGGAAGGCCTAGGCGGGAGGATTGCTTGAGGCCAGAAGTTTGAGACCACCTTGGGCAACACAGTGAGACTACATCTCTTCAAAAAGGAAAAAAGAAGTTAGTCAATAGGGCAGCAAGCACCTATAGTCCCAGGTACTTGTGGGGTCTGAGGTGAGAGGATCACTTGAGCCCAGGAGTTTGAGGCTGCAGTGAGCTATGATTGTGCCACTTAACTCCAGCCTGGACAACAGAGCAAGACCCTGTCTAAAAAAAAAAAAAAAAAATGGGTGGGTGTGGATTACACACCTGTAATCCCAGCACTTTGGAATGCAGAGGCGGGTGGATCACGAGGTCAGGAGTTTGAGACCATCCTGGTCAACATGGTGAAACCCCGTCTCTACTAAAAATACAAAAAATTAGCTGGGCACGGTGGCGCGTGCCTGTAATCCCAGCTACTCAGGAGGCTGAGGCAGGAGAATTGCCTGAACCCAGGAGGCGGAGGTTGCGGTGAGCTGACATCGCGCCATTGCACTCCAGCCTGGGTAACAAGAGCGAAACTCCGTCTCAAAAAAAAAAAAAAAAATACAAAAAATTAGCCGGGCGTGGTGGTGGATGCCTGTAATCCCAACTACTTGGGAGGCTGAGGCAGGAGAATCGCTTGAACCCAGGAGGCAGAGGTTGCAGTGAGCTGAGACCACGCCATTGCACTCCAGCTTAGGCAACAAGAACAAAACTTCATCCCAAAATCTTAAAAGAAAAAGCCAGCAAGATCCCTGGCCTTTCCCAAGCCACAGGGCACCAGGTCAGGAGTATATGGGGCCATTCAATCTCCCCCTGATGCTTTCTCCTACCACAGCGCCTTTGGACATGCTCTCCCCACACATTGCCTAGTTAATGCCTCTTCATGTCCTCAGACCTCCTGGCTAAAAGCTCCAACAGAACCCTACTCTTCTTTTTCATAGTATGATTTTCATTAGGCATTGCTTGTGGTGACAGTTTGACTCACCCCTTAACTCTCACCACATCTGCCACACTCACCGTGGTACCGATGACCCTATTTTACAGGTGCAGAGACTGAGCTTCGGAGGCTGGTAACAGCCTGAGCCAGGATTCGAAACCTTATCCATCTGCACCCAAGGCCTCTTGCCCTTAACAGCCACACTATCCTGGCTCCCTGAAGATAGTGTGTTCCAGGAGAGGGCTAAGCAGCAGCACTGCACTGGGGGCTCCTGGAATGTCTCCTAGAGGAGATGGCATTTCCGTTGGGCCTCTAAGGTAGAAATGGGAGGAGGACATTCTGGGTAGAGGTGACCACCCAAAGAAACTCACAGAGGTCAGAGAGAGGAAAAATGTCATGAAGGCGGCGTACTTAAAAAGATTGAGGGTAGGCTGGGCACAGTGGCTCACGCCTGTAATCCCAGTACTTTGGGAGGCCAAGGCGGGAGGATCATGAGGTCAGGAGATCGAGACCATCCTGGTCAACATAGTGAAACCCCATTTCTGCTAAAAATACAAAAATTAGCTGTTCGTGGTGGCGTGTGCCTCTAATCCTAGCTACTTGGGAGGCTGAGGCAGGAGAATTGCTTGAACCAGGGAGTTGGGGGTTGCAGTGAGCCGAGATCATACCACTGCACTTCAGGCTGATGATAGAGCAAGACTCCGTCTCAAAAAAAAAAAAAAAAAAATTGAGGGTAGGTCACCAAGGAACTTCAGGCCATGCTGGGGGCTTTGGGCCATCCCCTCTCAGTGGTGGGGAGCCATGGAAAGTTTGAAAGGAAGAGACCGATGTGATTCCTCCTGTGCCTGGAAGATAACCCTGGGCCTGATCTGAAGAATGACCTGGGAATAGCAGACATTCAGAGCAGGGAAACTGGTCTGATGGCTGTTGCAAAGATTCATGGTGGGTGTGAGAGTGGACCGTGTAGGAGCAAGCCGTGGGCAGGGAGAGGTCAGTGCCTTACCTTTGCTCCACACCAGGTCTCTGTCAGCAAGCTCACTCAGGGAGTATTAAGGGCTGGGTATTGCTTGGTGCCTGGTCTGTGGACATTATGTTCTACTTGTAAATTACAAAGTCATTACAGCTGATTGTTTCGAGAATTTCAAATAACTCTGATGCAGGGCAGGCAAGCTCTAAAGTGGGGCTTAGCCTTTGAGGGTTTTTGACTTTGCCCAGGAAATAATTCAAGGGCAAGCTGGAGGTGGAAGAAAACAGCTTTATGAAGAGGCAGTGTTGCAGCTCTGTGACTGCCCCTGCAAAGTGGAGCTACTCCGTAGGCAGGGAGTGGCAGCTCAGGGCAGTTTTGCAGTCACATTTATACCCACTTTTAATAACATGCAGATCAAGGGGTGGTTTATGCAGAAATTTCTAGGGAAGGAGTAGTAACTTTTGGGTCATGGGGTCATTGCAATGGAAAGAGGCAGTAACGCCCAAGTGTTGTTATGGCAACGGTGAACTCACGTGGCGCACTGGTGGTCATGTCTAATGGAAAGCTGCTTCCACCGCGGCCCTGTTTTAGCTGGTCCTCAATTTGGTCCAGCGTCCAAGCCCTGCCCCTGAAGTTGAATCCTGCCTCCTGCCTCACCTTGAACAGCAATAATGCAGAAATCCAATGGTCCCCAAAACTAGTACTACACTTATATTTAAACCTATTCCTAAACATCCCACCTGAAATTAATCTGTGGATTGATTCTTTCTGTTCTCGCTTTTCTATCTTCCTAGAGTGTAGTCACGTGGTTACAGCACAGGGTGACAGCTGCACACTTTGACATCTTTGAGTTTCAAAATGAGCACTTTACCATTTTGTTGGAGTTGTTACCTGAATAGGCCCAAATGAAACTACAAAATTGGCATTAGACATTTCTTGGTGTTACAACTCCAAGTTGTTAACCAATTAACTCTACATTGCAGGGAACATGGAGCCCGGAAGCAAATTGCCGAGACCACGTTACTGCACTCCAGCCTGGGCAACAGAGTAAGACTTCGTCTCAAAAAAAAAAAAAGGCCCGGCGTGATGGCTCACACCTGTAATCCCAGCAAGTTGGGAGGCTGAGGTGGGCAGATCATGAGGTCAAGAGATTGAGACCACCATGGCTAACACAGTAAAACCCCATCTCTACTAAAAATGCAAAAAGTTAGCTGAGTATGGTGGCATGAGCATGTTGTCCCAGTTACTCAGGAGGCTTAGGCAGAGAATAGTTTGAACCTGGTAGGCGGCAGTTGCAGTGAGTTGAGATTGCGCCACTGCAGCCTGGGCAACAGATCGAGACTCTGCCTCAAAAGAAAGAAAGAGAAAGAAAAGAAAAGAAAAGAAAAGAAAGAAAGAAAGAAAGAAAGAAAGAAAGAAGGAAGGAAGGAAGGAAGGAAGGAAGGAAGGAAGGAAGGAAGGAAGGAGAAAGAAAGAAAGAAGGAAAGAAAGAAAAGAGAGAGAGAGAAAGAAAGAAAGAAAGAGAGAAAAGAAAGAAAGGAGAAAGAAAGAAAGGAAGGAAGAGAAAGAAAGAAAGACAGACAAAAAGAGCCTAGCACCCTGGAATTCCTGTGTCTTCCCACCCCTGGTCACCCTGTTGGGACAGTATCAGGACACAGACCCTAAGAGGCTCAGCCTGCTCCTTTTGACAGAATGCACTCAGTGACAGGGTACAGAAAGACGGGAAGGAAGGGGCCCTCGGAGGGCAGAGACCCAGGCCTCCCCCTCCCTTTAGTGGGGGCTGCCACTAAGCTGGAATATGCACAAGGGGCTGCCTGCCCGGCTGCTAGAGTCATCATCGCCACGGCCAAGGTCGCACCCACCCATGGAATGTGTATACTGAGAGCTGATGACAGTTTACCTGATGTCCAGGGCCACGTGGGCGGCTGCTGTCTGTGTCACCACTCCACAGTGCTTATTGAACTATGATGGATACTACACCGTGGATTAGGTATCACGCCAGTGATTATCCCACATGCGCACACCATTCAAAGGGAAGAGTCTGGCCGGGTGTGGACTACTGTGGGAGACCGAGGCAAGAGCATCGTTTGAGGCCACGAGTTAGAAACCAGTCTGGGCAACAAACAGAGTGAGACCTTGTCTCTACAAAAAAATTAAAAAATTTACTGGGGCTGAGAGCAGTGGCTCTTGTCTGTAATCCCAGCACCTTGAAAGGCTGAGGCAGGCAGATCACAAGGTCAGGAGTTTGAGACCAGGCTGGCCCACGTGGTGAAACCTCATCTCTACTAAAAATATAGAAATTAGCCAGGTGTGGTGGCATGTGCTTGCAGTCCGAGCTACTCAGGAGGCTGAGGCAGGAGAATCACTTGAAACCAGGAGGCAGAGGGTGCAGTGAGCCAAGATGGCATCATTGCACCCCAGCCTGGGTGACAGATGGAGAAAGATTCTGTCTCAAAAAAAAAAAAAAAAAAAATTAACTGGGCCTGGTTTTGTGTGCCTGTAGTCCCAGCTAGTTGGTAAGCTGAGGTGGGAGGATTGCTTGAGACCAGGAGTTTGAGGCTGCAGTGAGCTATGATCATGCTATTGTGCTCCAGCCTGGGTGACAGAACAAAGCCCTGTTTCTAAAAAATTAATATTAAAATTGAAAAAAGGAAGAGTCTATGGAAAGTCATATAACTTCACAAGCTAATGGCAGCGGAAGCCAGTAGGCACGGAACCAGCAGAGGCTACACAAAGGCCACAGAGACACATGCCCTGAATCTGGACGAGGGGTCTCTGCAGGGTGAGTGAGGAGCCAGCCTTACATAGCCTGGAAAGAGCAGGCACCCTTGGAACTGTCCAGAAACAGGGCAAGTGGGAAGGTTGAATTCTGGGGCAGGCATAAGGGAGTCTCTAAGGCTACATGCAAGAGACCAGGGGCAGTGCTGGCCCACACTGCTGGTGGAGCTGGTAGCCAGGTGGGAGGAGATCAGGGAGGTCATCGGGCCCAGAGTGCACCTTGAGGTCAGAACTGGGGGCACCTCACCGGGGCCTGTAGGGCAGCCAGGGCAAGCATAGGAAGGTGAGAGAGAGATGCATGGAGGAAGCTTGTGGGACAGGGCAGCATAGCTCCCTGGTGGGCTCCAACACAGTTTTCAGCTCCCAATAGCAGCTGCCTTCCCCCAGAGGCTTGCTGGTGCCTGTGGAATCTCCTTTATCCTTATAGCAACCACTGTATTAGGCAGGTACTCTCTCACCATTTGCCAGGAGGAAACAGAGGCTCAGAGAGGTCTGATCACCAGCCAAAACCACACAGTGAGTGCCAGAAACAGCCCTGGACCCACGGCCTGTCTCATCTAACACACCAGGCCCTTTTCTATCTTTCCCTTCCCCTTCCCTTCCTTTCCCTTCCCCTTCCCCTTCTCCTTCCCTTCCCTTCCATTCCCCTTCCCTTCCTTTCCCTTCCCCTTCCCTTCTGCTTCTCCTTCCCCTCCCGTCCATTCCCCTCCCCTTCCCTTCCCCTTCCCCTTCCCTTCCCTTCTCCTTCCGTTCCTCTTCCCCTTTCCTTTCCTTTCACTTTCTCTCCCCTTTCTCTTTCTTTTTCTTCCTTCTTTCCTTCCTTCCTTCTTTCCTCCCTCCCTCACTCTCTCCCTCCCTTCCTACCTCCCTTCCTTCCTCCCTTCCTTCCTTTCTCCCCCTTCCCCTCCCCTTCCCTCCCCTTTCATTCTCATCCCTTCCCTCCCCTCCCCTCACTTTCCCTCCCCTCAACTCCCCTCCCCTCCCCCTCCTCTCATTTCCTTCTTTCTTTCTTTCCTTTCCTTTCCTTCCTTTTTTCTTCCATTCCCCTTTCCTTTCCCCTTCCCCTTCCCTTCCTTTTCCTTTTTCTTTTCTTCTACAGAGACAGAGAACTCCTGGGCCCCAGTGATTTTCCCGCCTCAGCCTCCCAAAGAACTGGAATTACAGGTGTGATATTCACCACACCCAGCTGACCATGCCTTTTTCGTGTTCATGAAAAGATGCTCAGCATCACTAGTCATTGAAGCAATGTAAATTAAATCCACATCAACAACAGACCTATCCGAATCATTAATATCAGAATAACTGACAGCACCAGGCAAGGATGGGAAGCAACTGGAATGCTCACATGCTGCTTGTGGGAAAATGGTGCAACCTCTCTGCAAAACAGCTTGTCAGTTTCCCATGACATTGAACGTACCCTTCCCCTAGGTCCCAGAGGGATTCTACTCCTGGGTATTGATACCCTAGAGAAGTGATCACAAAACATCTGACATGAATGCTGATTAAAGCTTTATTCATCATCACCCCTACACGGGAAGCAACTCAAAAAGCCTTTAACAAGGGAAGGGCTAACTAAACAGAGTGTGGTCCATCCATACAGTGGTATATTACTCAGCAACTAAAAGCAACTAAATATTAACACATGTGACAAAGTGAATGAATCTCAGAGGCATTGTGATATTGCACGATTCCATTTATATAGAATTCTGGACAAAATCAGAAGTGTAGGGACGAACAGATCAGTGGCTGCTGGGAGAGGGGCTGCGGGAGAGCAAGGCCTGCTGAATGGCTGTGTTTCCATTTTTGGACAGGATTCCTGCAAAGTAGGCAATCAGGGAAGTACTTCGGCTGTCACCTGGGTCTGCCACATTGAGAACAAGCTGGGACAACATATGAGTGACAGGATTCTTAGAAAGAATCTCAGCTGATGGCAGAGCCAGATCCAAAGAGGCCTGATCTCAGGGCAAGGTTCTAGTAGGACTATGGGCTGACCTCGTGTGAGGCTCAGTCTAACATCTTTTTTTTTTTTTTTTTTTGAGACAGGGTCTTGCTTTGTTGCCCAGGCTGGAGTGCAGTGGTGCGATCTCAACTCACTGCAACCTCTGCCTCCTGTGTCCCAGAGATTCTCCCACCTCAGCCTCCCAAGTAGCTGTAGGTCCTTGCCACTACACCCGCCTAATTTTTGTATGTTTTTAGGGACGGGATTTTGCCACGTTGCCCAGGTTGGTCTCGAACTCCTGGCCTCAAGCAATCCACATGCCTCAGCCTCCCAAAGTGCTAAGATTACAGGTGCAAGCCACTGCTCCTGGCCAGTCTGAAATCTTAATCAGGAGATTGGATGAAGATCCAGAGCTCAAGCAGATTCTCAGGTGCTGTTACAGTGGGAGGGAACGTGTATGTGGAAGACAGAATGGAGAGTTTAAAATTCTTTCTAGACGGGAAACTGTGAGGTTGGAGTTCCATTCAGAGCAGCATTGCCAGCCGCCTGCAAGGGAACTGTTCAAGCCATGTCTTTTATTTTCTGCATGCTTTAACAGCTGAGGTTTTCCTGATCCTGGAGGGCCTGGCTCTCCTAGAGATATAGCAACTTGCCCACAAATGCACTTTTGGAATGCAAACCAACTGATATAAACCATCTTCCAACCACCTCCTTTATCAGACTCTCACACTCCAGGCCACTAGCCACCTGCTGTAATCACCGCAGGGCAAGATACCAGACAGCTAGTGACAGCCCCTATTCCACGGAGCCTGCTGAAATTATTCAAACTAGGAAATCTTAATTAAGCTTGCTTACCCTGCCTCACCAGTTCCTTCCTGCAGGAACCATTATGAGAGGAAAATTACTTTGCCTGGAGTTTTTCCCTGTCATCTGGGTCATGTTCGGGCCTGATGCCTTCCTGGGAACTCCTCCTCCTCCCCCCATGGCACAGTGTCCCTTCCTCTTGGGAACTGTGAGTAATCAACTATCTTTTCGTGGTAATTATTTCCTGATCTGTCAGCTATACTAGATTTCAAATTTTCTATTAATGCTATTTTATTTTCTTTTACTTTATTTTTTTTTTTGAGACAGTCTCACTCTGTCGTCCAGGCTGGAGTGCAATGGAATAATCTTGGCTCACTGCAAGCTCCACCTCTCAAGTTCAAGTGATTCCCCTGCCTCAGCCTCCCGAGTAGCTGGGATTACAGGTGTGCACCACCACGCCCGGCTAAAGGGGGAAAGAGGGAGGGAGGGGAAGCCGAGAGCCTACAGGACCCCATATTTCCAGGCAGTCTCCCATCCGAGTACTAACTAGGCCTGACCTGCTTAGCTTCCGAGATCAGACAAGATCCAGTGTGTTCAGGGTGGTACTGCCATAGACCAAGTGCTCTGTTTTAAGCCTTACAGCAAAGACTAACCTGAAATCACCTGATGTTAACCCATCAGTTATCTTTCTGTGGTTCTGTCTCCCTGTCCTTGACTTACCAGAAAAGTATCGTAGCTTTGAAAGGACAGATATGCTTCTTGTTTTGTTTCTGCTTTCTTCAGCCCCTTTTCTGTCTATAAAGCCAACCTACTCTGCCTGACTCATTGGAACACCTATACTATCTCATAATATGAAATGTTGTCTGATTCTAGAATTGCAATAGAGATAATTGAGATCTTTAATCCAAATTTGTTGCAATTTTGTCTTTGACAGTTCCCTCCCACACTGAGCAGGGCTGAGCTGTGTACCTGATATGTTGCCGTAGAAATGATGACATTTGGCCGGGCGAGGGGCTCGTGCCTGTAATCCCAGCGCTTTGGGAGGCCCAGATAGGTAGATCACCTGAGGTCCGGAGTTTGAGACCAGACTGGCCAACATGACAAAACCTTGTCTCTACTGAAAATATAAACATAAGCTGGGTCTGGTGGCACATGAATCCCAGCTACTTCCAGCTATTTGGGAGGCTGAGGCAGGAGAATCACTTGAACCTTGGAGACGGAGGTTGCAGTGAGCTGAGATCACGCCATTGCACTCCAGCCTGGGTGACAGAGTAGGACTCCATCTCAAAAAAAAAAGAAATGATGGAATGTGACTCAGAAAGCTTCATTGTAAAGACATCACCACTTCCTCCCTGCTCACTGGTATTACTCATGGTGGGAGCCAACTGCCACGTTGTGAGGACACTCAAGCAGCCCCTGAAAGGAAGAACTGAAACCTCCTGCAGCCTCCTGCCAACAGCCAGCACAGACTTGCTGGATACATTTGACACCTTGGAAGCAGATCCTCCTGCCCCAGCCAGACCTTCAGATGACTGCATCCCTGATGGGTATCTTAACTGCAACCTCATGAGAGACCCTGAGTCAGAACCAAGCCACTAAGCCTGTCCATAATTCCTGGCCATCGAAATCATGAGACAGAATAAATGTCTGCAGTTATTTTAAATGGCTATGTTTTGGAGTAATTTGTTACACTCACTAGGTACCTAATACATTCCTCTTTCTTGCTGGCGATCCTACTCCAGCCCACCCTCTATCCTTACCTGGGAGCCATCGCAGGAGGAAGTAATCATCAGGACTGGGCGGGGCAAATAGCACATCTTGGATGTTCTCCCGGAACTGAGGACAGATAGGGAGAGACCTGGGTCAGAGGCCAACCACTCTCAGTCCTGCAGGCCTCTACTGTCCTTGAGGAAGGGGATGTTTGAGTGAAGAGGGCCCACCAGGGCTGAGAGGATCAGGGCCTGGGTCAAGCTTGACAGTTTGTTTTCTCTCTCTGGGAAATGGGATGAGATAAAGAATCAACTGCGCTAAACATCAGAGACAATTAAACGTGGATTAAACACAGAGAGGGTTTACAAGCCTGACTCAGGGATGTGGGGGCAAGGAGGAACCCTCTTTAGGGCCCTGATCTTTATCCTTAGGAAGCCTTTAGGCCTGCCTTTGCCCAGCCAACAGTACTGCCCACATTTATCACGGCCCAGAAATTCCATTCCTTCCTGTCCACCTCAGGGCAACTGGTAGGGGTCATTCCTCACTAGGTGCCACAGGCACTGGGTCCTGGACTCCGCCTTCCCTGGATTCACAACATCACTTGCAAAATTAGGACAGCGATACTTCCTCGGAGTGTTGGCATGGGTTTGTTGAAATTGACACCACCTGGTGTTACACACAGGTGTTTCACCCTGCCTCTCAGTCCCCTACCCTCTACTCCTGTGGTCCCATCAGATGCCTCTTTGAACCAGGACAAGCCATCTCTCACCCATAACAGAGACCCAAAAGTCACTGTCATCATGCCATCCCTCTTGTCCCAGGCTTCATCTACCACCTGATACGTCCAGAGCAACTGCCCATGATTCATCCCAGCTGTTAGGGCATGTGGCTTCAGGGTTGAGGATGAGACTTCCAGGCCCAGACCCAAACAGGTGGATGTCCAATCCTGAGCTGGGCTACACCTGGCCTGGGGGCGGGGATGAGAGGTGAGGAAGGACTCCTGGCTACATCTGCCTCCACCACCCACTGGACAAGCAGAAAGCCAGAGCCCAATATGAGGACACATGAGAGCACACAGTGTGCACAGGGCCTGGAACACAGTAGGTGTTTGTAGTAGTCTGGGTTGCCCTGAGACAGAGTTCAGGGCAAGTTTCTGAGGGAGATGGCCTGAGAAATACAAGTAGGGAAGTGTGGAGATGAGATGGAGAATGGAAGGCAGCTGTATAGGGTTGGTTATCAAGAAAGTACAGAAGAGCTCAAACCCAGCAGGGATTCTGGGTGACAGCAGGGAACCTGCCCATCAGAGTTTCCTTACCTGAGTTGGGAGGGAGCTGGGGTATTTATACTGCAACTCAGAACAGCCTTTGGTTGAGGGCTGCTCTGGGGGCTGTCAATTCTGCTGGCACTTCTGGCCTGCTGTGCACACAATTCAGAGAGTCTTTAGGTGGAGACACAGAGGTGCTGCCGCTGGGAAGTAGGGAGGGTGGGGTGATATTGAGACTGGATTCTGGAACATGGGGGAGGCTCAGCTCCTCTGCTAAGATGTGTTCTTCCAGGCCCTTGGTCCCTCACTCACCCAAGAATGGCAGGGAGGACCCCGCCGGGCATGGTGCACTTGTTTTAAGTAAATATCGAACCCTAAAGAGTTTTGCAGAAAGTGATTCATTTAGGCAGAGAGAGAAAAAGAGGAGAAAGAAATAGAGAGAGAGAGCAGCTTCCACAATGTCATGGAAGGGGATCCAGAAATGGAGTGTGCCCAGATGTGGGAGAAAGGGAATTTTAACCTGCCAGATATTCCCATTCTATTCAAGTTTTCTGTCCTATGAAAGGAGTTCCTTTAAACTTCCCCTGGAGTGACTGACTTTTGATTCCGCCCAGCCCCTGCTCCCCCCGCCCCACCCGCCCCACCCCCGCACCTTTAAGCTCCAGGCTGCAGACCTGGGTGGAGGTATGGCGCTGGCAAGTTCTTGCCTTTGAAACTACGCACCCTTGTGGACACAGGGAGGGAATACATTGCCTCAGTCACCCCTCTGAACAGGAAAGTCCAACTGCTGTTGGGACACGGGTGTCGATCGCTCTTTAGCTACTTCCTGCTGAAATGGGGCATAGAAGGGGCCCTACAGTTGAGGTTTCCCTCAGAGGGGAGTCTTTCAGTGGTGCAGGTTGATCCTGAGGTCCATGAGAGTGCTCATGAGCCAGGGACATTGGGGTTCCAGCTGCAGGATTATTTGTGGCTTTATGGTTCTAGAAGAAATGAATGTGACAAGAAGGTTGAAGATGAAAAACCCAGAGGCCAACATACATGGAATGGTTATAAACAGGCCTAGGAGAGGATAGAGCCAGGGCAGCCCGTTGTTAGACAAACTCCATGATCTTATTTCTGGAAGGTCTTTAGTTCTGTGTTCCATGGATTCTTGAGTTCTTTAACTTTGCTTAAAACAACACTTAAGCCGGGCGCAGTGGCTCACGCCTGTAATCCCAGCACTTTGGGAGGCCGAGGCGGGTGGATCACAAGGTCAGGAGATCGAGACCATCCTGGTCAACATGGTGAAACCCCGTCTCTACTAAAAATACAAAAAATTAGCTGGGCATGGTGGTGCGTGCCTGTAATCCCAGCTACTCAGGAGGCTGAGGCAGGAGAATTGCCTGAACCCAGGAGGCGGAGGTTGCGGTGAGCCGAGATCGTGCCATTGCACTCCAGCCTGGGTAACAAGAGCGAAACTCCGTCTCAAAAACAAAACAAAACAAAACACAACACATAATTGATTTACAAAGTAGCAGCATTCTTTTCCTAGAAAGAGACAGATTCCTTCTCTCTCTGTTGTTTGCAGATTTAGGGCCCTTCCACTTTGGAGAGCTACAGCAGCTAAAGAGTTAAGCTGTTTCTGCAGAGGGAGTTAGCAAATTTTTATGTTGTTAATTAACTCCTGGGGTAGCTTACAGCAACTGAATCGGGCTACTAATTTTTCTAATGCCAGCACCAAGTTTTCCGATTTATTTCCTCAACTTTCCCCCCTGCTCCGAAAGGGATAATTGCAGTTGGAGAGATAGTAAAGAGTGAGAGTCCTGTTAAGGCCAGGAAGTAAATTAGACTCGTGAGTAGTTACTTTCTGGGGAATCGCGGCGGAGGAGCAGGTGCGGGTCCTCTAAGGCTGGCAGGTGGATGAAGGGTCGTCTCCTGGAGCTTCAGGCCGTGGAGTGGAGGGTGTATGACTTTCTTCAGGTGTCCAAGCTTTCAGCTGAGCGTGATGAATCCATGAGTCAATTCCCACCACCTTAACTACCGTTGAGGTAGACAGAATAACCGAAAATCGTCCTTCCCAAGATGGGCCTAGAGAGGGAGAGTCTGAGGGGAGAACCTTAACAAGCACCAAGTCTCCAGGGCAGAACAGCTCTTTCCCTTTTTTCCTAGGGCGTCCTTCAGGTGAAGTTCTAAGAGACCTGTTGCTACTTAGCCAAGGAGGTTATATATATATTTTTTTTTGGTGGGGGGAGGAAGGCAGGAAGGAAGGGAGAAGGACGGTAGGGAGGAAGGAAGGGATGAAGGAAGGAAGGAAGGGAGAAGGACGGTAGGGAGGAAGGAAGGGATGAAGGAAGGAAGGAAGGGAGGAAGCGGGGAGGGAGGGAGGGAAGGGAAGAAAGGAAATCAAGCAATGAAAGAGACATTGCCGACCTGGATCTAGCGGTTTACAAGTTGATTTCTTTTTTTTTGAGAGAAGGAAAGAAAAAAAATAATAAGTAAAGGAGAGGAAGAAAGAGGAGAGAAAGAGGGAGAGTAAATGGAAATATTGCTTTATTTTGAAAAAAATTGGGTATTAATAATGGCCAATCAATGTTTCATTTAAACTAATGGGTGGAGGTTATATTTTTATTAGAGCTGCTGTTTCCTTGTCTAATCCAAGATCATTAGTAAGAAAGGCCCATCCATAAAGCATCTCATAAGAGCTGAGTCCCATTTTCTGAGGAGAGTTTCGAACCCTTCCGAGTGCTATTGGTAATAGAGAAGACCGTGAGAGGTGGGGGTCCGGTGCCAGTTTCTTTGGGTATCTCCTGAGAATTTCGCTCATCGTTTCTATTTTGCCTGAGGCCTGAGGCCTCCGAGCGCAGTGGAGGTGACCCTGTGTTCCTGACGCCCTGGAACTTCCTTGGGTCACTGCGGCTTTAAAGGCAGGGCCATTATTGCTTGGAAGACAGCGAGGGAGTCGGAACCGAGGGATTCATTCGAACTTTGATGACCTCTTGGGCTTTCTCTGTTCTACAGGGGAAAGCCTCAACTCAGTGTGTATGAGTACCCACACATACTAGCAGATATTGGTATCCGCAAGACTTAGGCATATGGGCAAAGTCCATTTGCCAGTCCTCGCCTGGGCAATGACCGGCTCGCTGTTCCCTAGGAGGAGCTTTGCGATGTGTCGAAGGATTATTTTTCTGGCATACTTCACATCCTTTGACTATTTGTTGGACAGCCTTGAAGAGACCTTTGTCTGTAAATACAGATTTGGCCATCCGATGTGTATTCTCTATCCCCATATGGAAGGTTCGATGCAGAGTTTTAAGTACTTTCCACCAGCTGGCAGCAGGTAGGAGCACTCTTCCGTCCTCAGTAGCTAGCCATGCTGAAGGAAGAAGATTGTGTCCCTGGGAGATTGCCCACTCTACTCTTCTGCGGAGTATTGAGGTCTAGTTCCCTGGAGAGGGTTTTCCCATATTAAAGGTCCTTCTATGAATTCTTGTCTAGCTGCCCTTTTTGCCCCTAGGTGAGCTCGGTGATTGCCCTCTGCTACTTTCTCACTTCCTTTCCGGTGACCCCCACAGTGTAAGACTGCTACCCTTTTGGTTCTTGGACAGCTTGTAGTAGTCTAAACTTTCCTTATGATATTTGACGGGAGTTCCTGCCGAGGTTAGGAAGCGTCTTTCCTTCCTAACCTCGTATGGCAGCATGAGCATGCAGAACCAGGTCAGTATATTTGGAATCTTGTATTTAATCTCTTTGCTTTTCATAATTTTAGAGCTTGAGTGAGGGCTACTAGTTCGGCCAGCTGGGCACTAGTCCCAGGAGGAGGGAATTGCTTTCAAGCACTGTTCGATCACTGACTACTGCATATCCTGCTTTTTGAACTCTATTTTCCATAACGGAACTTCTGTCAGTGTATAGGTTCAGGTCAGGATTGGCTAGAGGAGTATCTGAGAGCCTCTCGAGCCGCATAGTTCTGAGCTATAACCTGCTGACAGTCATGTTCTGTCTGCTCCTTCTTCAGGAAGAAAAGTAGCTGGGTTGAGGGCTGCACATGCCTGGCTCATGGCAAAGGCATGCACATAGGCAGAGGCCTTGCTGAGTCCCAGGACAGTCCCCCTTATCCCTGCATGGGTGTAATGAGCAGACCTGCCTCTTCTGCAGGGTGGGGCCTCCCCAGCGCCCCACACACCACAGGCTGGAGCTTGAGCCACAGGGGTAAAGTCAGGAACTCTCCCCTGCTCTTGTCCCCTCCCACTGTGTCCCTGCTCCCAGCACCTCTGGCCCATCTTCTTTCTTTCTTACAAGACAGAGTCTTGCTTTGTCGCCAGGCACCAGGCTGGAGTGCAGTGGTGCGATTTCAGCTCACTGCAACCTCTGCCTCCCAGGTTCAGGCAATTCTCCTGCCTCAGCCTCCCAAGTAGCTGGGACTATAGGCCCGCACCACCACACCCAGCTAATTTTTGTATTTTTTTAGTAGAGACGGGGTTCCCCCATATTGGCCAGGATGGTCTTGATCTCTTGACCTTGTGGTCCACCCACCTTGGCCTTCCAAAGTGCTGGGATTACAGGCATGATCCACCATGTCCGGCCCCCTTCCTTCCTTCCTTCCTTCCTTCCTTCCTTCCTTCCTCCCTCCCTCCCTCCCTCCCTCCCTCTCCCTCCCTTCCTTCCTTCCTTCTTTCCTTCCTTCCTCCCTCCCTCCCTCCCTCCCTCCCTCCTTTCCTTCCTTCCTTCCTTCCTTCCTTCCTTCCTTCCTTCCTTTCCTTCCTTCCTTCCTCCCTCCCTCCCTCCCTCCCTCCCTCCCTTCCTTCCTTCCTTCCTTCCTTCCTTCCTTCTTTCCTTCCTTCCTTCTTTCTTTCCTTCCTTCCTTCCTTCCTTCCTTCCTTCTTTCCTTCCTTCCTTCCTCCCTCCCTCCCTCCCTTCCTTCCTTCCTTCCTTCCTTCCTTCCTTCTTTCCTTCCTTCCTTCCTTCTTTCCTTCCTTCCTTCCTTCCTTCCTTCCTTCTTTCCTTCCTTCCTTCCTTCCTTCCTTCCTTCCTTCCTTCCTTCCTTCTTTCCTTCCTTCCTTCCTTCCTTCCTTCCTTCCTTCCTTCCTTCTTTCCTTCCTTCCTTCCTTCCTTTTTCCTTCCTTCCCTCCCTCCCTCCCTCCCTCCCTCCCTCCCTTCCCTCCCTCCCTCCCTCCCTCCCTTCCTTCCTTCCTTCCCTCCCTCCCTCCCTCCCTCCCTCCCTCCCTTCCTTCCTTCTTTCCTTCCTTCCTTCCTTCCTTCCTTCCTTCCTTCCTTCCTTCCTTCTTTCCTTCCTTCCTTCCTTCCTTCCTTCCTTCCTTCTTTCCTTCCTTCCTTCCTTCCTTCCTTCTTTCCTTCCTTCCTTCCTCCCTCCCTCCCTCCCTCCCTCCCTCCCTCCCTTCCTTCCTTCCTTCCTTCCTTCTTTCCTTCCTTCCTCCCTCCCTCCCTCCCTCCCTCCCTCCCTCCCTCCCTTCCTTCCTTCCTTCCTTCCTTCCTTCCTTCCTTCCTTCCTTCTCTTTCTTTTTGAGATAGAGTCTTCTTGCTCTATCACCCAGGCTGGAGTACAGTGGCATGATCTCAGCTCACTGCAACTTCCTCCTTCTAGGTTCAAGCAATTCTCCTGTCTCAGCCTCCTGAGTAACTGGGATTACAGGTGCGAGCCACCACACATGGCTAATTTTTGTATTTTTAGTAGAGACAGGGTTTCACTATGTTGGCCAGGCTGGTCTCAAACTCCTGACCTCAAGAGATCTGCTCACCTCAGCCTCCCGAAGTGCTGAGATTACACACATGAGCCATCTCACCCAGCCTTGGCCCATCTTCTTCAAGCTGGTTTCTGAGTATTTTTCTCCTCTGCCCCAAAGCCTCCCTGGGCACCTTGTTACCCTCACTAGAATGAGGGTAAATGCCTTCATCTGGACTCAAGGCCCTTTTGGGTCCCTCCTGAGCTGATTTCCTTCCCTTCTCCCTTGTCTCAGGTCCCTTGCCTCCTCTCCATTCTCCTTCCAGCATTTTCTTCTGCTGCTCCCTCTCCCTGGAATGCCTTTCTTGCAACACCCTGTAAGTTACATCTTTGATTAATAAAAATGAGGAAGGCTAAGCATGGTGGCTCATGCGTTTGCTTGATTAATTGATTAATCCCACACTCTAGGATGGTGAGGCAGAGGACTGCTTGAGGCCAGGAGTTGGAGACCACTCATCCTTATGAAAAACCAAAGGTGGGGGCAGCTATCTCATGAATTTGGGTCAGTAACAGCTTTTCCTATCAATAGTCTTAGCTACTGTCAGTGGGTTTTCCCCCTTATTTCCATATGAATTACAGGCTTCAAGAGTGTGCTGCAAAGAACATTATTCCTTGCCACAGAGAACATTATGAAGGTGCAGGCAGTGGCTCTAAGGGATTGGTGGGGTCAAATCTCTCGGGTGACAGACTGTCCTGGTTGCCTGGGACTGAGGGGTTTCCTGAAAAATAGGAGTTTCAATTCTAAAACCAGGATAGGCCTAGAAAACAGGGACGGTTGGACATCTTAACTCTTCCCCACACTGTTAAGGCCAGAAGCTCACTCCTAGGAAGCATTAATCCAAGCCCAGTGACAGGTTAACAGCTGACTGGCATGGATTTGAATTCTGACTCTGGCACTAATTTGCTGTGTAACTTTGGGTAGGCCACTTAACCTCTCTGAGTTTTGGTCTAAAAGCTGACAGGTTGAATATATTTGGATAAGGTATGCAAGCACCTGGCCTGGAACCTGACATCAATAGGCCTCCAATGAAGAGTCACTTGAAGGTAGGTGTAGTGGCATGCTCCTCCAGCTATTGCGGGGAGGCTGAGGCAGGAGGATTGCTTGAGCCCGGGAGTTTGAGACCAGCCTGGACAACATAGTGAGTTCCTGTCTCAAAAAGAAAAAAAAAAAGTCACCTGATGGTGGTTTCTGCTCTCCAGACCTGGATGCTAGCTCCTAGCTAAAAGACTGAAAGTCCTGTGCCCCGGGACTTTCCCTCCCGCTGGGGATGCTGAATGAGGCAGATGGTTAGAGCTGGGCGTGTCCACACCCTAGTCAGTCACACCCAGCCTGCACTGGCTTCTCGGCAGCCATCTTCCCCTCTGGATATGAACCCCCAGGAGGAATGCGTGGACTTGTTTTTGTTGGGGTGGTTTTTGTTTTGTTTTGTAGAGATGGTATTTCCCCATCTAGCCCAGGCTGGGCTCACTCGATCCACCCACTCCAACCTCCCAAAGTGCTGGGATATTACAGGCAGGCACTAATAACAAGCTGGCTAGCTTGTGGACCGCTGTATGCTCAGAGCAGCTCAAGGCTGGGGGCGCACAACAGGGATTTGCTGGGTATCAATTCTTTTGTTTTTGATTAATTGAATGGAATCTCATGGTGGAGCGGGGAAACCCAGAGCTTGTTGGTGGGGCAGAGTACAGGCAGGTGTGGGGGGCGGCCTGGGGTGGAGGAGGTAGAAGTGGGAGGGGCAGGTAGAGACAAGTGAGGCAGGCTAGGAGCCAGGGACCAGCAGGGTTGGAGGGGGAGGGTGGAGGAGGGGAGAGACAGGCGCTGGAAGTGGGAAGGGTTTGGGGTCCCTGGGAGATGGTTTGAGTCCCTGATCTCATACGTTCTGTGACGTGACCTCCAGCAAATCCCTTCCCCTGTCCGAATGTCAGTTCCCAAATCTGTAAAATGGGATGGTAATTATGACAACCTCAGTTACTGTGAGGATTAATGAAGTCTGTGCAAGAAGCCTTTAGCGTGGGCCCAGGGCCTCCCTCTTTTTCTCTCTCTTCTGATCTGGCCACACCCTCTAGCCGCCCAGCCCCCTGCTCTAGGCCTACCACTTGCTGTGTGATCTTGTGAAGTGATTGTCCCCTTTCTGTCTCTAGCATGTGACAATAACAATCCCTAGGTCGCTGAGTTTTGGTGAAGATGAGTTGAAATAATACCCATAGCCTAGTGCTGGGTACACAGTCAGAGTGAGTGGCTGTTGTACTCCTTAGGATGATCACACACAGACATGCACACAAGCACATGCATACACACATGTGCACATACGCATATATGTGCCCACACATGCACGTGCGCCCACAGATGCACACATGCACAGGTGTGTCCACACACGTGAACACACGCACATGCTTGCCCATACACACGCATACATACACACGTGCCCGCACACAGGCATGCCCACACACATACACACACGCACATGCGTGTTCACACACACATACACACATGCACACATGCTTTTCCAGGCTTTGGTAGCTTATGGGAGTCCCTGAACAACACAGGACTATAGCACATAGCAAATACACATTGAATCCCTGCCACCCCACTGGGCTTTGCCCACAGACTCACCCAGGCACCACCCTGCTCTCTTGGGGGCCCCCCACCCCAACCCCTACCCCGTCACCACCACTGAGGCTGATTAACAAAAACACATCAACTTCCTTTACTTCTGAGGTCTCCCCTTTAAGGGAGGCAGAAATAGAACATTCTTTTTCGGGGAGAGAAAGGGGTTTAATAAAAACCGGTATAATTAGTTAAATACTGATCTCGGTTAGGCCCTCTCGGTGTGTGGGCCCAGTCTTGGATGGCTGCATCCCCCAGGGAGCCCCCCTCACCTCGGGGTCCGAGGTGGCACCAGGAGGGGGCTGGAGGTGGCCAGCACCAGCGGCTTCCTGCTCAGCTCCCTGAGGCAGGCCGGCCGCTGGGCGGTGGGACGTCACCACCGCAGGAAATCGCGAATGAACTTCCAGAGCTTGGTGACCCACAGGTTGACGCCCAGGTCCATCAGGTACTGGATCTCGGGCGTGAGCATGCGCCGGCAGAGCTGTGCGTGGCGCTGCCCGATGCTCTTCTTGAGGTTGTAGCCCAGGATGGACTTGGTGCCCAGCGGCTGCCAGGGCTGCATGGTGTCGTCCTGGATGGCAGCGGCATCCACGGCGTGGCCCCCGTCGATGCAGATGGTCCGCATGCGCTCGTTGGCATGGCGCAGGGCGGCCACCTCGCGGGCCATGCGTTCCCGCCCGAAGGCCTCCACCTTGCGCCAGAAGCTGGCGTTGAAGTGGCGGTAGAGGCGGGCGTCCAGCATGTTCCAGGTGGTGGCGCGCCCATACAGCTCCCCGGAGAGCCGTGGCACCGGCGAGTCGCGGCGCGCATTGAGCTTGAAGTAGAGCACGTCCTCCAGCTCCCAGCACAGCAGGTCCTTCAGCAGCACCAGCGACTCGTCGAAGTACTCCTGCAGCAGCACCAGGTGGAAGCGGCGCTCCACCTCCAGGATGTGCTCCTGCACCTGCGGGCTGCGGGGGTCCAGGCCGCTGTCGTAGCCCAGGTCGAAGAAGAGTAGGTTTCGGAGGTAGTGGGCATTGAAGCCGTTGGGGTCATAGTAGCGATCGGGGTCTTGCAGGAACTCGGCCAGCTTGTCAGCGCCCGAGAGCTTCCACGTGAGGGGCACCACCGGCCCGAAGTAGTGGAAGGAGGACTCGAACAGGCGAGCGGGGTCGCGGAGCACCGTGATGAAGGTGGCGTTGGGCGGCACCAGGCCGCGCACCTCGTCGTAGTGGAAGCGCATGTGGTTGCAGATGATGTTGAAGCAAGCCCCGGGCCGGTAGTCCTGCACCAGGCTGCGGGCAAAGAAGGTCGGGTAGTCGAAATCGTTGCGGCCGTTCGGGAAGGCGAACTTGAGCCTGTGCTTCTGGCCGAAGCGGAAGAGGATGTTGAGGAGGGTGCTGCTGGCCGTCTTGTGCGTCTTCAAGAACACGATGTTGTGCCGCGGCTGACACTCTCCCGCTGAGCTGTTGGCTCGGGTCACTGCCTCTGGCTCAACCAGGGGTGGAGAGCAGGACGCTGCAGCCTCTGGGGTCCTGCCGGGGACAGAGAGATGGGGAGAGCCTCAGGGGCCTGCTGGGGCCCTCAGGACTCTGGTAGCTAGAGAGGGAGATTGTTGGGACAGTGGTGGCAAAGGAGCTAGGACAGTGGGACCTGTGGGGCCTGAGTCCAGGATGGGTGCCTGGATGGGTGGTTTGGCCTCTCTGGCCTCAGTTCCTCCTCTGTGAAATGGGGACAATAACAGGCTCTGTTCATGGTATTGTGAGATGACACACACAGGCTCCCGTCTCATTCATGGCCACTGTGTTGCTTGTATCATGAATCAGTATCAGCTTGGGCCACAGTAAATTGCCATATTTTTTTTTTTTTTTGAGACAGAGTCTTACTCTGTCACCAGGAGCCAGGCTGGATGGTGAGATTTTAGCTCACTGCAACCTCCGCCTCCCAGGTTCAAGCAATTCTCCTGCCTCAGTTTCTGGAGTAGCTGGGATTACAGACGCACACCACCACACCCAGCTAATTTTTGTATTTTTAGTGGAGACAGGGTTTCACTATGTTGGCCAGGATGGTCTTGATCTCTTGACCTCGTGATCCACCCGCCTTGGCCTCCCAAAGTGCTGGGATTACAGGTGTGAGCCACTGCGCCCGGCAAGAAATTGCCATTTTATAGGACAAAAATGGTCAGTTTTTGTAGAAATTTGCGGTTTTCTCTATTTCAACCTAATATCATCAACCACTGGTATTGCACCAGCTACAGGCTGTGTAGGGTCTATGCAGAGCAGCCCCATGAGGAGGCGGGAGAGCCTGGTTCTCAGGAGCTGGGCCTGGAGTCAGGCAGACCCCAGTTTGAATCCACGCCCATGGACAGGTCGCCCGACTGTGGCCCCACTGGAGTCTCAGATGATGCTACTCCGAGCCCTGTATACAGACAGTGTTACCTGATTCTCATGCCCCATGAGGAAGGCTCTGTTTGTTTGTTTGCTTTGTTTTGTTTTGTTTTTTTGAACAGAGTCTCACTCTGTTGCCTAGGCTGGAATGCAGTGGCGCAATCTTGGCTCACTGCAACCTCTGCCTCCTGGGTCCAAGCGATTCTCCTGCCCAGCCTCCCGAGTAGCTGGGATTACAGACAAACCATACCCAGCTAATTTTTGTATTTTTAGTAGAGACAGGGTTTCATCATGTTGGCTAGGCTGGTCTTGAACTCCTGACCTCAGGTGATCTGCCCACCTCAGCCTCTCAAAGTGCTAGGATTACAGGTGTGAGTCACCGCTTCTAGCCGAAAGGCTCTGTTATTATTCCCACTTCACAGATGGGTACATCAAGGTTCAGGGTTACATGGTAAGTTCTGCCATCAGTGGAATTTCTGTCTGGCAAAGCATGGTGCAGGGTGCAGAGTGGCTGCCCAAGATCACGGGGGCAGGCCCTGTGGTAATTATGGGGCCCCATGGGTGGGGCGCCATCCCTCCCCCCACCATACCCATCATCTGCCCAGCTGGACCACTCACGTGGGGGCCAGGCCGGCGTGCAGCGGGGGCACAACATAGGAGTACAGCAGCAGCAGGAAACTGGTGAAGAGTGCGCCCAGCACCAGCCCCTTAGCCATGGACTCCCAGTGCTTCTTCTGCGATGGCAGCATCTCAGGCACCTGTGGGGGCAGCACACAGTGGGCAAGTGTCAGGAAGTTGGCCCCAGGGCACACCCAAGACTACCCACACCTGGCATCCGAGACCTGCCTTTGCCTGCTCTGTGGCCCCCCAGCAGGGTCCAGACAGGGACAGAGAGATGCTGGAGAGACCGAGAGGCAACCACCTGGAAAGAGACAGCCCCAGGGCTGCAGAGACAGTGGGTGAAGCCACTCAAACAGAGGTTGGGGAATGGGGCAGGGAGAAGGTTGACATTTAAAAATTAAAATGAACCAGGTAGCAGAACCAGGGCCTCAGACTTTCCACTCCTTTTAAGTTTTAAGCTGGCTGATAATAAAAGAAAAAGAAGAAAAATAAGGTAACAAAGATTTGTTACCTTATTTTTTAGTTATCTTGTCTTCTGATTCTTTTTCTTTTCTTTTTTATAAAAATACGTATTTTTAAAAATTCTTTGATTTTACTTTAAATTCTCCCAAATCCTGAAGTTATCTTATTGTTTATACCTTTTAGGTCATCATAATGAAATAATTCTCTTTTTTATATTTTAATTTTTTTTTTTTTTTTTGAGACAGAGTCTTGCTCTGTCGCCAGGTGCCAGGCTGGAGTGCAGTGGCACGATCTTGGCTCACTGCAACCTCTGCCTCCCAGTTTCAAGCAATTCTCCTGCCTCAGCCTCCCGAGTAGCTGGGACTACAGGCGCACACCACCACAACCAGATAATTTTTTTGTATTTTTAGTAGAGACGGGGTTTCACCATGTTGGCCAGGATGGTCTCAATCTCTTGACCTTGTGATCCTCCCAGCTTGGCCTCCCAAAGTGCTGAGATTACAGGCGTGAGCCACTGTGCCTGGCTATTTTAATTTTTTTAAAATTAGAGACACAGTTTCGCCACATTGCCCAGGCTGGTCTTGAACTCCTGGGTTCAAGCAATCCACCTGCCTTGGCCTCCCAAAGTGCTGGGATGACAGACATGAACCATCGCACTCGACCACAAAACACTTTTCTAAGGAAAAAGGCTGGGCACAGTGGATCATGCCTGTCATCCTGGCACTTTGAAAGGATGAGGCAGGTGGAGTGCTTGACCCAGGAGTTCAAGACCAGCCTAGGCATATGGCAAGACCCTCTCTACAAAAAAAAATTTTTTTTTTTTTTTAATTCACCAGGTGTGATGGCACATGCCTATAGTCCTAGTTATCTGGAAGGCTGAGGCAGGAGGATTGCTTGAGCCTGAGTTCCAGTGAGCCATGATTGTGCCTCTGCACTCCAGCTCTGGATGACACAGTTAGACCCTGTTTCAAATAATAAGAAGGAAAAGAAGACTGTCTCCCAGTGCTCTGTGCTCCCCCAGGCTTGAGCCAGAGCTGTCTACAGGGAAGGCCAAGGGCTCTCTGGGCCTGAATCCTTCACTTTTCAGAAGCCTCAGCCAGCCCTACTTGTCCCATGTTCCACCAGTCCCACAGTGGTAAGGGCGACATGCCCAGTAAGAGGCCAAGGCTGTTCTCTCTTCACTGGCCCTTGTGCCCCCAGAGTCTGTAGGGGTGGCTGATCGAGAAACTGAGGCTCACAGCTGGGAAAAAGCGGGCTCAGTTTACACAGCTGGCCAGGCCTCTGCCTACACACCCACCCACTTTCCAATTGCCAGCTGGTAGGGTTGCCCAGTTCAATTTGAATTTCAGATAAACAAGGAATACAATTTTCTATAGTATAAGTATATTCCAAATATTTCACGGGACATAGTTACACTAAAAGTTATTCAAGGCCGGGCACTGTGGCTCATGCTGGTAATCCCAGCACTTTGGGAGGCCGAAGCAGGTGGGTCACCTGAGGTCGGAAGTCAGAGACAAACCTGACCAACACGGTGAAACCCTATCTCTACTAAAGATACAAAAATGAGCTGGGCATGGTGGTGTGTGCCTATAGTCCCAGCTACTCAGGAGGCTGAGACGGAAGAATTGCTTGAACCCAGGAGGTGGAGGTTGCAGTGAGCCAAGATCATGCCACTGCTCTCAAGCTTGGGTGACAGAATGAGGCTACATCTCAAAACAAAAAAAATTATTCAAACTTCAAGTTTAACCAGATGTCCTGGCGGTTGGATTATTGTTCTTTCTTTGTTTTATTTTTTAATTTTAAAATATGTGTATTTTATATTATTTTTGAGATGCCCAGGCTGGTCTTGAACTCCTGGGCTCAAGCAATCCTCCCACCTTGGTCTCCCAAAGTGCTGGGATTACAGGCATGAGCCACCGTGCCCGGCCTGTTGTTGTTGTTTGTCTGGGGGAGATGATCTAAGTGTGGCAACCCTATCAGCAGGGGAGTAAGATGTGGGCTGTGAGGGGGAGTTCAGGCTGAGGAACTGGAGTCCGGGAGACAGCTATAGCTTGGGGAGCCTCCCTGCCTCCTCTTAGTTGCAAAGCCAGGGCCCCAAACTTTTCATTCCATCATACTCTTGGCCCGAATTTTCATTCCTGTCCTGGCTCATACTGCACTGTGCCCTGGACCCCTGAAGCCAGGAAAAGTCACATGGGCTAATGACTACATGCGCGGCATTATCATCACTGTCCCTGAAGGCAGAAGCCAGTCAGCCTGCCTGGGGGAGGGTCACACACGTATTCCCTGGAAAAGTTACGCTGAGGTGGGAGGATCGCTGGAGCCTGGGGGGCAGAGGTTGGCAGAGGTTACCGTGAGCCAAGGTCATGCCACTGCACTTCAGCCTGGGCAACCAGAGTGAGGCCCCATCTCAAAAAAAAAGGCAATAATTGTTAGCATGTAAACAAATATGTTAACACATTTGTTATTTAACATATGAAGAAGCTTGCAAAGTAGGATAAATCTGCCAGCCATGGAGGGGCCCTAGCACCAACCATAGGCTCTGGGACCCTGAGCCTGTGTTTCAATCCAGCACTGTGGTTTCAGACAAGCCAAGAACCCTCATGGAGTCTCAGTTTCTCATCTGTAAAATGGGAAAGCTGGTCGCGCCCCTAGCTGTACTCTGGAGCTAAGCAAAGCAACCAGCACAGAGTAATCACTTAGCAGTACCCCTCCTGAGGCCCAGTGTGGGGGCGGGGCTCCCACAAAGCACAAACCTACCACAGCCTCAAGCACCCCTTCAGCCTCCCCCTCCCCAGGGGCCCAGCAGAGAACAGGGCAGAGTCGTGGGCCAGATCACAGTCCACACTCTGGGCCTCAGTTTCTCTGACTTTAAGATGAGGAGGGATTAGGATTCCTGTGGCAGGCCCTCTGAAAATCCAAAGGATCCACCCTGCCCCAGCAGCCCCACTCACCAGGGTACCTTCCGGAATCTGGGAAGCAGCAACAGTGGAGACGCTGAGGTCCAGGCCCTGCAGCAGGGGGCAGACCAACCTCTCTGCCTGCCAATCAGGCTCTACCTGGCCCCACCCAGGACAGTTTCTCCACCCCCCCATCCCATTATTGTTACACCCATTTACTCACTCATTTCATTCTCCCATTTGCCTTTTTTTTTTTTTTTTTTTGAGATGGAGTCTCCCCTATGTTGCCCAGGCTGGAGGGTAGTGGTGCAGTCTCGACTCACTGCAGCCTCCACCTCCTGGGTTCAAGTGATTCTCCTGCCTCAGCCTCCTGAATAGCTGGGATTACAGGTGCCACCACACCTGACTAACTTTTGTATGGTAGTAGAGACAGAGTTTCACCGTGTTGGCCAGGCTGGTCTCAAACTCCTGACTTCAAGCGATCCACCTGCCACAACCTCCCAGAGCGTTGGGATTACAGGCGTGAGCCACTAAAAACCCAGCCCCCATTTGCTATTTCTCAAACCTTGTCAGGCCCCCTCCAAGTGTGCTGGGTGCTGCCAGCTGCTGAGGCTTGGGCCATCCCTCCTAGGTTTACTTTTGAGCCCCTGTTAGAAGCCAGGCCCAGGGCAGGGACCTGCCTCTCCAGAGCATCTAACTGACCCTTCTCAGCTGCTACTTAGTGGATATCACTCCACCCCCCCACCCCACTGTCACCTCCATTTTGGTAGATGGGAAAGGTGAGCTTCCAGGAGTTGACAAAGCTTGCCCAGGGTCATTCAGCAAAGGCAGGGCAGGGCAGGAATTCGAGCCCAGGTCTATGGACCTCTAACGTGCAGCTTCCTGCATTGTCCACGACAGCCCCTGCCTGATGTGTCCCGAGCCCTGTCCCAAGCGAGGGGAAGGAAGGAGGGAAAGTTGCATTGCAGAAAGCGGGGGATGCGGGGAAGGGGGACAGGAAGCTCTGTCCTGGGATCATGGGAGGGTTCAGTCTCTGTGGGCTGAGCCAGCAGTCAGGATAAGGGGAAGGAAGCAGAGGGGGCCCTGACGTCTCGTCCCTCCTGTGCCAGCTACCTGAGGGGTCCAAGGCTGGTCATGCCTTTCCTGTGTAGCCACTGTGAACTTTGGGTATGAAGCTATGAACCTTACCCTCCCTGAGCCTCCGTCTCCTTGTGTGTGCAGTGGACACACAACAGCAAGATCAGGGCACACAGGGCCCTCTGTGATCACAGGCAGAGCCCCTGGGCAGACCGAGGTCAGGAGAGGAGCTAGCTGGCAGCCAGGAGCCTGGCTTGAGGGAGGACGGTCACTAGGCTAAAATTTAAAAATAAAATTCAAAAACGTTTAAACAATAAAATCAACAAGAAAGAAAAAAACTTAAATGAATTTAGTGTTTAGGCTTGGGTTCCATCTCCAAGATAGCTCATTACGCATATGCATATATTCCAAAATCTGAAAAATCTGAAATCCGAAACACTTCTGGTACCAAATATTTGGGATAAGAGATACTCAACCCTGTACCAGCCGTCCCTCCATCACAGGGTGCTGTGCGGATCCTCTGCATTCCACAAGGAAAGCACCCAGCCCGGGGCTGGCACAGAGCTGTCATCAAGCAGGACCTGCCATCATTGTCATCATCATCATCATCATGTTCCCAGGGTCCCAGCCATAGCCCGGGGCTGGCACAGAACTGTCATTAAGCAGGACCTGCCATCATTGTTATTATCATCATCATCATCATCATTATGTTCCCAGGGTCCCAGCCATAGCCCTATCAACGTGTGTGCAGGCCGGAAGACCAAGAGGCAGGGAAGCTGAGCCTCAGTGTCCTGAGAGGGCAAGAACACTTTCAGGGTTACACAGCAGCAGCAGAGATGGGACTAGAACCTGGGTCTCCCACCTCCTCCGCCCATGGTGGTGACAACCGCAGGCATTCAGGACAGATGGTCCCCTGTCACCAGCCCACCCCATCTATTCCTGTCCTTCTAGATTACACCCGTCACACTGGCTTGCATCAGTGCAGACAGCTGGCAGCAGGCCAGGCCCAGCCATCCTCCTGTTCAGCTGAACCGACACCCTCCAGGGAATGAAGGAGAAACAGGACTTGCTCCCCCAGTTATGCACACAGGGAAACCTTCTGGCTTAGAGCATCACCACCAGGCAGGCCTCAGGGTGTCCTACTTCCCTGTGACCCCTGTGGCAGAGCAGAAGAGGTACACTCACCTCTGGCTATGGCTGCTCCTTTCCACCGGCTGCCTGAGCCACGTCCATCTCCCAGGCTGCCTCTGCGGTCACTGGGAGACAGGAATGCTCCAATGACACCCAGCAGCAAGCTGGCTGCCTCCCTCCCACTCTAGTGGTGTGAATATTCATGAGTTTCCTTCCTGGGGATAGCAAGTGGCACACCCCAGTACCCTGCAGGTGTTGCCCTGGCCCTCTGCCCCCACTGGACAGCCCTGGCCAGTGCTTACCTCTCTCTGGACCCCAACAAGCAAGCAGCTCTTTCATGCAAGGGCATGGAAAGATTCCAGGTATCCTTGGGCCAAGGACACAGCAACCACAGAACCCTGCAGAGAGCCCAGAACAGGCTCTAAGCCTGAGTGAGGGACAGGGAGGTAAATGTGGTGTGGGGTGCAAGAGGGCTGATTGCTCCACCTACTGCATTTCGTGTAGGTCTCACGGTTTATGAATCAAGCACCTCTGTTAATCTACTCTCCTGGTGAAGAAACCAAAGCTCAGAGAAGTAACGTCACTGGCTCAAGGTCACACAGCTAGCAGAAAGCAGACAAAGCCGGAGTGCATACCATCCAGGGCTTAAAGATGCTGAGACACAACCAAGGACTAAGGTTTATCCAAAATCTGTGAGACTCCAGAAGGATGAGTAACAAACTCAGCCCGGAAGGCTTCCAGGAGGCAGAGCGTCTGACCAGGGCTCAGAAGATGAGTCTGGCAAGATAACACTTCCTGAGCTCTGAATCTTTCATCAAAGAGGGTGTCCTTGCGGGGCCTGGTGGCTCATGCCTGTAATTCCAGCACTCTGGGAGACCAAGGCGGGCAGATCACGAGGTCAGGAGTTCAAGACCAGCATGACCAACATGGTGAAACCCCGTCTCTACTAAAAATACAAAGTGTGGTGGCACTTGCCTGTTGTCCCAGCTACTGGGGAGGCTGAGGCAGAAGAATCACTTGAACACAGGAGGCACAGGTTGTAGTAAGCTGAGATCGTGCCACTGCACTCCAGCCTGGGCAGCAGAGCAAGACTATCTCAAAAAAAAGAGGTGTCCTGCTTCTACCTCTATCCCTGGTTGAGGAATGGTGATACACAGACACTCTGGACCAGCTCTGCAGGATTTGGGCTTATTGGAGATGCAGAGCCTCCCCAGGACCTTGGCAGGAAGAGGCAGTTCTAGGTGCCCTGGCCCTAAGCCCAGGAACCCTAGGACTCTGCTTAGGCACTTGAATTTTAGGTTCAGGTCAGTTGTCTCAACTTTGTCCATGGACAGAGGGTCTCCTTTGCCCAGAAAGGCCTCCTCCATCCTCCCTTCAGCACTGCTGCCTAGAGCCCCATCACGAACCAGGCAGATAGCACCATCTAGGGACCCAGGTGCCACCATCAATTAATGATCATTATTGTGACAGTCATTCGCCCCCCCCAATAAGCACTTTCATAGGTTAAGCAGCTGCCAGGCTCTTCCACAGAACGGTGGGCATCCTCACTTGCTCTGAGTCGCCCTTTCCCTCAAAGCCTCGCCAGTCCAGGAGCAGCCCCCAATCACCCATGAAATACCAGAGCTTCAACTGCCACAAGGCAGGCCCAGAGTACCCGTCTCTCTAGGTGCTGGAGTCAGGTTTGGGACATGGTACGGAGTTGTTTTACCCAGCCTAACATCCCGCTGACCTTCTGCCCTTTGAGCTGAGCTAGCTTGAAGACAGCTTTCCAAGGGTGAGTCAGGGCAGAGCTGGCATCAAACTG
Organism: Callithrix jacchus; assembly: GCF_049354715.1. Lineage (NCBI taxonomy): Eukaryota > Metazoa > Chordata > Mammalia > Primates > Cebidae > Callithrix > Callithrix jacchus. Next base: position 201,110,930 of record NC_133502.1, read on the forward strand.
CAGGGGTTGTCGTTTATGAGTGTGGACTCTGAACCCACAGGTCCACGGTCTATGCTTGGGACATCTCATGCATCATGCAGCCTCATAATCCTCTCTGGAGAGCTCCTGTTATTACCTCCATTTTATAGAGGGGTGAGGACCTCACCCAGTGAGAGTGAAGTGAGGGTAGGAGTGAGGGTAGGGGTGAGGAAGTGAGCAACTAGCCAAGGGAAGCAGAGATTTCCAAAGTAGGGAGTGCTGAAGGTAGACTGTGCTTCCAGCCCTGCCAGAGGGGTCTCTTCCCAGACTATTGATGACAACAGCTTTAGCTGGTTCTCCAACCGCACCCCAGGATTTTTTTTTTTTTTTGAGATGGAGTCTTGCTCTGCCGCCTAGGCTGGAATGAGTGGCAAGATCTTGGCTAACTGCCACCTCTGCCTCCTGGGTTCAAGCAATTCTCCTGCCTCAGCCTCCTGAGTAGCTGGGACTACAGGTGTGTGCCACAGTGCCCAGACAAAACTTTTTAAATGATAAAAGCAGTATACTGAAAGCTGGGCGCAGTGGCTCAAGCCTGTAATCCCAGCACTTTGGGAGGCTGAGGCAGGTGGATCACCTAAGGTCGAGAGTTCAAGACCAGCCTTACCAACATGGAGAAACCCCGTCTCTACTAAAAATATAAAATTAGTTGAGCGTGGTGGCATGCGCAGAGGTTGCACTAAGCCGAATTCGAGACCAGTAGCTGTAGTCTCCTGACCTCACGATCCACCCGTCTCAGCCTCCCAAAGTGCTGGAATTACAGGCTTGAGCCACTGCGCCTGGCCCCTGTTCTCCAATTTTTAAAGGCAGTTCTCTTCGCCTTGGCCACACGGCTAGACTACATTTCCCAGGCGCCCTTGCAGTTCAGTGTCCTCATGTACTGGGTTCTGGCCAATGAGATGTGAACAGAATGCCCGCTGATGAGGTTAAGTGGGTGGACCTTTTCTATAGTCTCCTTTCCCATTTACTGGATGAATGGAGCGGTCTCCAAGGATCTGGGCGGGGGCGGAACTGGGAGGAGCCTAGGCCTTTGCATCTCTACCCACCAATTGGATTTCAAGAAAACGAGAACGGAACTGACATTGTATTAAGCCTTTTAGAATTTAGTGTTTGTCTGCTACAGCAGCTAGCATTAACTAATATGCCTGTTTCCCTAGAATGAGCCACGCAGAGAGAAAAGCACATGTAAAGGCCCAGGGCAATTGAGAAACTAACGAACGTTCCACCTGACGGGAGTGCCCGGCGTGTGTCCGTATAAGAGGCTGGGTGGGCAGGGGAGAGACTACAGAGACAGCCAGAAAGTAGGGCAGGGTTAAGAGGAACATGCAGGGGCTGGGCGCGGTGGCTCATGCCTATAATCCCAACACTTTGAGAGGCCGAGGTGGGTGGATCACCTGAGGTCGGGAGTCTGAGACCAGCCTGGCCAACATGCTGAAACCCCATCTGTACTAAAAATACAAAAATTAGCCAGGTGTGGTGACATGCAGCTACCTGTTGGTCAGACCAGCCTGACCAACACGGTGAAACCCCGTTCTACTAAAAACACAAAATATTAGCTGGATGTGGTGGCATATGCCTGTAATCCCAGCTACTCAGGAGGCTGAGGCAGGAGAATCGCTTGAACCCAGAAGGCAGAGGTTGCAGTGAGGCGAGATCACGCCACTGCACTTCAGCCTGGGCGACAGAGTGAGATTCAGTCTCAAAAAAAAAGGGGGACATCATGCAGGGCTTTCAGGAAGCATGCTATCGAGTATGGCCTGGATCCTGCAGGCTGTAGGGAGGGCCCCTTGGGAGTGTCTTCAGCAGAGGAGTGAGCAGATGGGATTCCCATTGGGCTACTGGGTTAGAAATGAACTGTAGGAATGAGGAAGGAGTGGAAGGGGCAGGCCGACCTCCATGGTAGTTGTTATAGCTGTGCAGGTGTGACTTGGAGCAAGGAGAAGGCTAGGGGAGGACTGCAGCTGTCTGTAGACCACGCAAAGGCAGCATTCTGTTGGTGGCAGGGTGTGGAGGAGGGGAGGGAAGAGTTGCTGTTGGGTGACTGGCTGGCCGGGGGTGGAGCTAGTCCCTGAGTTGGGGAGGCCGAAAGAAGGCCAGGTTGAATGTTGGGGTGAAGTGGGTGGTATTCTGTTTGGAACATGCTGAGTCTGAGGGAGGTTTGGAATGATCATAGAATGCCTAAAGAGCAATAGGAGCAAAGAGGGGGTTTTTGGGGGAGGGAGAGGTAGGTAGGGACCTGGGCACAGAAGTGGGAACTGAGGCCATAGGAGTAGCTAGAGTCACCGAGGGAAGGGTGAGGAAGGACAGGGAGCCTGTGCCTTCGGAGCAGGATGAAGAAGAGCTCCCTAAGGTGATAAAAGAGGACAGTCAGGGCTGTATCAGAGTCTGCAGCACCGCTATTCCCCCATAAACCATTCCCCGGCCGGGCGAGGTGGTGCGCACCACCCAGCATTTTGGGGAGGCCAAGGCAGGCGGATAGCTTGAGCCCAGGAGTTCAAGACCAGCCTGGGCAACATAGTGAGACCCCGTCTGTACAAAAAATTTAAAAATTAGCCCACTGTGGTGGTGCAAGCCTGTAGTCCCAGCTACTCAGGAGGCCTCAGCAAGAGGACCCCTTGAACCCAGGAGTTTGAGGTTACAGTGAGCTGTGAACGTACCACTGCACTCCAAGCCTGGGCAACAGAGCAAGACCTATCTTAAAAAAACAAACCCCAAAAAACAAAAGCCATTCACCAACTGAGGCACATCCATGCTGTTTGCTCATATACACATACAGGAGGAACAGGGCTCTGGCAGAGAAAATGGTGGGTGAGTGTATCCCAGGGTTGCTTTCTGTAGCTGGAGGGGAATCCCATGGGGATATGGAAGGACGTTTTAGGAGTGGAGCAGGCCAGGTGTGGTGGCTCATACCTGTAATCCCAGCACTTTGGGAGGACAAGGTGGGCGGATCATGAGGTCAGGAGTTCAAGACCAGCCTGACCAACATGGTGAAGCCCAGTTCTTCTAAAAATACAGAAAATTAGCTGGGTGTGATAGCATGTGCCTGTAACCCCAGCTACTCAGGAGGCTGAGGCAGGAGAATCACTTGAACCCAGGAGGTGGAGGTTACAGTGAGCCAAGATCATGCCATTGCACTCCAGGCTGGGCTACAGAGCAAGACTCAAAACAAAACAAAACAAAAAAGAGTGGAGCAAAAAAATTCTCCCTATGGTGTTTGTACTGCAGATTTGACAGCAGCTATTACGGTCTGAGTGTGCCTCTTCTCAGACTCAGCAATCCACCTGCAGGAATATGGTTCAAAAATAATGTAACTATTAATTTGAGATGGGCGCATAAAAGTGGCCACTGCACTATCATTACCTCCAGTGCTCACAGAGCCTTTACCCCCATTTAGAAGATGAGGAAATTGAGGCTCAGAGAGGTTAAAAAAGAGTTGTCTGGCTGGGCACAGTGGCTCACGCCTGTAATCCCAGCACTTTGGGAGGCCGAGGTGGGCAGATCACCTGAGGTTGGGAGTTTGAGACTAGCCTGTCCCACATGATGAAACCTATCTCTACTATCAATACAAAAATTAGCTGGGTGTGGTAGCGCATACCTGTAATCCCAGCTACTTGGGAGGCAGGAGAATCGCTTGAACCCAGGAGGCGGAGGTTGTACTGAGCCGAGATCTTGCCATTGCACTCCAGCCTGGGCAACAAGAGCAAAACTGTCTAAAAAAAAAAGAGTTGCCTGATATTAAGCCTGGAATGCACTGTGTACAGAATAAACTTATTCATGTGGAGAAAATGTGTACATTCATACATGTGTGTAAGGGTGTGAAAAGATACTCAATTATAAATTCTAATTTCCTGGGGAGTAAGGCCATTTACTTTCTGGAACATATTTTGATTCTGTGATCACACACACACACACACACACACACCACACTTTACAAAAGAGCTTATATTGCTTTGGAAAAATAAATAAAGACATATCCACTTTGAAAATCTGCAGCCTGGCTGGAGGAAGAGGAAAAATTGGCTCATCTGAGCCCCACCTCTCCTCACTGTGTGGCCGAGGCAGATACACTGCCCTCTCTGAACCTCAGTGCACCAAGTGGGTTAGGGGCAACAGGCGCCTGGGACTGAGAAGGAGCTGGGGAGTATGGGTGGCACAGTGGAAGGAGCAGATGGGATAGGTTAGCCCTCCATCCAAGGGTACTGGGGAAGTGACTTCCAAGCATCCAGGAGCTTCCTCAATCTGAGCCCCTCTAGAATGGGGTGCTGGAGCAGAGAGGGGGAAGCCCACTCACTGGGGCATTTCAGCTGGATCCCAACTCGCTGGCTCAGAGGACCACTCCCAAAGTGTCAGCCCTGACATCTGGCCCCTGCTGCCCCCTAGGCTGCCCGCGTGGATACAGGTAGTAGCAGTTGAGAGAGAGAGTGTTTTTTGACAATTCAGAAAGCACTTTTTGATTATGCAGAATCATCTCTGCTGTTTCAAAGGGTAGCCACGTCTGTGACCTTGACAGACACCTTGACAGTCTCCCCTCCTAGCCCCATGTGATGTGTGGGGAAATTCAAGCTCACACATCAGAGCCTGATTGTGAGCACCTACACCACAAAGCCAAAAGGAGGAGAAAGGCCACAGCTCTTCCTGCTCTACTGCCTTGTCTGGGTAAATCACCCCACTTCCTGATGGCAGATTTGAGAAGCCTTAAAGAAGCTCTAACTGGGGAGCTGCAAGTCACAGCTTCACCAAGAAGTCAGTCACTTTGTCATTAGCTCCAAAAATGCTGAGAACCCGAGTTGAGTATGTAGGAGTCGATAGTATCAGTCTCTGTATCTTATAACATGCCTGAAATATTTTTTAAGATTGTTATACACTTGTTTGCATAAAACTATGTAACAATATAAGGGTCTGTGAAAAGGTACTGACACTTGCAATGCACAATGCTGGAGACAGATACAACCGCCTCTCCACTCCTGGAAACTCTCCTGGTAACTGCTCCCTGACGAGTTGGGTGACCTTGTGCAAGTGACTTTCCCTCTCTGAGCCTCAGTTTCTGAAAAAATGGCAGGTGCTATGACACTGTCACAGGCCTGCTGTGAGGCACGCAGAACCCTGCACACACTCAGCATTAGCTCCTCTGATCGATCATACTGTGATCTGCCTAGATCCCACCAGGTAAGGGAAGCAGGCTCTGCCTGTGCAGACTTATAGAAGGCCACCATCCCCATCCAAGGCCCTGGAACTCACAGGTGGGAAGGCAGGCATCCTCTGGGCCCCCACTTCCTCCCAAGATTGCCCCTCACCTGGTGATTCCAGCAGTCCCCAGCCTGATGACCCCTATGGGCACCTGGGCTCCATCCTGCTCTGCCCTGTTTGGAATCATGTGGAGCCCCTAAAAGGGCTCATCCAGTCAAAGTGAAGCAAGGAGCCCTCCACAAGCCCACAGCCGGGCCTAGAATTCCATTTCTGCATCATTCTCCCAGGTTAATCATTGCCTCTTTCACTGGGTGGCACACCTAGTCCCTCAGAACCCGGTGGGAGGGCCTGTGGGGGACACACTCCTCCCTTGCTGGGTGACACGAGGGCATCAGACCCATTAAGGGAAGGGGATGCATGAGGAGCAGGCATTCTCTGTCTGCAGGGAGCTTCCTCCAGGAAGGGCTCTGCTTGAGCAAGCAGGGAATGAAGCAGGCCGAGGTGGCAGCTGGGAACAGGGCTTTGTTGTCTCTGCTCCCAGGGTAGCAGCCTGCCCACCCGCTGAAGTGTCAGGCGGAGCTGGGAGCCAGGGAGGCGAGGGGGAGGGGTCCGGAGCTGAGGGTTTGGGGCAGCCCAGGCAGATCCAAAAGAGCAGGACCCCAGAGGAGCAGAGAGAGGTCATGGGTTGGGCTGGGGTCCTGAGATGGGGGCCAGGGCAAGACTCCTATGATTTGGAGTCAGCTCAGCTACCTCTGAGCCATGTGACCTTGGACAAGTCACTGAATCTCCCTGAGCCTCAGTATCCCCCTCTGGATAATGGGGAGAGGTATCAATGCCTCCTTCACAAGACAAGGAACAGTGCGCACAGTGGCTGCTCTGGCCCAGGCCTGCCCTCCTTTGCCCACTGCGTGACCCTGAACAAGCCTCACCCTCTCTGGGCCTCAGATCATCTCGTCAGTAAAGGAAGAGGTTGGATTTTCCCAACTGAAATGGGCAGTCCTCCACACCTCTCTTTCCTCTGGAGGATTCTCATGGCACCTCCCACCTGTCATCAAGGAAGCCCAGCGCGGGGGATCAGGTGTCAGGCCTGCTGCCCTCTCTCCCTTTCCCTCCTCCAGGTGTGGGTTATAGCAGCCAGACGTGCCATGAGGTCACCTCTCTGGGTGGGGCAGTTCCCATTGGGAAGGGCTCGGTCTGTAGTGTGCTCTGTGCTGGTACCAAAATGCTGGCCTAGCACTGAGGGGGCAGACCAAGCTGGACCCCCTTCCTGGGCACTGGCCTAGGAAACGGAAACTGTGGGATTTCCTATGGAACCCGTCCTGGATGCCAGGGTTTCCAGGTCCTGCCCTCCCAAACCTCTCCTTGGTGGCTTTGCTTCCTCTGGGGTACAGGTCAGGGACTTGCCCCAGCAGAGGGGACCCATCCCTTACTATGGTCTCCCGCTCCAGCTCTGACCTTTTTCCTGGGGAGAGCCTATGGAGACAGAGGAGATATCGGCCCATCCTCCCCTAGGGCTCAGGCCACTGTGTCCAGGATTAATCATTAACCACTCCCAGCTCCAGCCCAGCCCCAGCCCAGCCCCAGCAGCCTGCCTTCTGCCCCACCCATCCCACCTTCAGGGACTGAGAAGCCCTGGAAGGAGGGCTGGGGGGCTGGGGGAAAAACCAAGGGCAGGGAGAGCACCAATCTTCGCCCTCCCTGGCCCCTCCATCGGGCCACCCTCTGGTAGTGGGCAGGGGCACCCAGTGCCCGGAGCAGCCGTGCTGCACTCCTAGTCCCCTCCTCCGGCACAGGTCCCAGTTTGAGGGTTCGGGTAATGTGGGCAGTATCCCCAGGGAGTAGAGTGAGGCAGGGCTCAAGCTGGCAGTGCGTGCTGGAGCCCGGGACGTACCTTGTCCCCGTCCTCCTCCGCCTCAGCGTGGCTGGCTCGGCCCGGGCCGCGCCGCCCGGGCGCTCACTGGGCTGCGGGGCGCACCCGCCCGGGCCCCCCGCTCCACCAGGCCTGGTCCATGCCCCCACCCCCGCCGGCGCTGCCGCACCGCGCCCGCTCCCGGCCAGGTGCGGCCGCCAGCCTGGCCCGGCCTCCGGCGCCGGGGCCAATGGACGCCCCGGGCCCCGGCCCCCTCCCCGCCCCGGGCCAGCCCCCTCCCCGCCCGGTCCCGGCCCTTCTGCGCCCGCCCGAGACGCACAGAAGCAGCATTCAGCGCTCTGGGGCGCATCGCTGCGCCCCCGCCGCCGGCCCAACAAGGCCCGTTTGTCTCGGATGCGCCAACGGGGCCATTGTGCCGCCGCCAGCCCTCTGGCTCAAGGGAGCCCCCAGCCCAGGAGACTCGAGGATGCCCAGGCTTGGAGATGGTGGGGAGGGGAGCTAGGGCCCTGGGAAAAAGGTGCGGCCAGACCATTGCTTAACTTTGGTTGGGGGCCGTGGGGCCCTTAGGATCCAGAGGATCTATGGCTTCTTGCTCTAGGCAGTGCCAACTGGGGACAACACATTTTTGGCACTCATGGGAGTGGGGGGAGTTCAAGGAAGAGGCTGAGCTCCCGCTGGTCCTGCCACCTGGAGATTTCAGCTGTCACTCTCTAGGATGCCAGAGGGCTGACTAGGGCCATCAGGAGGCAGGTGTCCCATCCAGGCCCTGTCTCATTTTCCAAGCCTGGGCTTTCCTTCTTCACCCCAGAGGAGCAAGACCATGGATGAAGACCAGTGCCTGCCAGGGGCCAGGAATCCTCAGCGCCAGCTGTGGGCAGTAAGGAACCAGCTGGCCACAGTGGGGCCTAGGACGCGTCAGAGCCCTGCTGCCCCCGCCATTACTGGGCGATTCTGGAATGGGGAAAATTCCACATCAGCATGGCTGCCAGGGATTTTTCCGTATCTGATGGGCCTGCACCCCAGCCTCATAGCTCTGGGTGCACAGGCCCCCAGACAGGCCTGAGTTGTCCCCTGGGGCTGCAGGCTCTGGCTCCAGAGGTCCTGACCCTCTGTTCCTGCCTGTAGAGGCAACCCTGCTCCCTCCCATCGTGGTGTGCATGACAGAGTGGGAATGGCACACAGCCCTCTCCTCCCACCCACAGCCAGGCCCAGGTGAGGGGAGGGGGCTGGGTTTTCTGCTACTCAGGCTGGAGCCTGCCCAAGCTCGTCTTCCCCCTGCACAGGTTGGACCTATAGCCACTGCCAAAAAAACATTCTCTGCCCACAGTTAGCAAATAGTGAGAGACAGAGGGCAAGGTGCGTAGATTCAGAGAAGGTAAAGCCATTCCAAACCCACACTCCCTCAGCCTGGTCCCACCCCCCAGGGGTACCTTGGGGAGTCTGTCCTGGGAGGGGCTCAGAGTGACGACCAAGAGCCCCAGGTTGTGGTCCTGGTTCAGTCATGATGCACTGGCAGTTCCAGGTTAGGGCATGTTCCCCTGGGCATCAGCAGGGGCACTGTCAAGGTCAGAGAGGAAGCTGTCAGGTAGGCCTCACACATCACAAGCGGAGCTGCTGGTGAAGCCTACGCTGGGAGGTACTCAGCAGTTCTGCCAGCGGGTCCACAAGGCAAGCTGAGGGCAAGACCTCACCACAGGCCCACAGATCCCTCAGGCTCTGGCTTTTTTACCTCTGGGCCGACTCCAGCAGGAAGTGATGAAGTTTACCAAGTACTCACTACACACCTGACATAACTGAGTCTATAAAGTCTGAGCCTATACAGTTTTCACAGATCTCTCAACACATCCCTCTGAAAGACCAGAATTCTTTTTTTTTTTTTTTTTGAGTCACTCTTGTTGCCCAGGCTGGAGTGCAATGGCATGATCTCAGCTCACAGCAATCTCCGCCTCCTGGGTTCAAGCAGTTCTGCCTCAGCCTCTCAAGTAGCTGGGATGACAAGCATGCACCACCACACCTGGCCAATTTTGTATTTTTAGTAGAGCCAGGGTTTCATCATGTTGGCCAGGCTGGTCTCGAACTCCAGACCTCAGGTGATCCACCCACCTCAGCCTCCCAAAGTGTTGAGATTACAGGTGTGAGCCACCGAGCCCAGCGCAAGGACCAGAATTTCTACTGGGAACTGACATGTGGGGAAGCAGGTGCAGAGGGAAAGTGCCTGAGTTAGAATATGAACCAAGGTCAGACAGGCTGTGGAGCCCAGGCCCAGAACCTCTGCGCCTACATTTGGGATCCCCTGGACCTGGAGGGGTCCCTGGACATCCAGAGAGCTCCAAGCCATGCCGAGGTCCATCTTGGTAAATAACCAGGTTGGCCCAGCCTGCAGCACAGAGCGCTAGGAGGACCTCCTCCAACCCCAGAAAGGCTCATGGACACAGAATACAATTGGCACAAAAGTCCAGTCATTTAATAACGAATGCTCCCACCACCCTCACCCCATCACAGCACCCTGAGAATCACGGGTCCAACTGTGCAGGAGGGGGCTGTGGAAAGCCAGGGTGAATAGGGGCAGCAGGTAAGAGGCTGAGTGGGCCCCTGCACCTCATGTCACTGGCTCCTGGGAGCACAGAATCAGGCTGGGCACAGAGGCCTCACTGCTCAGGCACCAGCAGGGCAGCTCCATCCCAGGGAGGGCCAGGGCTGCCCACTGGCCCAGCCAGAGAGCATGAGGGATCAGGGCTGGCTAGAGAAAGGAGAAGAGAAGTGACTCTGGTCCATCACACTGAGGTCCTCTTGCCTGCCTCTGCCAGGCTCAGCTGCCAGGAGCTGGCCTCAGCCGTGAGGGGCCTCCAGTGCTCACTCCGGCCTTGCCTTCTTGGCCTTCTTCTCAGACTTTACCGCCTGATCGTGGGCTTTCCGTTTCTCTGCCAGCTTGTTGGCCTGTGAGGGGGAAGGCGAAGGTCAGCCTGAGGTGTGTAGAGGGGAGGGTTGGGGGCACCAAACTCAAGGCTATCCCTTAAAAGCAGAGCTTCCAGAAAAGGTCACAGGCAAATTCCCATAGGAAAAAGATCTACTTGACCCACTTCACAGTGAGAAAACATGCCTTAGCCTTGCCTGGACATTATTTCATGGGCCCAGAAATCTCAAGACAAGAGAATCCTGAACTCCCAGAGCTGGAAGGAGCCTTGGCAACTGTTCCATTTCCCTACTCCACCTGGGAAAGCCAGATGCCACTGGAACCTTCAGCAGCTGGTGGAAAGGGGTACAACAGGAAGACCCTTCTTTCTGGGGTCACCTGACATCGTTTTAATTTTTTTAAAGAGACAGGGTCTTCCTCTGTTGCCCAGGCTGGAGCACGGAGGCACGATCATAGCTCTCTGCAGCCTCAAACTAGTGGGCTCAAACCATCCTCCCACTTCAGCCTCTGGAGTAGTTGGGATTGACTACAGGTGTGCACCACCATGCCTAGCCCCCCCCTTTTTTTTTTTTGGTAGAGACAGGGTCTCAATATGTTGCCAAGGCTAGTCTTGAAGTCCTGGCCTCAAGTGATCCTCCTGTCTTAGTATCCCAAAGTGCTGGGATTTCAGGCGTGAGCCACCAAGCCCAGCCCCATTTGACAATAACTATTTCAAAACTGCAGCAATTATGCTTCTGTGAATTTAGCCTGCAGAATCATTCAGAGATGGGCAGGAACATGCTCGGGGATGTTATCTGAGAATGACTAAAACTGGAGAACAATCTAATCCCATCACAGGGGACAGACTAGGTATTGGATGAGAAGTCTGTATGACGGTTAAATGAAAAGTACACCTCAGGCCGGGTACGGTGGCTCACACCCCTAAGCCCAACACTTTAGGAGGCTGAGGTGGGTGGATCACTTGAGGTCAGGAGTCTGAGACCAGTCTGGCCAAGATGGTGAAACCCCATCTCTACTAAAAATACTGCAATCAGCCAGCTGTGGGTGGCACACACCTATAATCCCAGCTACTTGGGAGGCTAAGGCAGGAGAATTGCTTGAACCCGAGAGGCAGAGGTTGCAGTGAGCAGAGACTGCGACAATACACTACAGCCTGGATGACAAAGGAAGACTCTGTCTCAAAAAACAAATTATACCTCAAAATAGTCTCTAGCACGACCTCCCAAACATGGGTTATTACATGCACAAGAGAAACCTGGAGGCTGTAAGTAGCTGCAGGCTGCTCTACTCCGAGGGCAGGGCTGTGAGCCGCTCTGCACCACTCCTCGCAGGGTTCTGCGGTGCGGGAGTTTGTCTTTTTAATGAGCATATATGGCTTTATGAACAAGAAAAAGCAAAAGAGAGAGAAGCTTAACAAAAGCTCCCCCCCGCCGCCCCGCATAGTCCTTGAGTCCGCTGGGAAGGCCCCTGTTGGCAGAGCCCAGCAGACTCAGGAAAGCCTGCGAGGAGCTGGCAGTACCAAGACACCCTCACTGGCCTGGGTCAGGGGCCCAAGGCTGGGCTGGGCCAGGCAGGCAACCTCAGGAAAAGGCTGGGAGAGCCCCAGGCTCCCTAAGTTCACCTGTGCAGCTGGGTCCGGTGGCCACACCTAGGTCTCAGGCAGGTGGCAGGAACTCACCTCCCGGATTTTTCGCCTCTTGCCAAACATGATCTTCTGGTACAGGTACTTCTCCCGCTTCTTCATCATCATGATGGCCAAGCGCTTGGCCTCGCTCTCTTCCTCCTGGGCCAGCCGCTGCTTATCCTCCAGTTTCAAGGTGCCTGCCATCACCCTGGGCTTCTGGGGACACAAGGAGGGTGCTTGGGAGGGCAGGCCGTCTCCCCGGCCCCTGCTGACCTCAACAGTCCTCCAGCTCCTGCCCTTCTAGGCCAGGACAGACACCAAGCGGGGCTGCTTCCCAGGCTGAGCCCCCAGGGCAGCTCGCCCTACCTTCCCCTCCATCCTCTGCTCCTCCAGGGCTGCCAGCCGGGCCTCCTCCTCCTTTTCTGAACCAGCCTCTGCATCTTCCTCTTCTTCCTCATTTTCTCCCACTTCATCACCATCACCTTCGTTGTCATCCTCCTCTTCCTCCTCTTGTTCTGACTCATTCAGGTTTCCTAGGGACAGCCAATGACCTCTGAATGCCCTGGGAACCTGCAGTCTCCCTGGCAGGGTGACAACAGGCCCAGACCCCATCCTCTCTGACCCTGCCGCCTTCAGCCATGGGCAGTTCAGGGCTGTCCCAACTGTGGCCCTCTCTGGCACCTCCCCACAGCCCAGCTGCCATCAGAGGAAATTCCAAGGCCCCCAATCCTGAAGTCTGTTGCGTCCAATGTGAACTCCGATGACAACTCAGTATGTTCTTCTGCTGAGTTATCCTGAACGTCAAATAACAGCTGACTGCAGGAGGCAGATGTCCCTTCTCCTAAGCCTTCCTCCACAGGTGGCTTCTAACGGCTTTCAGCTCCTATTGCCTGTTCCCTGAAGCTTTCTACCTTGGCAGCCATGGCAAACAGCCAGCTTGGGCCCCGGGGCCAAGGCCAGCCAGTCCCATCCTGCTCACCTGGGTCTTCTCCCCGCTGCAGAGCCAGCAGCTTCAGCTTCTCAGGTGGGACATAATCTCCTTCCTTCTCAGTCACAAAGGGTGAAAGGTGTGGGGGGAGCTGCACCCCAGGGAAGTACTCTGCCACGGGGAGGAGGAGCCTAGCGTTCACTGAGTCAAACACCCACTGGGGCTGCACGTAGCACCTGATACAGAGTGGCAGGCAAAAATGAGTCACGGAGGGCACCCAAGGTGCCATTGCATCACAGAGCCCTTGAGATAGACACGCAGAAATCCAGATGAGGAGCCTGGGGGCTTACCTGCCTATGACAGGGGTCTGCTGCCCAGGCCGGTCGACAATCTGGTGGGTGATGCGGGAGTCCGTGACATCGTAGGTGGCCCCAATGCACAAAGACTTGTCCCAGGACACTTCCCCCCCAAAACTCCTGCAGGGACAGGGAAAGCCACGTGGATACGAAGACATGAGCTGCCTGTCCTGGGACTTGGCTCCCTGGAACCTGCTGGCTGCCCAGCCCATAAACTCAGCCTCTTAGGACACAGTTGACCCCTCCTCATCCCAGGACCCTCCAGTCCTGGCTCAGCAGAGATCTGCTCACTGCCCATCCTTCTGTGCTAAGCTGGTAATAAAATGACAGCAGTCCCTCCCTGTGCTGAGTGCTTCCTACATGCTCAGTGCAGTGCCAAGCACTTTCCAAACACAGTTTCATAAGAAGTGCAAGCTGACGCCATCCCGATGTTACCGATGGGCACCAGGGCAGGACCCAGACCAGAGCATGGCTGAACCAACGCTGTCAGCAGGCCCTTGAGCCTCCCTACCTGATGATGAAGGCCAGGGCCTCGCGGGGCACCTCTCGGTTCAGGAAGAACTTCAGGCCCTCAAAAAGCTTCTTGTGCTTCTCCTGCGCCTCCAGCTCCTTCCTGCGGTCTTCCTCTTGTGCCGACATCTCCTGGTGAGAAAGGCACCAGGCTTCGAACCACCAGGGCTGCCCCACCCTGACGGCAGGGCCAGGGCTGGAGGTCATGCCTGCTCCAGCTTCCTTCTAGATCCTGGATCCTGCCTTGAAAGGAAACTCCAAGGCCCCACTCCCGAGCTCTGTTGCTTCCTATGTAAACTCTCATGACAATTCAGTCCATTCTGCTCAGTTGCTTTGAATGTCAAACAACACCTGATTATAGGATGCAAATGTCCCTAAGCTGGAAACCCCCAACATATGACTCCTCCCAGCCCCCCACCAGAAGGCAGTGAAGTGCTCACCCCATCAGCAGGAAACTCATCCACCTCGGCCTCCTCTTCCATGGCAGGCACCACCACGCGAGCCAGGCTGGCACTGAGGGCCGCCAGTTTCTACAGGAGACAAGGGGACTGCAGGCGGCTGCTTGCAGTAGGGGACCCTGTGTGGGCATGTGGCCAGGTTGGGGAGGGGCAGCAGTGACAGTCCTGGACATCAGCGGGTGTGGGTTCCAAGGGCAGGCTGACGCTCCTGGAGTCTTTCTCACCTCCATAGAGCTCTCAGAGTCCAGCGCGTAGGTGTCCTCACTGGCCTTCACCTCTGCTTGGGCCTGTCCCTCGAGCTAGTAGGTAAGGGGAAGGTCAGGGGTTAAAGGACAGCCACAGCCCCTCGCCTCCAATGTGGACAGAGAAGGGCTGCACTGCGAGCAGAAGGCACTGGGCTGGGGTCCTACCTTTGGGGGGTAGTGGAGGTTGAGCGACTGGTAGAGGCGGAAGTTGACGAAGCCCAGCAGGGTGGTGTAGAACTCAGTGAAGGTGGCCATGACCCTGTAGTCCACGTCTGTTGGGTGCTGGCAAATACAGAGGTGCCTCAGCAGTGTGGGTGCAAGGATGGGGGCAAAGGAGGAACAGACAACCCACAGAGCAGAGGGCGTCTGACAGACCCGAGGACCCCAAGCTCCTCAAGAAGGCTGCCCTCAGGGTGCTGCCCTAGGGAAGGGATGGCATGGATGTTCCCACCCAGGGGTGTTCCAGACACAAGTGAGGCTCTAGATGGAGTCCCAAGGGTTAGAGTCATCCTGGAAGTCAGTGCCAGACCCCCACAGAAGAGTGGGAAAAGGGATCCCGGTCCCTGCTACTCCCAGGACTGGCTGGTCTTCCCCTCCCTGCGCCAGCTCTCCCACTTCCTTCAGTTCTAGCTCAGACTTGGAGAGGCCCCTTTCCCTGACCTGTGGAAAGAGACTTTCTGCATCACCTAGCCCACAGTCTTTGCTGCCTGTCTGCTCCTGGGCTAGCCTGTGAGTGCCAGGAGGGCAGCGCTCCCAACACCATCCTTAGCCCAGGGGAGGGGATGGCAAAACCTTGGGTGACTAAGGTGACTTGGGAAGGCCTGGCCCAGTGGGGGCAATGGATGCACAGGGGTCAGGTCATCCACCGAGTCCTGCCTCTGAGCCTCAGGACAGACACTCAGAACTGAGTGAACCCACCTCGGGCATGACTCGAAGGTCCAGGGTAGGCTGGCAGCTGGCCTGGCTTGGCCCCCAGGGAGCTCTTGGGAAACAGCCAGCAGATAAACTACTTACTGCTCAGAGTGAAGGCACAGACCTGCCCTCACCAGCTGGCAGGGGACATGGAAGGGTCATCTTTGCCCTGGAGCAATTAATAGGGCAAAACAAGGCAAAGAACTGAGGCCCAGACAGATGTACCGCAACTCTTGAGCGGTTCTCCCCACAAAACCATGGAGGCTGAGCCGGCCCAACTGGCCCCCCACTAAAACCAGGAGGCTGAGCCGGCCCAACTGGCCCCCCACTAAAACCAGGAGGCTGAGCCGGCCCAACTGGTCCCCCACTAAAACCAGGAGGCTGAGCCAGCCCAACTGGCCCCCCACTAAAACCAGGAGGCTGAGCCAGCCCAACTGGCCCCCCACTAAAACCATGGAGCCTGGGCCAGCCCAACTGGCCCCCAGGACATGGCAGGATGTTCTGAGCAATGTGAAAATCAGTAGTGATCACCACGGGTGCTGGCTGTGTCCTTGACTCTCAGCTGTTCCACTATTCTCCTGCCAGGCAGTGACCTGTGCTGTGGGAGCTCAGGGCCAAGAGAAGCCCTTCCTGTCCCCCCACTCACACCTCCAGCCTTCCATGAGAGTCTATGAGGGCCTCTGATGGGCACATCTAGGGACTAACCCCATTTCCCACAACCCAGCACTGGGCAGGGAGACCCCACCCCTATAAGCACACTGAGTTCCACAGCTATGAGCCCAACCCTGGCTGCTCACAGGAGGGGCACACTGGGCTCTGCTACAACCTAGTGCCAATCCTACCCCTCTGCTGACAGGAAGCATCGGAGGTGAGCTGGCCAGGGAGGAAAGGGAATGGATGGCCGGCTCCCTTCCCCCAGGGCCAGCTGTGTGGAGGCCAGCCCACCACAGGGCCCTATTCACCATCGGCGAGGACACACAAAGACCAGTCTGAGCAGCATGGGGGCAGGAGGACATCAGAGAGAAGGGCCAAGAGGAAGGCAGGAAGGAAGGAGGACAGGAGGGCTAGGGAGGGGAGGAAGGACCGACCACCCACGCCTGTCCCAGGGGAGTGGGAACAGGGACTGCTGAGAGCCAAGCCCGCCTCTCACCCACAAACAGGCCACAGCCTCACCACCAGGCAGCCAGTAAGGGTAGGTTTCAGCCCTCGAAACCCCACCCACAAGGGATAGTGAGGAACAGCCCAGGGCGCTTAGAGCCCCAGCTCCTCCTGGAGCCCCTGATAATCTGGGCAGCAGAGCCACTGTGCCAGCCGGATCAGCTGCTCTCCACTGAAGGCACCAGTTCCCACTTGATGATCAAGAAAGGTGGGCTAAACACAGGCCACCCTGGGCTAGAACACAGGGAGGCAGGAGAGCCTGCCTCTACCACCTGGGGGCACTAGAAGCCAATGATGCCTCCAGGAGGGGGCAAAACCAGAGTTTCTCTTAGCGGATCCCTGCCAACAATGCCCAGGATTTCAAAGAGATAAGAAGGCCAGGCTCTGTGGCCCACACCTATAACCCTAGCACTTTGGGAGGCTGAGATGGGAGGACAGCCTGAGCTCCGGAGACCAGTCTGGGCAATGTAGTGAGACACTATCTCTATTTTAAAAGAAAAAGAAAACAAGAAGTAGTGCTGCACACTAAGTGCTTCTCCTGTGCTCACTGTCCCCCTCCCCCCAGTCCTCTAGTCCCGTGGGGCAGACAGGCGGGGAGCGGGAGGCAGAGGCAAGGCCACTTGGCCAAGGTCTGGCAGCTACTGGCAGCAATGCAGGGATGAGGACACCAGTAGGTACGAGGGCAGGGCTCTGTCACTGTTCCCATGGTGGCACCAGATGTGCTGGGTGCTCTCGCTGTTCACTGGGCCCCTAGAAGGCCAAGCCACAGGCATTGTTAAGGGCATAAACACTTAACTGAGGCACAGAGAGGTGAAAGGAACACATCCAAACGCACACAGCTGGCAGGTGGTGCCACGGAGCTGGCTCAGGCTCCCACTCTCAAAGAAGAAACCGTCCGTGGAACATTCCTGGCCCTGTTCTGCCCACCTTCATCAGCAGTTGGGAACCCGGTACTTGCTAGACTCTGCAGACACCAAAATCCCCCTTCCTCCACACCCGTATCTGTGTAGGAGGCACCATGAGCCCCTCCCCTCCCCACAGGCACACTCACGTCATGGGAGAAGGCATAGGGAGTGATCCACACGATGGGCTGCCCCAGCACCTCGGCCTGGTAGTAAATGCCTTTGATGGACAGGAAGACCTGGGGGAGGGGAGTAGACAGCCGGGTGAGGACCACAGGTGGCAGGAGGGGGCGGGGTGGGGTGCCTGCCAGGTGGTCCCAGGCTCACCTTGCGCAGGGCACGGGAGGCAATGATGTAGTGCATGAACTCCACGGTGAGCCGGCGGCACAGCTGAATGGTCTGCACGTGACACTTGCCAGTCCGTGGGAAGGTGGAAAAGAGGAAGCACATGGAGAGGGCGTCGTCCAGGTCGCGCAGGGCATCAATGAATGTGGGGTACCTGTGTGGCCAGTCGGGCAGCACATGGGGCTCATTCGGCCTGGGTGCCAAGGGGGCCCCTGACCTTCTCCCACCCCGGATGCCCCATTGTTCAAGCCAGGCCTTGTCACGGCCACCTCCCGACCTGGCAGGAGCAGCTTCCCCACAGCTGACCACAGCACCTGGGAGGAGCCACTTAACTGGGACGTGGCCACTTGGCTCTGAGGACCAGAGAAGTCCTGATGCGGGTCCTCAAGACACTCACTGCTCACCAAAGACCCAGGCTTGACCCATGTACGTATTTTGTGGTGCATGAAGGGGAGATGGAGTCAGGGGCGCTCTGACTCTTCAGAGGTGGAACCTTGCCAGGTGCGGTGGCTCACACCTGTAAATCCCAGTTCATAGGGAAACAGAGGTGGAAGGATAGCTTGAGCCCAGGAGTTCAAGACCCGCCTGGACAATATAGCAAGACCCCATTCTCCACAAAAAGCGGGGGTGGGGGCGGAAGACAACAACAAAAATAAGCTAACTCCCCTCGAAGGTGGAATCTTTAGTGCACAGAAACTCTATCAGGAGGTCCAAGATGGGAAACTGGGAAGCTGCCCTAGCGGAGCAGGGTGGGGTGGAAGCTGCTTCCCCTCAACAGCACTTGTGTGGTCTGGCCCCAGGTCGCCAGTGTGGGTTATGTCTTCCATGTCTCTCATCCCTTGGACCTCTGTCTAGTTGGCAGAACCAATGAGACCCAGGGAATTGGGTCCAGGAAGAGCCAGAGCAGAACGTGTTTTGAGGAATCCTATGGTAAATGATGAAGCCAACAAGGAGGAGCCACCCTGGGCAGGACCCACCACTGTGTGGCTGCCCTGCTGCGGTACAGAGGCATGGGTCACAGAGAAGACACGGAACCACAAGTAACGACACCCAGATTCCAGTCCCGTTCTGAGCAGTGACCTAGACTGCTCATTTACAACTGGGCTCTTGCAGCTCCCTAGAAAGGCCTTGGGCACAAGTGGACAACAGAGCTTCAAGCCTCTCCCCCGCAGCCAGAGCAGCTGCCAGAGGTACTGGCATCCAAACTGCCTTCCAGGAAGCTACCTTTTTAAAAATCATTTTTGTTACTTTTTCTATTTTCTTTTTTCCAAACATCCAGTCTTCAAGGAGAAACAGCTTCCTTTTGAAGAATAGGTTCTGGGTGGGGTGGGGGAGGCAGCGGGGGTAAAAAATAAAAGGGTTCTGCTATTTCAAAAAGGACTCCAAAATTCATGAGACCAGACACCGCCAAGGTCCTTCCAGCCCCAGATGGCCTCACTCACTGCTACAAGTCAAGAGAAGTCTGCCAGGTCTTCAAACCCATGCCAAGATGGAAGAGAGGCCTGCACCGACCTCTCACGCAGCAGCAGGACGGCTGTCTGGCTTCTGAGTGCGGAGGTGGCAGCCTCCATTGGCCTCCTCTGGTGCCTTGTAGTTCCCTAACTCCACGTCACAGACAAAATCAAGAACCCAGGCTTTCTGTAGAAACAGCACCAGCATTTCTGGGCCAACTGTTTTTCCTTTTTTTTTTTTTTTTTTCTCTCCCTTTTCTTGTTTTCATGCTTACCTACAACAGGAAAACTGTTTTTCTTTCTTAAGCTCTGGCCCTAGCTCAGAAGCTGGGGATGGCGTGCAATGAGATCACCATACTTGGGGTGTGTATAAATCCAGGCACCTGCTTTTTGTGTGTGGCTTGTTTTCATTTATTTCACCTAACACTGTGTGTCACAGGCAGGACAGCGACTACCATCATCTCTGACGGAGATGGGGACCTGCTTGGGGTAGGAAATATCCTCTGGCCACTCAGCTCATGTGCCACACAGCTGCAGTGGGTGCACCAGCTGTCTAGCTCCTAGGCCAGGGCTCTTCCTGTGACAGCCCACAGCCAGGCTGAATGAAGCCAACCCCAGCCATTCTAGAGCTGAATGTTCCTGGGCCAGCAGCCCAGGGCTTCTGAACTTTACCGCTGCTGACATTTGGGGTCAGACTGTTCGATGTCGTGGGAAACTACTGGAGGGTATTTAGCAGCAGCACTGGTCAGTCTCCACTAGACACCAATAGCACGTCCATCCATGTTGTGAGAACCAACAGTCTCCAGGCATTGCCAAATATCCACTGGAGAAGCAAGATCACTGCTGATTAAAAACTGCTGATTTAGGCCGGGCTTGGTGGCTCACACCTGTAATCCCAGCACTTTGGGAGGCTTAAGTGGGTAGACCACGTGAGGTCAGCCTAGCCAACATAGCAAAACCCTGTCTCTACTAAAAATACAAAAATTAGCTAGGCTTGGTGGTGGTTAATTCCAGCTACTCAGGAGGCTGAGGCAGGCGAATTGTTTGAACCTGGGAGGTGGAAGTTGCAGTGAGCCAAGATCCCATCACTGAACTCCAAGATGCACGACAGAGCAAGACACTTTCTCAAAAAAAAAAAAGAAAGAAAAGAAAAAAAATTGCTGATTTAGCCAGTGAATGAGGGGGACATCTGAGAAGACCAGGCAAGGAACAGTTCAGGCCAGAGGTGTCTCGCCATGCCTCCCGGGTCTTACCAGGTACCCAATGTGCAGCCACGGGGCCCTGGGACTCTCCCACCACAGGGCCTTTGCATTTGCCATGGCCTCTGCCAGGATTGTGCTTCCGCTGGCTCAAATGTCTCCCCTCAGAGACCCCTGTGACAAGCCTGTAACTACAGACCTTATAATCATTCTAGTAATTGGTTAGCTTTGTTTCTGGTCTGTGTCCTTCAAAAAGATGCAAGCTCTTTGAGCAGGGTCTTGGTCCTGTTCCCTACAGTATCGCTCTGCTAGGGCAGAGACCAGCATTTAGTGAAGACACAGCAGCGTTCTGAGGAGAGCCCGCTTACCGTTCCTTGATGATGTGGTCAAGTTTGTAGTTGGGCTTATTGTCCTTTAGACGCTCTACGGTGTTCCACTCGCTCTTCCCATAGGCCTTCCGGAGCTTCCGGACGAACACCTGGAAGGAAATAAAAGACCGCCGACGCTGAGGCTCAGGGCTCCTGGACAACTTCCGGGGAAGACAGAAACACAGGGCAGAAGGATCGTCTCTTGACGATGCACAGGTGTCCCAACTCCACACATTTACATGGGAGGATGGCACAGCAAAGCAGCTCTATTTCTCAACTGAGAACAGAAGCCAAGGGACCTGCCATGGACAGGATGAGAAGGGCTAGTCCCCGTTCCCAGCATCAGACTATGTGGACATGAAACATGCTACGGGTCTGTGTGTGGCACTGAGCCACCCAGAAAAATGCAACTGAGGCCTGTTTTGGGGCCAGGTCCTCCAAACTAACTGGCCTCTTCCCTCCAAGTACTTCCTTTGAGGCTCAGCCTGCAGTGCCCAAGGCTCAAAGCCTGCCTCTGCTGGGATTATAAGCAGCAGCTCTGCCACAGCCACCTCCTACTACAGGACCACGTTCAACCCCGTGAGCTTATGAGCTGCAAAACTCAGCAGCAAACCAGGTCCAGCCTCAGCTGCTGCCCAGTCCTCTCCACTCCTCCCAGCCAAGGGTCCACAGTCAAAGGCTTCAGGAGCAGCAGTCTACTTTCAGTTCCTTGCATTTGGTAGAAATAGGTTGCTGGCCGGGCACAGTGGCTCACACCTGTAATCCCAGCACTTTCGGAGGATCACCTGAGGTCATAAGGTCGACACCAGCCAAGCCAACATGGTGAAACCCCGTCCTTACTAAAAAAAATTAAAAAATTTGCTAGGAGTGGTGGTGGGTGCCTATAATCCCAGCTACTTGGGAGGCTGAGACAGGATAATCTCATGAACTCGGGAGGCAGAGGCTACAGTCAACTGAGCGTGGGTTTGGCCCTGGCTCGCTATTGCTCTCCAGTCTGGGCAACAAGGGTGAAACTGTCTCAAAAATAAACAAACAAACAAATAAATAAATAAATAGGTTTCTGCTCTCCCTATGGTAATTGAGTAGTTAATGATTTCCATTTGTGGAATGAAAAGCTTGTTGTGCAGCCATAAAAAAAAAAAAACTGAGATCATGTCCTTTGCAGGGACATGGATGGAGCTGGAGGCCATTATCCTTAGCAAATGCACACAGGGACAGAAAACCAAATATCGCATGTTTTCACTTATAAGTGGGAGCTAAATGATGAGAACACATCGACACAAAGAGGAGAACAAACACTGGGGCCTATTGGAGGATGGAGGATGGAGGGTGGGAGGAGGGAGAGGATCAGGAAAAATAACTAATAGATATTGGGCTTAACATTGGGTGATGAAATAATCTGTGCAACGAACCCCTAAGACCCAAGGTTACTATGTAACAAACCTGTATATGTACCACTGAACTTAAAAGTTGAAAAAAAAAAAAAAAAAGGCCTGGCACGGTGGCTCAGGCCTGTAATCTCAGCATTTTGGGAAGCTGAGGTAGGTGGATCACAAGGTCAGGAGTTCAGACCAACCTGGCCAAAATGGTGAAACTCTGTCTCTGCTAAAAATACAAAAAACTAGCCAGGCGGGACACCTGTAACCCCAGCTACTCAGGAGGCTGAGGCAGAGAACTGCTTAAACCCAAGAGGTGGAGGCTGCAGTGAGCTGAGATGGCACCACTGCACTCCAGCCTGGGCAACAGTGAGACTCTGTCTCAAAAACCAACAACAAAACTCTATCTCAAAAAAAAAAAAAAAAAGAAAGAAAGAAAGAAAGAAAACATTTCCTTAATATATGAGCTGCAGAATGGGTGCTGTAGTGCAGGCACGTAAACATTAATCTCCTTGTACATCACAGCTCTTGGGTGACCAGGTACATTTTCAATGAGCTGTAATGTTTTGAAAGTAATCTTTATTTCTGAGCAGCAAGTCTCAACAGTAGGCTTAAAATATTCAGTAAACCACAGGTTCACACCTGTAATCCCAGCGCTTTGGGAGGCAGAGGCAGGCGGATCACCTGAGGTCAGAAGTTCGAGATCAGCCTGACCAACATGGAAAAACCCCCTCTCTACTAAAAATACAAAATTAGCTGGGTGTGGTGGTGCATGCTTGTAATCGTAGCTACTTGGGAGGCTGAGGCAGTAGAAATGCCTGCACCCAGGAGGTGGAGACTGCAGTGAGCTGAGATTGTGCCATTGTGCTCCAGCCTGGCCAAGAAGTGCTAGACTCTGTCTCAAAAAAAAAAAAAAATTCAGTAAACCATGATGTTAACAGATGTGCTGAAATCTAGGTTTCGCTGTTCCATTTACAGAACAGAGACAGAGTAGATCCAGCATTGTTCTTAAGAGCCCTGGGATTTTTGCCATAATTGAGTAAAGTTACCAGCTACATTAACCCCTAACAAGAGAGTCAGGCTGTTCTCTGAAGCTTTGAAGCCAGGCATTGACTTCTCCTCTCTAGTTATGAAAGTCCTAGATGGTATCTTCTTCCAACAGAAGACTATTTAACTACATTAAAATCCTTTTGGTTAGTGTTGCCACTTCGTCCATGATCTTAGCTGGATCTTCTGGATAACCTGCTGCTTCACCTTGCACTTTGACGTAATGGACACAGTTTCTTTCCTTAAACCTCATGAACCAACCTCTTCCAACTTCTGACTTTTCTTCTACAGCTTCCGCATCCCTCTCAGCCTCCCAAGAAATGAAGAGAGTTAGGGGCTTGCTCTGGATCAGACTTTGGCTTAAGGGAACGCTGTGGCTGGTTTGATCTTCCATCCAGATCTCCAAAACTTTCTCCATATGAGCAATAAGGCTGATTAGCTTTCTTAGGACTCGTGTATTCACTCGAGTAGCACTTTTAATTTCCTTGAAGAACTTTTCATTTGCTTTCACAGCTGGGCTACATTTTTGGTGCAAGAGGTCTGGCTTTTGGCCTGTCTTGGCTTTTGACATGCTTTCCTCATAAAGCTTAATGATTTCTAGCTTTTTATTTAAAAAGAGACAGGTGCAACTCTTCCTTTCACCTGGAAACTTAAGAGACCTGTGTCGGGTTATTAATTGGCCTAATTTCAATATTGTTGTGTCTCAGGGAATGGGGAGGCTCAAGGAGAGGCAGAGAGATGGGGGAACAGCCAGTCAGAACACACACAAACATCAAATGGTAGGCTGTCTTACATGGGTGTGGTTCACGGTGTCCCAAAACAATTTCAAGAGTAACATCAAAGACCGAGGAGAACGGATCACCCTCATGGATATCACAATAAAGAAAAATGTTGAAATATTGCAAGAGTTACTGAAATGTGACACAAAAACATGAAGGGAACACATGCAGCTGGAAAAACGGCACTGACGGGCTTGCTTGACACAGGGGTGCCACAAACCTTCAATCTGCAAAAACCAAAATATCTGCAAAACTCAGAGCAAAGCACAATAAAACGGAGTTTGCCTGTTTGTAATCTCGGGTCATCCTCATGACATCCCTTAAAGGTAGAATGACTTCCTCCTCTGTATAGGCTTACTCAGAGAGGACAGGCAATCTGCCCAAGGTCACAGTTAGTTAGCGGGTCACAGAGCTGCAATGAGGACCTGTCAGACCCTAGAGCCCAGGCCTCACCTTGTATTCCCGGAACTTGTTGACGATGGGTTCATGGAGGAGAAACCTGATGTCTTTGATAAGGTAAAAAGTTCGGGCCGCTGTAGAACCCTTGTTAACCTTCTTCTTGTGTTTGGGTTCGTGGGGATAAATGCCCTTCAGAATGCACAGCCGCCTGCAAGACAGAAGCCATATGTTATGTCAGTTATGTCAGTAAGGGTGGGGGACACTGGCCTCAGCTGGGCGTGGAAAACAACAAATGGGAACATGGGGTCTCTGTCCTTAGAGACCTCACATACTAGTCTGACAATCACAAATTCCCCAACCAAAACAAAAGGATGACTTGAGAGGCAAGCACCAGAAAAGAAACAAATGGGATATTGACAGGGATCAACAGGAAGGTACCCTTTTCTGCTGGGGGAGTTGAAAAAGGCCGTGCTGAGATAACAACATTTCAGCCATAAAGAAGAGGGAAGTATTTTAAGAAGAGAGACAAATTCCAGAGGGCTGGAAAGAGCTGGGTGTGTTTGAAGGAATAAAAGTGGGCCAAGTGGCCAGGCATGGTGGCTCATGCCTGTAATCCCAGCACTTTGGAAGGCTGAGGTGGGCAGATCACCTGAGGTCAGGAGTACAAGACCAGCCTGGCCAATGTGGTGAAACCCTATCTCTACTGAGAAAAAAATACAAAAAATTAGCCAGGCCTGGTAGCCAGCGCCTGTAATCCCAGCTACTTGGGAGGCTGAGGCAGAAGAATCGGTTGAACCTGGGAGGTGGAGGTTACAGTAAGCTGAGATCACCCTATTGCACTCCAGCCTGGGTAACAGAGTAAGACTCCACCTCAAAAAAAAAAAAAAAAAAAAAGTGGGCCAGGGGAGCTGTGGAGGCCAGGGATCAACAGATGGCAGGGCCCACAGGCCACAGTGAAGTCTGATTTTGACTCTATAAGGAATGAGAACCCCTAGCTGCAGGATCGGGGTCTCTTCTGCCAGAAGGGAGGGATGGATGGCATATGCCCAGCCCAGCCCAGCTGCCCATCCTGACGATCCAGTTCAGTTCTCCATTTCGCATTGGACCATACCTGGCAAACACAACTCACTAAAGCAAGGGCAGGTGAGAAAGAGAAGGAATACTGGAATTCCAGAATGGGAATGGCAACTAAGGTGAGACAGGGATACAGCTGAGTTTCTTCTGTACAATTGCACTGCCTGGGCTTCCCGAGATCCCTCTATATTCCCCTTCTCTCCAAGCTCACCTAAAGTCAGCCAGGCTCAGCTGGAGCTTCTTCCGGGCTTTGTTCCGGGTGATGTAGTTGGTGGCTGAGCCTCGTTCATACTTGGAGAGGAAAAAAACAATTCTCCATTAGCTGTGATTGCAGTGACTGACATCAAACTCTGGGCATGCCTAGTTCCAGAGGCAATTATCACTCTGGATAAGTGACTGAGATGAATCTGGGAGAGGAAATGCTGCAGGGAAGGAGCTGACCTGCCTGGATGAGCTCTCCTGTGTCGCACTTAGAGCTGTCAGAATAGGGAACACATACATTTGCATGATGTTGAGGACTGTGAGGCTGCTATGGATGGGCGCTGTGCCAAGTGCTTAGCACTAGCTCTAAATATTGGCCATTACAACCAGTGATTTCCACACCTTTCATTTAACCCCTGTAACCGTGTGATGTAGGTGCTGTCAGAACCCCCATTTCATATAGAAGAAAACAGACTCATAAAATAAACCTGTGCAACTCTTAAAAAGCACACAGCGTATTTTGTTTGTTTTCTTGGGGTTTTTGTTTTTTTTTTTTGGTGACGGAGTTTCATTCTTGTTGCCCAGGCTGGAGTGCAAAATGGGCTCACCAAAACCTCAGTCTCCCAGGTTCTAGTGATTCTCCTGCCTCAGCCTCCCAAGTAGCTGGGATTACAGGCATGCGCCACCACACCCGGCTAATTTCATATTTTTAGTAGAGATGGGGTTTCTCCATATTTTTCAGGCTGGTCTCGAACTCCCAACCTCAGGTGATCTGCCCTCCTTGGACTCCCAAAGTGCTGGGATTAGGGGCATGAGCACCTGGCCAAGCACACAGCTTTTTAAGAGTTGGGGCTGGGGCCAGGCGTGGTGAGTCACGCCTGTAATCCAAGCACTTTGGGGGCCAAGGTGGGCAGATCACCGGAGGTCGGGAGTTCAAGACCAGCCTGAGCAATATGGTGAAACCCCATCTAAAAAAAAAAAACAAACAAACAAAAAGAGCTGGGGCTGGTATTCAAACTCAGGTCTGAGTCCAGTGCCTGAGTGCCTAACAGCTAAGCTGGTGTTCCTGATCTTTTTCCTTCCTTTTCTTCATTATAACCTCTTCACCACCACCAGGAGACTTACTAGACACCCCCTTCCTCCCTCACCCATAACCCTTTCTTCCCCACAGCCCCAGAAAATGTTAATACCAGAGATATACTGCAGGTCTGTCTATGTAATATGGTCCGCGGCGGGGGCCACAACCATTGTAATATCTAAGATACTTCCCCTCAACCAATTTTGTTCCCTTGAAGGTGACATTACTCTGGCTGAAAAAGCATGTTCTAAGCCATACAGCTTCTCCCCTTCCTGTCCATTCATTCACTCATTCATTTAACAGGAAATAAAAGGTCCTCTATCATGTTCAAAGCACTAAGCTAGATGCTATGAAGGCAATAAAGACAAAACGCCTGGTCTCTACCTGCCCCCAAGCAGCGTGTTGTCTTGTGTAACCATCTGGATGCCTGTGGTGCTAAGATGCTGCCTCATACCCACATCTCCATATCCCTCACACCTCTGTATCCCTAGGCAGAGACGAGCAGTGTACTGCAACAAACACCTGCAGGCTAAGAAGCTTGTCCTTTCCAAACAAGATCTCTGGGCTAAGACAGCAGGGACCTCTTTGGCTAGGTTCAGCTCTAAAGAGACAAACCTGTTAGTCTCCTGGGGTTACGTTTACTAATAACATCATAGTCACGAAACATACACTTCATTCATTCTTTCCTTTAGACACTCGTTAATTGTTTGTTGGGTATCAGGCCCATGCTAAGTCCTGGAGAAATAAACATGAGTTTCAGGCTGCCTTAAGAAGTTGAGTTTTCAGCCGGGCACAAGCCTGTAATCCCAGCACTTTGGGAGGCCGAGGCGGGTGGATCACGAGGTCAAGATATCGAGACCATCCTGGTCAACATGGTGAAACCCCGTCTCTACTAAAGATACAAAAAAATTAGCTGGGCATGGTGGCGCATGCCTGTAATCCCAGCTACTCAGGAGGCTGAGGCAGGAGAATTGCCTGAACCCAGGAGGTGGAGATTGCAGTGAGCCGAGATCGCGCCATTGCACTCCAGCCTGGGTAACAAGAGCGAAACTCTGTCTCAAAAAAAAAAAAAAAGAAGTTGAGTTTTCATTTATAGTGTTTTCAATTGCCCTATGCTACAATTACCTCTGTCACCATGCTTATCCTTTTAAATGTTAAAGAAATAAACAGTTCTCAATGAGGTTATTTTACTCCCTGGGTATGTGCTGGGAGGAGGAGAATTCAGCAATGTTTGGAGACATTTTTGGTTGCTGGGTGCTACTGGCATCCAGTAGGTAGAGGATTAGGGATGGTGCCAAATATCCAACTACATACAGGACAATCCTTCCCACAACAAAGAATTATCTTTGTTGATTCTGGCTCTGAAACCCAGCTTTTAAAAATTGTAGGCCTGGCGCAGTGGCTCAGGCCTATAATCCTAGCACTTTCGGAGGATCACAAGGTCAATAGATGGAGACCAGCCTGACCAACATGGTGAAACCCTGTCTCTACTAAAAATACAAAAATTAGCTGGGCCTGTTAGTCCCAGCTACTGGGGAGGCTGAGCCAGTAGAATCAGTTGAACACAGGAGGCAGAGGCTGCTGTGTATTCTAGCCTGGTGATAGAGTGAGACTCCATCTCAAAAAAGAAAAAAAAATTGTAACGATTTTGTTACGTATCTACATTTGCAATTCAAGGGTAGGTTTTCTGTCTTAGCACCGGATACTCAATAGTTTGTTGGGTTAAAAACACTGGCAATAGAAATTTTCACTCTGAAAGAAGCACTTAAGCCAACTATATCTTCCTTATTTCCATTCCCTTCCCAGTCTTTCATGTCACTGAGCCGATTCTCCAGACATCCGTAAGAACTCACTGAAAAACTGTGATCGTGTTATTCTTCCTTTAGTTGATTCTTAGTGCACTTAGAATAAAATCCAAGCTCTACACTATTAGGACTGCACTTAGAATAAAATCCAAGCTTATAGGCCCTGCACGATACAATACTTATCCTACCCCAATCTTACCAGATGCCATTCTTTTCTTGGTTTACATCCGAATCATCCTGATGTCCTTCCAACCCCTCACGCACAGCAAGCCTTTCCTGCCTACAGGTCTTGGCACTTGGTTTCCCTGTCAGGCTCCCTCGCTAAGCACTCCCATGCCCCAGAACCCATCCAAGACGTTCTGATCTTTCCCATTTCAGCTGAAAAAGAGAACTTCCAAGACAACACTAACCAAATAATGTGACGGTGCAACAACGGTGAACGTTACATGTTTATCAGCCTTTTGGTAAACAGCCGTCCCACAGCTCGGCCTGCTTTAGGAATGAAACTACGCTTGTTAAGTTCAACTCTCTTTCACAGCTTGTTAAGTTCAACTCTCTTTCACAGTCCTCTCCACAGAAAGAACTCTACAGTTCGTTCTCGGATTTCACTAAACGAGTACTCCCATCCTTGCCCATCCTCGCAGCTGACTGCCGTCACGTTGATCCTGTCTTTCCAGTATCCACGAGAGGCGGAGCCCGGGAAAAGAGCCGACCCCCATGCTCCGCCGTCCCCGCAACCCCACACCTCGGGAATCCACCGTCTTTCCCACTCACCTTCTTCTTCTCAAGGCCTCCCATCTCTCCAAGTTGACTAGCAGACTAGGGCCGCGCGGACAGACAGCACCACTTCCTCCCGCACGTGCCCTGCCAAGGACCCCCCCGAACACGCCCCAACAATATCGGTTTGCGCGGGCTACCCAATGAGGTGCCTGTATGAGTCCAGGGAAAGATGGCGATTTTCTCCTCGAAACTTAAAACTATACACTGAAAAAAAACCCCTGAGACTACTCTTTCCATATCTTTTCCGCTTACAATGAGTTACAACCGATTTAAGTGTTAAAACAAACATGGATATACAGGCATTTATGTAATCTTCCTGATGACGGTCCTTGACTGTGAGTCTCGTTGCATGTTGGGACGGAGAGAGGCGGAAGGCTTAGAGGCAGCGCAGTGCCTTCTGGGATGCAGAGGGGCAATACACTCCGTGGTGCGTGATGGGATTGCGTTGTCAAGGTAACGGTTGCTAAGCGTCGTCAGAACTTGGCTTGCGCGGCTGAGAAGCGGCTCTCGCGGCGCGACACGAGGCTGCGCGTGGTTCCCCACCGCCTTCGGGTTCTCTTTAGTTGATTTGTTGTTATGCGGATAAAATAGATAAAATAGAAAAAAGAAAGACATTTTTCCTCGCGGAGGTATACAGACCCAAGAGGCCACTTCTATTTTCTGAACCTTAGTGGTGGACTCGTGGCTTGTTTAAAACGTACGTTCAAGGCCGGGCGCAGTGGCTCATGCCTGTAATCCTAGCACTTTGGGAGGCCCAAGCGGGCGGATCACCTGAAGTCAGGAGTTCGAGACCAACCTGGCCAACGTGACGAAACCCTGTCTCTACTAAAAATACAAAAATTAGTCGAGCATGGTGGCATCCACCTGTAAACTCAGCTACTCGAGAAGCTGAGGCAGGGGAACCGCTTGAACCCAGGAGGCGGAGGTTGCAGTGAGCCAAGAGTGTGCCACTGCATTCCAGCCTGGGCGACAGAGTGAGACTCCGTCTCAAAAAAATAAAGTCTCTTGGAGAGACTTTATTTCTTCCCAGCTGGTTCTCTCCATTGGTAGACCCCGGAGGGGAACTTCCCTGTCAGCCCTGCATTGGTAGGGGCCTGCCCAGTCCTTCCCAAATCCTTCCCAGTGCCTTGTTCCAGTTCGTTGTATCCAGACCCTGGAAGGAATGTCTTTGTCAGCCCTGAGTTTAAAGGAGGCCTTTGTGATTTCCTTCATTCAGACCATGGAGGGAATTTTGTGGACCCTAGGCTTAAGGGTGGTGCTGGAGGGGTAATCAGCTTAGACTCAGCTGGTCTGTAAGGTTTTGTGAGGGTGCTTATGCTAAGAGTACCCTCGAAGGGTCACCTGGGTGAGGGAAGTGCAATTATCGGGGGAGGGCTTAGTTCTTTTTTCTTTTTCTTTTTTTTTGAGATAGAGTTTTGCTCTTGTTGCCCAGGCTGGAGTGCAATGGCCCAGTCTTGGCTCACACAGCAACCTCTGCCTCCTGGGTTCAAGTGACTCTCCTGCCTCAGCCTCCCAAGTAGCTGGGACTACAGGCATGTGCCACCACACCTGGCTAATTTTTTGTATTTAGTAGAGATGGGGTTTCACCATGTTGGTCAAGCTGGTCTCAAACTCCTGACCTCAGGTGATTCAACCACCTCGACCTCCCAAAGTGCTGGGATTACAGGCATGAGCCCTGGACATTAGAGGGGCTTATTTCTAACAGGACAGTCTCTAGCCAACCACCTTCAAGAACCCTGGCAGCTTACAAGTTTAAAAGCTACAAGTTAAGTTCAAAGGCATGCTAGCTTTTTTTGGATTCTAGCTGACTATATATTATGGCCCAAATTTGGGCACATTTTAAAACTGATGGGCAAATTACATCAAGGAAAATTCAGAGCTCAAATGGTTAACCTGCAATTATAGAGTTAACATATAGAATCTTCTAAGTTGGAGGAACTTTCCAGAACGCTTGGTGAGAGGCGGAGGAGCGGTAGCTGCCCGAGCTGCGCACAGCTCCGCACAGCTCTGCGCTCCTTCCCGCTCCCTCACACACCGACCTCAGTCCGCTCACCGGCAGTAGAAGATGGTGAAAGAAACCACTTACTACGATGTTTTGGGAGTCAAACCCAATGCTACTCAGGAAGAATTGAAAAAGGCTTATAGGAAACTGGCCTTGAAGTACCATCCTGATAAGAATCCAAATGAAGGAGAGAAGTTTAAACAGATATCTCAAGCTTACGAAGTTCTCTCTGATGCAAAGAAAAGGGAATTATATGACAAAGGAGGAGAACAGGCAATTAAAGAGGGTGGAGCAGGTGGCGGTTTTGGCTCTCCCATGGACATCTTTGATATGTTTTTTGGAGGAGGAGGAAGGATGCAGAGAGAAAGGAGAGGTAAAAATGTTGTACATCAGCTCTCAGTAACCCTAGAAGACTTATATAATGGTGCAACAAGAAAACTGGCTCTGCAAAAGAATGTGATTTGTGACAAATGCGAAGGTAGAGGAGGTAAGAAAGGAGCAGTAGAGTGCTGTCCCAATTGCCGAGGTACTGGAATGCAAATAAGAATTCATCAGATAGGACCTGGAATGGTTCAGCAAATTCAGTCTGTGTGCATGGAGTGCCAGGGCCATGGGGAGCGGATCAGTCCTAAAGATAGATGTAAAAGCTGCAATGGAAGGAAGATAGTTCGAGAGAAGAAGATTCTAGAAGTTCATATTGACAAAGGCATGAAAGATGGCCAGAAGATAACATTCCATGGTGAAGGAGACCAAGAACCAGGACTGGAGCCAGGAGATATAATCATTGTGTTAGATCAGAAGGACCATGCTGTTTTTACTCAACGAGGAGAAGACCTTTTCATGTGTATGGACATACAGCTGGTTGAAGCACTGTGTGGCTTCCAAAAGCCAATATCTACTCTTGACAACCGAACCATAGTCATCACCTCTCATCCAGGTCAGATTGTCAAGCATGGAGATATCAAGTGTGTACTAAATTAAGGCATGCCAATTTATCGTAGACCATATGAAAAGGGTCGCCTAATCATTGAATTTAAGGTAAACTTCCCTGAGAATGGCTTTCTCTCTCCTGATAAACTGTCTTTGCTGGAAAAACTCCTACCGGAGAGGAAGGAAGTGGAAGAGACTGATGAGATGGATCAAGTAGAACTGGTGGACTTTGATCCAAATCAGGAAAGACGGCGCCATTACAATGGAGAAGCGTATGAGGATGATGACCATCACCCCAGAGGTGGTGTTCAGTGTCAGACCTCTTAATGGGCCAGTGAATAACACTCACTGCTGGCATTTTATGTGCAGTAGTGAATGAGTAAGGATGTAATCATAATATGCTCACTACTTGCTCTTGTTTTTGTTTTAATCAACTATAGTAGTGTTTTAAAAAGTTAAATGAAGAATAAAGGCAAATATAAAAGCTCAAAAAAAAAGAAAAGAATCTTCTAAGTTCTCTATTCCCTTTTCTACCTGCTTTAAATCTGTACTTTTCTACTGGTGTTGAGATAAAACTCTTTACAACGTTACTAATTCAAGGCTACCTGGAGATTTTATTTTTCTGTATAGTTCAGCCAGGTTCTAGCTAAAATGTAAGCATTAAAAATGTAACCTTGGCTAACGCCTATAATTCCAGCCTTTTGGAAGGCTGAGGCGGGTGGATCACCTGAAGTTGGGAGTTTGAGACTAGCCAGACCAACATGGAGAAAACCTGTCTCTACTAAAAATATGAAATTAGCTGGACGTGGTGGTGCATGCCTGTAATCCCAGCTACTCGGGAGACTGAGGCAGGAGAATCACTTGAACCCCGGAGGCAGAGGTTGTGGTGAGCCAAGATCACGCCATTGCACTCCAGCCTGGGCAACAAGAGTGGAACAATGTCTCAAAAAATAGTAATAATAATAATAATCCTAAGCTCATCGTTTTTTCAAGTGTATGGTGTGTGTGGGGTGTGTGTGTGTGTGTGGTGTGTGTGTGTGTGTGTGTGTGTGTGTGTATGTGTATGGGGTCTTGCTATGTTGCCCAGGTTGGTTTTGAACTTCTGGGCTCAAGCAGTTCTCCTGTTTCAGCCTCTGAAAGTGCTGGGATTGCAAGCATGAGCCACAATGCTTGGCCCCATTTAAAACTTAGGAAAAAAGAAAAAGAAGATAGGTCTTAAAAATCAAACTGCCATGGAAACTACCCAAAATTTTGGTTCACAGCCGCCATTAGATTACCTATTGGGACAAATAAAGTTTAGCCTTGTAAACAAGTTCCAGTTTTTTCAAAAATAATTTGGACCCAACCATCTTTTATAAACTGGTGAATTTGTAGTACTATCCCATGGCTCGAGTTTCAATATAAAAACTATAAGATTTGTTTTTTTTGAGACGGAGTCTTGCTATGTTGCCAGGCTAGAGTGCCATGGGGCAATCTCGGCTCACTGCAACCTCCGCCTCCTGGGTTTGAGCGGTTCTCCTGCCTCAGCCTCCCAAGTAGCTGGGACTACAGGTGGGCACCACCACATTTGTCTAATTTTTGTATTTTTAGTAGAGATGGGGTTTCACCATATTGGTCAAGATGATCTCGATCTCTTGACCTCGTGATCTGCCCGCCTCGGCCTCCCAAAGTGCTGGGATTACAGGCATGAACCACTGCGCCTGGCCCCCGTTATTTGTTTTTTTTTTTTTTTTAGACAGAATCTTGCTCTGTCTACCAGGCTGGAGTGCAGTGGTACAATCTCAGCTCACTGCAACTTCCACCTCCTGGGTTCAAGTGATTCTCATGCCTCAGCTTCCTGAGTACTGGGATTAAAGGTGTTCGCCACCACACCTGGCTGAGTTTTGTATTTTTAGCAGAGGTGGGGTTTTGCCATATTGGCCAGGCTAGTCTCGAACTCCTGACCTCAAGCGATCCCCCCAAATCGGCCTCCCAAAGTGCTAGATTACAGGCATGAGCCACCATGACCAGCCTAAACCTGTAAGATTAAAAAAATTTTTTGATGTGGTGTATATATGTGTTTAGATGTGTTTACATATGTCATATATTGTGTCTAAATGGTACCAAACTGATTTATAAATAAATACCCATAAATTAAGTAAGCCCAAATATTTTTCAAGTTCGTGTGACTTAGGCAAATTTTTTTTTTTTTAATCGAATCACACTCTGTCATCGACTGGCATGCATTGGTATGACCTCGGCTCACTGCAGCCTTCATTTGCTGGGTTCAAGTGAGTCTCCTGTCTCAGCCTCCTGAGTAGCTGGGATTATAGGCATGTTCCAGCACACCTGACTAATTTTTGTATTTTTATAGAGACAGAATTTCACCATGTCGCCTAGGCTGGTCTCAAGCTCCTGACCTGAAGTGATCCACCCACCTCAGCCTCCCAAAGTGCTTGGATTATAGGCATGAGCCACTGCGCCTGGCCTTTTTCTTTAACAGCTAAAGAACCACTGGTTATGAGATAAATCACAGGTCACCAACCCCTAGACACTGATTAACTGAGCCTCCTTGTTCCACAAGCCATAACTACAGATTTAGATGAGAGACTGATTTCTCTAACTTTCTCCTGATTAGACACCACTGACCATGGGCTGGTTCTGGCCAGTCTTACGGAGGCTGCACACTTGAGTGTCGTCGTGTCCTTACTTCACCTTGTAACATATAGGGTCTAATAACAATACATTTAAATGTTAAGTCTCCACCCCATAGTAAGCGCAGAATGCATATAACATACGTGGTTATTCAGTACGCACACATTGGACCCCTTCATCAATATTCATCACTCCTCCTATAACCTGTTAAGTGTATATACTTGGCCAGCCCGTTCAGCATAGTTCTTCTTTAAATGTTTGGTAGAATTCACTAATGAAGTCATTTGGTGGACTTTTTGTTGGGAGAGGTTTTTAATTACCTATTCAGTCTTTTTCTTGTTATAGATATGTTCAGATTTTCTATTTCTTTTTTTTTTTCCTTTGAGACAGAGTTTTGCTCATATTGCCCAAGCTGGAGTACAATGGTGGGATCTTGGCTCACTGCAACCGTCACCACCCAGGTTCAAGCAATTCTCCTGCCTCATTCTACCGAGTAGCTGGGATTATAGGTGCGTGCCACCATGCTCGGCTAATTTTTTGTATTTTTAGTAGGAATGGGGTTTCCCCATGTTAGCCAGCTGGTCTCAAAGTCCTAACCTCAGATGGTCTGCCCGCCTGAGACTCCATCTCAAAAAAGAAAAATTATAAATCCTTCTATTGATTTGTTCTATCTTGATAGAGTTACTGTTTGGGTTAAATGGAATAACATTACATACATATAATGCTTAGTGTAGTGCCCAGCCTATGATCGGTGCTTAATATATGGTATCTGGTATTTTTTTCTTCTTATGAGTATGGCAGTGCCAAAGTGGGCATTTATCAGGGTATGGTGGACCAGATTACTATATAGGGAATTGGAAGGAGCTTTAGAATTAAACAGTGCTCAGCGTGCATCTTTGAGCAGGCTGTCACTGTCTTTGTCCCTGATTTCTCCATCTGTGAAAAGGTGAACACAAATGAGAACCATTCACCTTCACTGTCTTTCAACTCTGAGATTCTTTTTTGGTTTTTGAAATGGAATCTCCCTCTGTTGCCCAGGCTGGAGTGCAGTGGCTCCATCTCAGCTCACTGCAACTTCTGCCTCCTGGGTTCAAGCAATTCTCCCTGCCTCAGCCTCCCTAGTAGCTGGGAATACAGGTGCTTGCCACCACACCCAGTAAATTTTTGTATTGTTTTAGTAGAGACAGGGTTTCACCACATTGGCTAGACTGGTCTTGAACTCCCAACCTCAGGTGATACCCCCCCCCCCAACCACCACCTCGGCCTCCCAAAGTGCTGAGATTACTGCACCCAGCCAACTCTGAGATTCTTTTGTTTTTAAAAGAATGTTGACTTTGGACAAGGTCTGATTCCTTTTGTATGTGAAATGGATAAAATTACACCCAAAGAATCAAAAATGCCTGTTGTGTTTTTTAGGCACCTGGCACCATGCTGGGAACAACGTAAGAATTTAAGAAAGAGTGTTGGAACAGATACTGCGTAGAAAGTTCTTTGGAGACAGGGTATGTCTGAACCATTGTTCTTGGGTTCTTAGTGAATTGCAAATCAAAAAATACTGCTTTTTGTTCACGTAATCAAATTGCACTGTGGCATCAAGTGAAGAGTGGGAAGGCCAAGATAGAGGCAAGATCTGAGCTTCCAGGGATGTGAGAACAGAAATGTCATTCTTCCTGGAACGTACTCTTCTTACTAGGAAGCATTCACTACTCCCGACATTCCAAGAGAGGTTTCTGCAAGGGGGACGGAAGGGTGCATCAGGTGTGAACATTTACTTGAATGAGTTTAGAGGCCATGCAGTGCAGAGAGGTGACCAGGTACCAAGACCAGCTTCCACTCAGGCGATGCTGAAGGAATTAAGAAGCAGACGCAAAGATAGAGAGTAAAGTGGGACTATCTGGGGGCCAACAGGCTTCTAAGCTGAGAGCCTCAGGGTGCTGACAGCATTCTGGGCTGAGAGCCTCAAGCAGACTCTGACCCATGTAGTTAGTCTCTCTGAACAGGTGATTGTTATTAACAAGCAGCTGTTCTGTGTTTTCTCATAGAACCAAAAAAACGAAGCTGGCAGCTGGTGCCTGCTTACCACTGATCAAAGATAAACTAGAAAGCATTCTCCATACTGGGTGGGGTGGCTCACGCCTGTAATCCCAGCACTTTGGGAGGCCGAGGCCGGCGGATCACGAGGTCAGGAGATCAAGATCATCCTGGCTAACAGGGTGAAACCCCGTCTCTAAAAAAAATAAAAAGAATAATAAAAAAAAAGAAAGCATTCTCCACGAGGGAGCCACGGGGGCAGGATCACATATCTGTGCTTAAAGAACTAGTTTAACTGGTGTGTGACATAAACATACTGTTTACTACTTTAGAACAGCCTGAGCAGTTTTCTGCTTGGGGGACTGGCTTGGTTTTCCTTGCCGCTTTCAGCAAAAAATATAGTCCATTATACACTCAGCAACCAGGAGCTGGGAAGGCAGGTGCAAGGCCTTGCGGCTGTGAAGCTTTGAGCAAGTCCTTTCACTTTTCTGAGCTTACATTTTCCCATAGGGTTATTATGAGGATCCCGGGACAGAAGTAGAGTAAAATACTTTGGAAACCATGAAGTACTGGAAAAATCAAGGTGTCTGGATTGTCACTAGGGTTTTAATAATAGAGGATGCAGCCTCTAGACCTGCATAATCCAATATGGTCACCACCAGCCACTTGTGACTATTTATTTACCTATTTATTTTGAGAAAGGGAGTCTCCCTCTGTTGCCCAGGCTGGAGTGCAGTGGTGCAATCTCGGCTCATTGCGACCTCCACCTCCCAGGTTCAAGCAATCTTCCTGTCTCAGCCTCCCAAGTAGCTGGGATTACCAGCGTGTAATTCTAAGCCCAGCTAATTTTTGTATTTTTAGTGGAGATGGGATTTCACTGTGTTGGCCAAGCAGGTCTCAAACTCCTGACCTCAAGTGATCTGCTGCCTCAGCCTCCCAAAGTGCGGGGATTGCAGACATAAGCCACCATGCCTAGCCAATTTGTGACTTTTTAAAAAACTGTAAGTTCTTGGATATATGTGCAGAATGTGCAGGTTTGTTACATAGGTACACAATTGCCATGGTGGTTTGCTGTACCTATTATCCTGTCATCTAGGTTTAAAGCCCCGCATGCATTAGGTATGTGTCCTAATGCTCTCCCTCTTCTTGCCCCCCACACCCCCGACAGGCCCCAGTGTGTGATATCCCCCTCCCTGTGTCCATGTGATCTCACTGTTCCACTCCCACTTATAAGTGAGAACATGTGGTGTTTGGTTTTCTGTTCCTGTGTTAGTTTGCTGAGAATGATGGCTTCCAGCTTCATCCATGTCCCTGCAAAAGACATGAACTCAATCTTTTTGATGGTTTCAGACTATTTAAATTTAAAATAATGTCAAGCCAGGAGCAGTGGCTCCTGCCTGTAATCTTAGTACTTTGGGAAGCTAAGGTGGGAGGATTGCTTGAGCTCAGGAATTTGAGACCAGCCTGGGCAACATAGTGAAACCTCATCTCTATTTATTTTTTTAATTAATTTCAAATAAAAGTTAAGTTCCTCAGTCACAAAAGCTACATTTCAGTGGAAGACTAAGGCTCACATAAAGCACCTGATACCTAGTGAGCACTCAAGATTCCTTAAGTGCAGAGTTCTACTGACATCCAGAAGTTCCATGCTTCTTAATTGTTTATTCAAATATATGTGTATATATACATTTTTTTTTTTTGAGATGGAGTCTCATTCTGTTGCCCAGGCTGGAGTGCAGTGGTGCAATCTCGGCTCACTGCAACCTCCGTCTCCTTGGTTCAAGTGATTCTCCTGCTTCAGCCTCCAGAGTAGCTGGGACTACAGGCACACACCACCACAACTGGCTAATTTTTTTATCTTTAGTAGAGACAGGGTTTTGCCATGTTGGCCAGGCTGATCCTGAACTCCTGACCTCAGGTAATCCGCCCGCCTTGGTCTCCCAAAGTGCTGGGATTACAGGCATGAGCCATCATGCCCTGCCAATTGTTTATTCAAATATTTTTTAGCCTTACTGATGAGGGACCAGCTCACTCACTGCTTCGAAAGCAAAGAGGGTGCCAGCCTAATAGATAAGTGGGGCAGAGTCTGACCACAAGGTGGCGACTCAACTGCTAAAGATTTCACCAACGGTGTGGCTAAGTGGGGTGGCCCACGCCTGTAATCCCAGCACTTTGGGAGACTGAAGTGGGAGGATTGCTTGAGTCCAGGAGTTGGAGATCAGCCTGGGTAACATAATGAGACCCTGTCTCTAAAAAAATTTTTAAATTGGCAAATTAAAAAATTAGCCAGGTATGGTGGAACACGCTTGTAGTCCCATCTATTTAAGAGGCTAAAGTGGGAAGATGGCTTGAGCTGAGGAGGTTGAGACTACAGTTAGCTGTGATCACGCCACTGAACTCCTCCAGCCAGGGTAACAGAGTAAGACTTTAAAAACAAATTCATCAGTGGTGACCAAGGAAGACACATCCAAGTGGAGGGAAGTGCTGTGGCAGGTGCACTAACTGAGGTATTTGGAAGATTTGGGGTGAGCAATGCTTACAAAGACGAGAGAGTTGGTTGGTTATTGCCAAGTTGTATGAATGCCCTACAGAGGATAATGAGAGACCAGGGATTGTTAGCAATTAATGCTAATTGTGAAAGCTGGAGGGCCTCTATATCTTCTTACAAAGTAGACTTCGATGTTGTGCAGTGGAAGAGCAGACATAGCTGAGCAGTAGACTGAAGGTTAACTATTAGAAGAGCAGAGATCCTGAGGTCAGAAGTTCGAGACCAGCCTGACGAACATGGACAAACCCTGTTGCTACTAAAAATACAAAATTAGCCAGGCTTGGTGGTGCATGCCTGTAATCCCAGCTGTTCAGGAGACTGAGGCAGGAGAATCGCTTTAATCCAGGAGGCAGTGGTTGCGGTGAGCCAAGATCGTGCCATTGCATTTCAGCCTGGGCAACGAGTGAAACTCCATCTCAAAAAAAAAAAAAAAAAGCAGAGATCCAATGATCTTTGAATGCTCAGCCAAGGCAAGTTGTTATGCTGAGGTCAGGCTACACGCAGCATAGATAACCCCAAATCAAGGTGCTTGTCTAACTTAGGTGGTCATGAGTTGTGAGACATTGACCAGCTGCTCATGTTTACCAAAAATAACTTGCTATACAACATATTTTCTGAAGGGGAGGGGGGTGCAGAGATCCATCAACCCATGGCTGTCTGAGAAATG
The DNA here is from genome assembly GCF_049354715.1 of Callithrix jacchus. NCBI lineage: Eukaryota > Metazoa > Chordata > Mammalia > Primates > Cebidae > Callithrix > Callithrix jacchus. The sequence continues at coordinate 201,150,723 of NC_133502.1, forward strand.
TCTTCTGTTTGTAAGTCCCTATTAAATGTTTCCTTCTGAGAAACTAGATTTGTCAGCTTTTTTTTTTTCTTCAGGCTCCCAGCTCCTTCAGCCTTCAGGGGTAGGTTTACATATAGCTGCTCACTGCAGAACAGACTTATATAACAAATAGATAAAGAACTCTTGGCCAGGTGCAGGGGCTCACACCTGTAATCCCAACACTTTGGGAAGCTGAGGTGTGAACATCATTTGAGCCCAGGAGTTCAAGACCAGCCTGGGCAAAAAAGCAAGGTCCTGTCTCTATCAAAAATAAAAACAAGGCCAGGTGCAGTGGCTCACACCTGTAATCCCAGCACTTTGGGAGGCTGAGGCGGGCAGATTACCTGAGGTCAGGAGTTTGAGACCAGTCTGGCCAACATGGAGAAACCCTGTCTCTACTAAAAATGCAAAAATTAGTTGGGCATGGTGGCGGGCATCTGTAATCCCAGCTACTTGGGAGACTGAGGCAGGAGAATCACTTGAACCCGGGAGGCAGAGGTTGCAGTGAGCCGAGATTTCGTCACTGCACTCCAGCCTGGGCAACAGAATGAGATGCTGTCTCAAAAATAAATAAATAAATAAAAATAACAAAAAGGCCAGGCACATTGGCTCACTTTTGGAGGCCAAGGTGGAAGGATTTCTTGAGTCCAGGAGATTGAGACCAGCCTGAGCAGCATAGCAAGGCCCCCATCTCAATAAATAAATAAATATTTTAAAAAGAACTCAAAACACAATGATAAAAACATAACCCAATTAAAAAAATTTGCAAAAAATATGAAGACTCTTTTCAGAGGGCAAATAAGTACCTGAAAATATGCTCCATGTCATTAGTCATTTAAATGGCTAAAATTAAAAAGACAGACCATGTTATGTGTTGATGAGAAGGTCGATCAACTGGAATGTTTATACACTGGTGCTGGGAGTAGAAAGTTGTGTCACCACTTTGGAAACTAGTTTGGCAGTTTCTTTCTTTCTTATCTTTCTTCCTTTTCTCTCTTTTCTTTCTTTCTTTCGAGATGGAGTCTCACTCTGTCACCCAGGCTGGAGTGCAGTGGCGTGATCTCGGCTCACTGCAACCTCCACCTCGGGTTCAAGCAATTCTCCTGCCTCAGCCTCCCAAGTAGCTCAGATTACAAGCACCCATCACCATGTCTGGCTAAGTTTTCATATTTTTAGTAGAGACGGGGTTTCACCATGTTGGACAGGCTGGTCTCAAACTCCTGACCTCAGGAGTAATCCGCCTGCCTCGGCCTCCCAAAGTGCTGGAATTGCAGGCTTAAGCTACTGCACCTGGCCGACAGTTTCTTTGAAGTTAAACATACAACTAACATATGACCCAGTTACTCTATTCTTAGATATTTACCAAAATAAATGACAGCATATGTCCACACAAAGACTTGTACGTCCATGTTCTTGGCAGCCTTCTGTGTAATAGCCAAAGACTGGAAACAACCCAAATGAGCATCAGCAGGCGATGGGCAAACATTGTGGTCTGTACATACATACAGTGGAGTATTAGTCAGCAATAAAACGGAACAAGCTGCTGATACATAGGACAGTATGGATGAACCTCAAAAACAGTTATGAATAAACAAGCCAGACAAAGTCAGTACATACCAAACAATCGCATTTATATAAAACTAGAAAATGTAGCACCGGGTGCTGTGGCTCACACCTGTAATCCCAGCACTTTGGGAGGCTGAGGCGGGCAGATCACCTCAGGTCAGGAGTTTGAGACCAGCCTGACTAACATGGAGAAACCCTGTCTCTACTAAAAATATGAAATTAGCTGAGTGTGGTGGCACATGCCTGTAATCCCAGTTATTTGGCAGTCTGAGGCAGGAGAATCGTAGAGGTGGAGGTTGTGGTGAGCCGAGATCACGCCATTGCACTCCAGCCTGGGCAACAAAAGTGAAACTCTGTCTCAAAAATTAAAAAAAAAAAAAAAGTAAGCTAGTCTACAGTGACAGGAAGCAGATCAATGGTTGCCTAGCAATGGGATGATCTGGGGTGAGAGGAAGTTCTTATTAAAGAAGCAGGAGGAAGCTTTTCAGGGTGGTGGAATGTTTATAATCTTGTAATGTTTTGTGTATAGTTGTCAAGACTCATTAAATTTTACACTTAGATAGGTATAGCTTATTGTACTTTCATTTTAATAGGCTTTTAAAAATCAATGTTACATCTAGGAGCAGGAAAGATGGAAGAATGGCAGACATTCATGCCACTGCTAAAGTGCTAAAGGGCACAGAGGTGGTGACCTCTACACCTTTGTTTAGTTCATCAGTCTGGTCTCTGCAGAAGCTGCATCGATTCTGGAGAATGTCTGTAGACTGCTATGGACCGAACCGTAATGGTAGCCCTGAACACAGTTACTTTACCAGAAATGGTAGGGTGGATTCGTAAGGCCTTGGGTATAAGGTATGCTGTCATTGATTTAGTGAGTGCTTTCTTTTCCATTCCAATCAGAAAAGAGGATCAGAAACAGTTTCATTCTCATGGTATTGACAACAATATTTTATTCTATTTTGTTTTTTGAGATGAAGTCTCACTCCATTGCCCAGACTGGAGTGCAACGGTATGATCTTGGCTCACTGCAACCTCCTCCTCCCTGGTTCAAGCAATTCTCCCACTTCAGCCTCCCGAGTAGCTGGGACTACAGGCACCCACCAACATGCCTGGCTAAATTTTTTTGTATTTTTCTAGAGATGGGGTTTCATCATGTTGGCCATGCTGGTCTTGAACCCCTGACCTCAGGTGATCTGCTCACTTTGGCCTCCCAAAGTGCTGAGATTACAGGTGTAAGACACCTCGCCCGCTGGATGGCAATATTTGTTTAGAGTTTGACGTCAGTATTGCGTTAACGCTCTTGCCCTCTCGTAGTTTGAAGAGATCTGGATCACTTGGACAGCCCATAGAACATCACACTGATCTATTACATCAATATCATACTGATCAGACAGGACAAGGAAAGAAATGGCTGTGCAGCAGGTCCTGGCTGCCGAACAATCAGCATGCCACTTGGACCATAAGATCTGGCAGACCCTATGGTGTCGAAGGAATGAGTGGTGGGACAGATGCAGTATGGTGCTTATGGCAAGCTGCATGGGAGAATCACAACGAAAGCCCTGGGAATTCTGGGACAATATCATGTTATCCACTGCAGAGAATTATGCACCTTTGGAAAAATAATTCCTGGCTTGGTTACTGGGCCCTGGTAGAGACAGAAAACTTGGCCATTGGGCACCAAGGTAGCTGGTAGCTTGAATGCCACCTCCAACTCCATTGCCCATTGCAACTACAGGTGTGTGCCACCACTCAGCTAATTTTTTGCATTTTTTGTAGAGACAGGGTCTTGCCATGTTGCCTAGGCTGGTCTTGAACTCCTGGGTTCAAGCAATCCACACACCTTGGCCTCCCAAAGTGCTGGGATTGCAGGCATGAGCCACCACACCCAGCCAGGGACGCTTTTACACAGTAAGGACAGAGGCGGTATGTGTAGAACCCAAGTGATCTACTTGGATGCCTCCTGCTTGATGCCACCAAGTTCAGAACTGCCAATTACAAGTTGGATTCTTTTAGACCCACCAAATAATAAAATCAGATGCACCCAGCAGCACTTCATTATATGTATAATCAGACACTAATGGGGGCAGAGGACACAAATGAGCTGCATGAACAGGTTGCCCAAACTCCCTGTCACATATGACCATTGCTCCATAATCCCTTGCCAGTTTGCTCCCTAGGCTGTATGGTGGTCCCGTATGACTAGCTGAAGGAGGAGGGAAAGACTCAAGCTGCGTTTACAGATGGGTTGGCTCAGTACATAGATGTAAGGCAAAAAGAGACCATAGCTACCTTATAGCCACTTTCAGGGATGGTCTCAAAATACCATGGAAATGGAAAATCTTCCTAATGAATGAAGCTGCAATCAGTCATCTGCTTTGTATTGAAGGAGAAGTGGCCCATGGTGAGAATACAGTAGATTCCTGGGCTATGGTCAATGGTCTGATCAGGAGTCTAGAAGGAAAAGAACTAGAATGTAGAGACAAGGAGGCCTGAAGTAGAGGCATGTGGACGGACATAAGGGTGAGAGCAATGCAGACAATACTGAGCCCCCAATATGGCACTACATCTTGAGGAGACCAGTTGGTCATTTGGTGGTAATTCAGCTACAGTGGACACCTTCTATTCTGTAAAGGTCATTGGTTTGTCTTCGCAGAGGGCGATACCTACTCTAGGTATCGGTTTGCCTTTTCTGCTTGCAAAGTCTCAGCCAGCACTACTATCCAGAACTTTATAGAATGCCTGATCTACAGGCGTGGAATTCTACATATTACAATGTTCAACCAGAGGACCCACTTTATACCTAAGGAGGGATGGAAGTGGGCTCATGGGATCCGATGATCATATCACAGACTACACCATCCAGAGGCAGCTAGCCTCGCAGAATGCTGGAACAGCCTTCTAAAGGCATAGCTGAAGTGCCAGCTTTGAAGAAATATTCTGAAATGATGCGATGCCATCCCACTTCCCTTTGACCCACTGTGGGATATGCTTCCCCACAGTGGGTCAAAGGGTTCTGTAGCTCTGGGTTCTGCAGAATTGGAGATCCTGGTCCCAAAGGGGACGTCCTTTTTCCAGGGGACACAGAAAAAGGCCCTTGAACTATAAATTATGGCTACCATCTGGGTGCTTTGACCTCCTTGTGCCCAGGGACCAACAGGTCTGAAAAGGAGACACTGCCAGGAGTCAATTACTAGCAGGAGTAATTGACCTTGACCAGCAGGTAAAGCTAGGGCTGCTTTTTTTTTTTTTTTTTAAGATAGGGTCTCACTTTGTTGCCCAGGCTGCGGTGCAGTGGTGTGATTACAACTCACGGCAGCCTCAACCTCTGGGGCTCAGGTGATCCTCCCACCTCAGCCTCTGAGGTAGTTGGGACTATAAGCATGTACCACACCCAGCTAATTTTTAAAACTTTTTGTAGAAATAAGGTTTCACCATGTTGCCTGAGCTGGTCTTGAACTCCTGGGCTCAAGCGATCCTCCCAACTTAGCCTCCCAGCGTGCTGGGATTAGATTATAGGTGTGAGCCACTCCACCCAGCCAGGGATGCTTTTACAAAATAGCAACAAAGGAATTATGTGCACAACCCAAGTGATCTGCTTGGGTGCGTCCTCCTACTCCATTGGCCCTTACGACTGAATGAACACATGAAATACTCCGGACAGAAAAAAGCATTAGAATATCAAGGGTCAGGACCCTTGGGAATGAGGCCTGGATTATACCATCAGGTAAGTCATCAAGGCCTGCTGAGGTGACAGCTGAGGGTCAGGTAAAATTAGAATGGATAGTGGAAAAGGGGGAGGAGGAGTACCAGGGATAGCTCCAAGATCAGTTGCAGCCATGGGCGTTGTATTTTCTGCCACTCACCTCCCTTTTCTAAGGTTCCACTCAGTTTGAGAGGCCCACGGAGCTGCTCCCTGAGCCTACATGGAGAAGTATGTGTGGTGCATGGGGTGGACTGTGGTGACCACACGTAAGCCTCTAGGTCTCCTACTGTGGGGAGCGCAATTGCCCAGTGGCCCCAGGGAAAGGATAAAAATTAAAATCAGTCAAGGGAAAAGACGAATCAGGCAGAGTTCTGAAATCTGTCATCATATTAACGCCAAGACTATGTATCCCTTGGGCTGCTCCTAGCCAATGACAGAGCACAACAGAGATTACTGAGGCAGGCCTGTTCCTTGGAGATAGAGGACCGTGTAGTGGGTGACTTTGGCTCAACACTGGTCTTGCTGAAACTTTCTGAGAGCTGCACAGCAGCCTGAGACCTTCCTTATTTCCTTCCCTCCTTTGCAGGAGTCAGACCTGCACCGTAGTCTGATGAATGTCCTGGTCTCCTCCCCATTTACACTCACAGGATTCCCACCCCCCACCAATCAGTCCTTTGCACATCTAATCCCATTTTAGCATCTGCTTCTTGGAGGACCTGGACAAACACAATCAGTCATAGAAAAACAGTTCAATGTTTTTCCTAAATTGAGCATAGTCACGTAACCAGCACCCAGATCAGGAAATAGAACATGAACTGCACCCCAAAATGTCCCTGGAATTATGCCAGCTTCCGGTTTCTTCCCACACAGAGAATCGTTAATCTGACTTCCCACATCACACATCAGTTTTGCCTGTTTTTGAACTTTTTAATCTCTTGGCATGTTTTGTCAAGAACTGTGAAGGGTCTGAGATGGTGCCCCACTCATGCAGACATGTAATTGTTATGTACAAACACTACAGAGACATGAGAACTCTAGGTTGAGGAAAAGAGGGTTTTTTGTTTTTTGTTTTTGTTTGTTTTTTAGATGGAGTCTTTGTTGCCCAGGCTGGAGTGCAGTGGCACAATCTTGGCTCACTGCAACCTCTGCCTCCTGGGTTAGAGCAATTCTACTACCTCAACCTCACAGTAGCTGGGATTACAGGTGTGCGCCACCACTCCTGGCTAATTTTTGTATTTTTAGTAGAGATGGGATTTCACCATGTTGGCTAAGCTGATCTTGAACTCCTACCTCAGGTGATCTACCCACCTTGGCCTCCCAAAGTGCTGGACCACAGGCGTGAGCCACTTCGCCCGGCTGGAAGAGAGTTCGCTCTTGATACACACCATCAGATTGACAGCCAGAGTAACCTTGCTGCCCCACATCTAGGCCAACAGGCAACGCAATGAGAGCTGAGGGAAACATTCTATGTGAGTACCAGGTTACAACTTGTAAGTGACAGATGGGGAACGATGGATTTCCTCCTTTATTTTGTCTTATTTTATTTTACTTTTTGAGACAGAGTCTTGCTCTGTCACCCAGGCTGGAGTGCAGTGGCATGATCATGGCTCATGCAGCCTCAAGTGATCCTCCCACCTCAGCCTCCAAGTAGTTGGGACCACAAGAATGTGCCACCACACCTGGCTAATTTTGTATTTTTTGTAGAGACAGGGTTTTGCCATGTTGCCCAGGCTGGTCTTGAACTCCTGGGCTCAAGTGATCCTCTCACCTCAGCCTCCCAAAGTGCCAGGATTACAGGCGTGAGCCACCCTGCCCCAGACCACAGTTCCTCCATTTGTATATACAGAAGAGAAGCTGCTGCAGCCTTATCCACTCTCGAAAGGGGAGAGAAAACCTCTGCTTCTTGGAGAGAATGGAAAACATCCTATTTATCACTCTACCCTATTGGAATGTAAATACATCACTCCAAAAGCGGGGTAAGCCCCAGTGTCTTTGACTTTTATGACCTAGAAATGTTTCCAAACTCTGGACTTCATCTCTTCTGACAGATAAACACCTAGGGAGGTAGCGCTTAGTCTTCCCAGAACCTTGAGAGCTTAACCCAGGGTTTTAGTCTAGGCTGTAAGCATTTGGTCTCCTTTAGAAGCTAAGTTTTATTATCCTTTCTGATAAGACCAATGAACTACACAAATGGCTACAGATTAAACTGCTTCTAGCGGAAGTGAGAGCAAACATCCCCGTCTTTATATGGCATGCATTTCCACATCTCAGGAGGCTCAGGCTTTTTCCAGGAGCACTTCTGGGGAAGTTTGATTTCCACCACACAGTATATTTTCCTTTGTGTCTGGCTTCTTTCACTCAACATTACGTTCATGAAATTCATCCCTATTGTTGTGTGAATGTCCATTCATTCTCATTGACATGCGTAATTTATCATAATCTATCCATCCTCTTTTTGTTGGGGATTGTGTTACGCAAAGTTCACCAACTGCTAAGACAGGGAACCATCCACAACACTCCCCTCACTTCTGACTCTGGTTGCAAGTTTAGGGGTTCCAAAGACTGCCCTCAGGTTTGGCAACTCACTGGAAGGATTGACAGAAGTCATTGAAAACTTTTATACTCACTATTACAGTTATTACAGGGAAAGGATACAAATTAAAATCAACCAAGGGAATAGACACATTGGGCAGAGTTCAGCAAAGTACAGAGTTTCCAATCCTTTTTTTTTTTTTTTGGAGATTGAGTCTCACTCTGTTGCCCAGGCTGGAGTGCAGTGGCGCAATTTCGCCTCACCACAACCTCCACCTCCTGAGTTCAAGTGATTCTCCTGCTTCAGCCTCCCGAGTAGCTGGGACTACAGGTGTGCACCACCATGCCCAGTTAAGTGGTTCTGTCTCGATGTCTTTTATGTGACAACAGCTGGAATAGTAGGGGCCTGGAAAAGCTGGGAGCTGGCTGGATTTCTCTGTTCTCTCTCTCTCTCTCTCTCTCTCTCTCTCTCTCTCTCTCTCTCTCTCTGTCTCCAGGTAATCTCGGGGTTTATACGTGTGGATTACCTTTGTGGACCAGTTTGGTCTTCCTCACAGTGTAGCTGCCTCAAGGCAGTTGGATTGCTGACATGACAGCTCCATACTCCAGCTCAAGTGTTCAAGTGAGCAAGGGGGAAGCTGCATTTTCATTTCTGACCTGGAGTTATGTATCATCGCTTCCGCATTCTGCTGCTGACAAGCATGTCACAAACCTGCCTAGATTCAAAGGGAGGGGAATTAGACTCATTTCTTTATGGATGAATGACAACATTACAGAAAACCATGAGGAATAACTGGTGTTGTTGCAGATATCTTTGAAAATACAATCGGACACACCTCTTTATCTCCCTTAATGCTTTTTGCCTATGAATATTTGGTCTAATTTTTTTTTTTTTTTTTTTTTTTGAGATGGAATCTCACTCTGTCACCCAGGCTGGAGTGCAGTGGCGTGATCCTTTGCCTCCCGGATTCCAGTGATTTTCCTGCTTCAGCTCCCTGTGTAGCTGGGATTACAGACGTGCACAACCATGCCTGGCTAATTTTTGTATTTTTAGTAGAGACGGGATTTCGCCATGTTGACCAGGCTGGTCTCGAACTCCTGAGTTTAAGTGATCCACCTCCCAAAGTGCTGGGATTACAGGCGTGAGCCACCGCGCCTGGCCTTAAAATATGATTTGAATATATATACATTTTTCATCCCTACTTTTCTCTTTGGGGTTAATTCTTGGCCTATGCCCTAGCCAAGTCAACCTAAAACCACCAGAAACAAACCCAGTTGTTCACCTATTCCAATAAGGGAAACTACCCAGCAGAGGAACTGCGGTGGTCTGATTGAACAAAGGGAAAGGTTATTAAAGAATTTGAGAGGGCTGGGCATGGTGGCTCACACCTGCAATCCCAGCACTTTGGGAGGTCGAGGCAGATGGACTGCCTGAGCTCAGGAGTTCAAGACCAGCCTGGGCAACACAGTGAAACCCCGTCTCTAAAAAAAAAAAATTAGAATTTGAGGGGAAAGGTGGAGTTAGGTAAAGTGTAAACCAAGCAGTGTTTTGAGGCAAGCAGGCTCAAAAGTACCACAGGGCTGTGTATGAAGGGTCAGCTTCAGGTCTAGACAGCAAAGTGGACCTAGAGTCTTGTTTCCTCGGAAACTATAAAGTTAAGAGAAATGTGGAATGCTGCTTCTCTGGTTCAAAATGACATAGCTCTTCCAGGCAACAGTGGGATGTTCTGTTCTTACCAATATAATCTCAAACAGCAAATTTCTGATCATTTGTGATTTTAGGGGGAAAATAAAAATATCAGTAAAAAAGTAGTAGTCACTCAAAGAACGTGGGTATTAGGACACTTTATAGCTGTAGCATGTACGGCCTTGATAGAAATGTTTCCTGTTGGCCGGGTGCCATGGCTCTTGCCTGTAATCCCAGCACTTTGGGAGGCCGAGGCAGGAGGATCACCTGAGGTCAGGAGTTTGAGACCAGCCTGGCCAACACGGCAAAAACCCATCTCTACTAAAAATACAAAAATTAGCCGGGAGTGGTGGTGCCTGCCTGTGATCCCAGCTACTTGGGAGGTTAAGGCGGGAGGATCACTTGAACCCAGGGGGCAGAGGTTGCAGTGAGTCGAGGTCACACCACTGCACTCCAGCCTGGGCGACAGAGCAGACTCTTAAAAAAAAAAAACATTTACTGTTGAACTTGCAGCTCGCTTTAGAGGTCCCTGTTATCCCCATCTAGAGGGAACACAGGCAAACTCTGCCTTCTCATTCCAAGCTAGTTTTCACCACAAACAGAAATCTTGATCTCACCAGGTGCAATGGCTCATGCCTGTAATCCCAGCTCTTTGGGAGGCTGAGACAGGGTTAGCTTGAGCCCAGGAGTTCAAAAATAAAAAAAGAGAAATCCTGATCTAAATGAGTTAATCATTTTAGTTTTTCACATTCCCCGACCACTCAATTTCTTTATTTTATTTTTAGGACAGGATCTCCTTCTGTCACCCAAACTGGAGTGCAGTGGTCCGATCTCAGCTCACTATAACCTCAAACTCCTGGGCTCAAGTGATCCTCCCACTTGTAGCCTCTTGAGTAGCTGAGACTACAGCCACATACCACCATCCCTGGAGTTTTTTTGTTTTTGTTTTTGTTTGTAGAGTTAGAGTCTTACCATCTTGCCTAGACTGGTCTCAAACTCGTAGGCTCAAGCAATCCTCCTGCCGTGGCATCCCAAAGTGCTGGGATTACATTTCTAATGTGTATGGGAAATATGATGTCCTCCTATCCTTACTCCCCAACCCTCTGGCACAGAGTCCAGGCAGGTGGGCAGGGGTGTGTCTCTCCTTTACTTCAACACCTTCACAACCTTGGGGATCAGAAGTGACTCTCTGGAAGGACACTGGGCTTCTCACCAGAAGCTGATGATACGAAGGCTGTTCTCCATGGCCACCTCCTTCAGGCTGCCCTCCTGGAAATAGCAGGAATCATAATCGGTGTTACTGGAAACAGGCAGAGGGTTGGGGGAGCCAAGGCAGTCCCACCCAGGACCAAGGGGGCTCCATTGCATACAATTCACTGTGGCTCCCTGAAGGTCCAAATGTGCAGTTCTGCAGAAGCTGGGCTCCCCACTGGCCTCCCTCCTTCCTCAGAACCTCCAAAGGTGCCACTCCTAGTGGCCACAACCAGCCTTTCTGACCAGACTACCTATCATTTAAAATTTTCAAGTACTTCTGTAAACAGACGCACGTTGCTGTATTTATGTATGTCAAGAGCGTGGCTTGTGATAAGTCAGGCTCAAAACAGATTATCTTAAAGGGGCGAACCTTGGCAATTTGCCATAAAAATAATTGCAATACAGATTGTAAATGGAAATGGTTAGAGGTGTTTTAAAGTCATATTGTCTTCACAAATTGAGCTGAGAGGGAGCTGTTAGAACGGTCTTGTCTAACCCTTGCATCTCAGATGGGAAGAACTATTTAATCTCAGAGAGGTTAAGTGCCCTGGCCAAGGTCACACAGCCACCACTAGATAACTCATATACATTGATTCTCCTGTGGGGCTTGGCAGGTGAGGAATCTTTTGTTCTCTTTCCTGTTTGCAGAGATTTTTTTTGAGGTTGCTTTCTTAGTTCTGGCAAGTAGCCCTGCTTTCCGTAGTTTTGGGCCTCAACTGAGTCAATCCCATTATTTTATTTTTTTGAGATAGGGCCTCACGTTGTCACTCAAACTGGAGTGCAGTGGTGTGATCTCGGCTCACGGCAACCTCCACCACTGGGTTCAAGCAATCCTTCTGCCTCAGCCCCCCAAGTAGCCGGGACTACTGGCACGCGCCACCACGCCCAGCTATTTTATTTTATTTTTATTTTTTGAGAGAGACGGGGTTTTCCAGGCTGGTCTGAACTCCTGGGCTCAAGTGATCTGCCTGCCTCAGCCTCCCAAAGTGCTAGGATCAGTCGTGAGCCACCGCACACGCCCTTAATCCCATTCTTTACTTTGTTTTGTTTTGTCCTCTCCAGGAGGCTCCTAGCTCTCTCGGATTGGTTGAGAAAAGTGGCCCGCTGGTTGGGGACCAGGGGCTCCCCAACCATGGCGGGAGGCGGTGCTGAAGAACAGCTGACGCCAGCAATGCTGCTCACGTGACCGCCGCAGCTGCACCTCCCCGTTCTACTCCTAGTCCCGGGCTAGGCGGGTACTACCAGGGGCTCCTTCTGTAAGGAGTATCAGGTGGGCACCCGGTCCTGCCGTTCCACCACTGGAACAGCGAAGGGGAGAGCAGCCAGGCAAGGTCGGACAGAGTTGGGAAGATCAGACGTCAGCCCCACTGTGTTGGTCTGGGGCTCTTTAAGCAGGAACGTGGATGGCCTCAATATGTCTCACATGGTTCCACGGGTCCTCCTCCTCCCTTTGTCGCCTACCTCCAGGAAGGCTGCTCTGCCCTTCCTTCCTCTGTTCTTTGGCCTTCTCTTCGCCGCCACAACAGACCTTTTCCCCTTTCTCTCTGCTGACTTAGCAGCACATTGCGAGTGAAGGATTAATCAGTGACAGGAACCTACCTACCTCTCTGGAAGCAGTGACCGGCTGTGGTCAGGAGAGACTCACCCACCTGCAGCTGCCATGAGGCACCTTGGGGCCTTCCTCTTTCTTCTGGGGGTCCTGGGGGCCCTCACTGACATCTGTGGTGAGTAACTCGCCTCTATCCGTTGCCTCTTTCCTCCTGGGTCCTTAGGAGGGTGGCTCAGGCATAGGATGGGGGAACTTATCTTCCCCTCTAGCCTCCCCTTGCAGTTCGGGCTTAGCTGGACCTCAGCATTTAACACATCGTATTGCGATTGATTCTATGACTCCTCACCAGACAGGAGCTCCTCTGTTAATTCAGTCATTCGTTCACACATACATTCAGCACATAGTTACTGAGCCTTTTCTGAGTCGGGCCCAGTGTTAGCCTTTGGGGAATGTGCAAAGCGTGAGATAGGTCTAATTCCTGCCTTTCTAGAGTTTATGTTCTAGGGAAAGGAGGCAGACAAAAGACATCAATGGCTAGGTGCTCCCGCCTGAAATCCCAGCATTTTGGAAGGCTGAGGCAGGAGGATCGCTTGAGCTCAACAGTTCGAGATCAGCCTGGGCGACATAGGGAGACCCCCATCTCTACAAAAATTTAAAAAATAGCTGGGCACGGGGAAGGCTTTCTGAGGACCAGGAGGGGGCATATGGGAGCTGAGACTCGAAGGAAGAAAAGGAGCTGGCAGGAAAGGAGTGGGGGACACGCATTCTAGGCAGCAGGAAGTGAATATTCGGAGGCCCTGCCTGCTCCAACTCTGTGCCCCAAGGGGTCTCTTGGAGCACACTGCCTCCTGGGACCTGTCTGTGAGTCTGAGCTTGGAGGTTCAGTGCTGCTCATGCACTGGGTGGGGTCAGACAGGGGGCAGAAGGCAGGCTTCGGGACTCTGGGCTGCCCACTTCTCTTTCCCCCTCCTCTGCACCTAGGATTATGCTCAGCAATACATTTTCACCACCATGGTCTCTTGTGACCCTGAGGAAACCCTGAGAGGCAGGTGCAGTCGTGTCCAGGTGTCAAGTGAAGAAGTCAGGAGTGGGAGGGGCTGAGTGACCCGCTCAGGGTGCTTCAGCTTTACCAGAGCTTTGCTGAACTTAGTTTTTAGAATATTAAGTCTCATTTTTTTTTTTTAGGGAGGAAGGGAGGAAGGCAGGAAGGGAGGAAAGGAGGAAGGGAGGGAGGAAGGAAGGGAGGGAGGGAAGGGAAGGAAGGAAATCGAGCAATGAGAGAGACATTGCTGACCTGGATCTAGAGGTCTACAAGTTGATTTCTTTTTTTTTCTTTTTTTGAGAGAAGGAAAGAAAAAAAGCAGTGAAGGAGAGGAAGAAAGAGGAAGAAAAAGAGGGAGGGAGAAGGGAAATGTTGCTTTATTCTAAAAAAAAATGGGTATTAATAATGGCCAATCAATGTTTCATTTAAACCTATGAGTAGGTGTGATGTGGTATTGACAAGAATGTATATTTTGTGTATTTCAAGTGGAGAGCTCTATAAATATTTATTAAGTTTACTTGTTCCAGATCTGAGTTCGAGTCCTTGATATCCTTATTAATTTTCTGTCTCGTTGAGTCTAAGTCTCTTTATAGGTCTTATGTATCTGGGTGTTAGGATCATTAGCTCTTCTTGCTGCATTGATCCTTTTACCACTATATCTGCTGCTTTAAGATCTATTTTATCAGATACGAGAATTGCAACTCCTGCTTTTTATTTATTCATTTATTTTTGCTCTCCATTTGGTTGGTAAATCTTTCTCCATCCCTTTGTTTTGAGTCTTTGTGTATCCTTGCAAGTGAAATGGGTCTGGATGTAACATGCCGTTGGGTTTTGGCTGTATTTTTTGATTGGGGGATTTAGTCAATTTAAATTTAGAATTACTGCCATTTGATGTTAACTGGCTGTTTTATCCATTCGTTGATGTAAATTCTTCTTTATGTTGATGCTCTTTACTTTTTGGTATATTTTTAGAAAGGCTAATACTGGTTGTTTCTTTCTATGTGTAATGCTTCTTTGAGAAGCTCTTGTAAAGCAGGCCTGGTGGTAATAAAATCTCTGAGTACTTGCTTGTTCATAAAAGATTTTATTTTTCCTTCAGTTGTGAAGCTTAGTTTGGCTGGATATGAAATTCTAGGCTGAAAGTTCTGTTCTTTAAGGATGTTGAATATTGGCCCCCACTCTCTTCTGACTTATAGAGTTTCTGCTGAGAGATCTGCTGTTAAGTCTGATAGGCTTGCCTTTGTGGGTAACCTGACCTTTCTCTCTGGCTGCCCTTAGTATTTTCTCCTTCGTTTCAACCCTGGTGAATCTAATGATTATGTGCCTTGGGGTTGCTCTTCTTGAGGAATATCTTTGTGGTGTTCTCTGTATTACCTGGGGTTGAATATTGTCCTGCTTTGCTAGTTTAGGAAAATTTTCCTGAATAATATCCTGAAGAATATTTTCCAGCTTGTATTCATTCTCTCTGTCACATTCAGGTACACCTATCAAACATAAATTTGGTCTTTTCACATAGTCCCACATTTCTTGGAGACTTTGCTCATTCCTTTTCATCCTTTTTTCTCTAATCTTGTCTTCTCGTTTTATTTCATTAAGTTGGACTTCTGCCTCTGATATCCTTTCTTCTGCTTCAACAATTCGAGTGTTTAAACCTGTGCATACTTCTCGGAGTTCCTGCATTGTATTCTTCAGTTCCATTAATTCACTTATATTCCTCTCTAAGTTGTCTATTCTCATTAGGATTTCGTCAAACCTTTTTTCAAAGTTCTTAGTTTCTTTACATTGGCTGCAACATGTTCTTTTAACTCACAGAAGTTTTTTATTATCCATCTTCTGAAGCCTGATTCTGTTAATGGGATGCGCTCGTTCTCCATCAAGTCTTGTTCCCTTGTTGATGAGAAACTGTGATCCTCTTTAGAGGGAGAGGCGTTCTGATTTTGAGTATTCTCAGCCTTTTTATGCTGGTTTCTTCCCATCATTGTAAATTTATCCACCTATCGTCTTTGTAATTACCAACTTTCAAATTAGGTCTCTGAGTGGACATCCAAGTTGTTAATTCCCAGGGCCGAAATATGAGCAACCCACTGCGCCGGCCAAAACAGCAGCATTAAGACTGATTGTTCTTGGCCGGGCGCGGTGGCTCAAGCCTGTAATCCCAGCGCTTTGGGAGGCTGAGGTGGGTGGATCACGAGGTCAAGAGATCGAGACCATTCTGGTCAACATGGTGAAACCCCGTCTCTACTAAAAATACAAAAAATTAGCTGGGCATGGTGGTGCGTGCCTGTAATCCCAGCTACTCAGGAGACTGAGGCAGGAGAATTGCCTGAACCCAGGAGGCGGAGGTTGCGGTGAGCCGAGATCGTGCCATTGCACTCCAGCCTGGGTAACAAGAGCCAAACTCTGTCTCAAAAAAAAAAAAAAAGACTGATGGTGCTTTTCTGCCCGGGAATCTCCAGTCTGGCTTCCTTCTTGAGTCTGTAATAGGCGACTCTGCCTTCCCGGAGCTCCAAACCTCGGTCAGAAGGAGAACCGGTCCTGTTTACTCTGCACCAAGAGCTGCCGCGCCGAGGTGCTGGCACAACCGCTGCACCGGCCACAAGAGTTGCGCTGGCGACCCGTGTGGCTCCTCCAAACCTCGGTCAGAAGGGGAACCAGTCTCGTTTGCACTGAGAGCTGCCGCGCTGAGGTGCCCATGAAAATGCTGCGCCGGCCACAAGAGTTGCGCTGGCGACCCGTGGAGCTCCTTCACTGGGAATCTTCTGCTCCGTGAGCGACCAAAATTTGTCTGAAAGTATGGCATCCTCTCATTTTCTGAGCTTTCGCTGGGAGCTGCAATCCCGAGATGTTAGCGATCAGCCATCTTGGATCGTTCCCCTGGTTTTTTTTTGTTTTTTTTTTGAGACAGGGTCTGGCTCTGTTGCCTAGGCTGGAGTGCAGTGGCACAATCTTGGCTCACTGCAACCTCCCTGCCCCCAGGTTCAAGTGATCCCCCTACCTCAGCCTTCCGAGTAGCTGGGGACTACATGTGCACACCACCATGCCCGGCTCATTTTTGTATTTTTTGTTGAGACAGAGTTTTGCCATGTTGCCTGGGCTGGTCTCAAACTCCTGGGCTTAAGTGATACTCTTGCCTCAGCCTCCCAAAATGCTGGGATTAAGGTGTGAGCCACCACGCCCGATCAGAACTCCAAGCCTCTCATCTGTGTTCCATAAATGCAATCAGACTCCTCAGGTCTAGGCCCAGGAACCCCAGCTCTTGGTTCTTGTTCAGACAGTCCCCAGGGGAGATCTGGGTTCAGAGATCTTTCCCTCCCACAGACCTGGCTCAACTGGTCCTCAGCCTTGGACAGTTAGTCCATTAGCCTGACCCCACAGGAGCCCCTGTCCCTTGGGGTCTGGGGAAGCTTGAACTGGGGTTAGGGGTGCAAATATCTGTGCTGAGTCACTTAATTGTACCCAGCTTCATTCCTTTACCTGTAAAATGGGCTAGAGTGCTTCCTCCTTGGTGTAGTACAAGGGAGAATCCTATGACACCTGCTTTCCCAGCTTAAAGCTCTGTATGTATGTTGTGAAATTGACAGGGATTGCTGCACAAATGCTAATGCAAAGTGGGCTCCTGTGCTTCTTTTTCTTCTTTTCCCCTCTCCTCCTCCTCCTTCTCCTCCTCTACTTCCTCCTTCTTCCTCTTCTTTTTTATTTTCTTATAGAGACGAGGTCTCACTGTATTGCCCGGGGTTGGTCTTAAACTTCTAGGATCAAGCGATCCTCCCATCTTGGCCTCCCAAAGTGCTGGGATTATAGGTGTGAATCCCTCCACCCAGCTCCTGTGCTTGTGAATGTCAACAGCAATCAGCCTTTAGTTGGCAGGGCTGAGCTGGTAGGCAGAGAGCTCACCCAAGCCTGCTTTATCACCCTGGGTGAATCTGCCCGGCCCCTTCCTTCTAAGGAGGTTGCTCTGTGGTTGTGGATCTCCCTTTACAGCCAGGTTCAGTTTCTAACCCTGTGCTGACTCATCGTGCTGGAGGTTAGAGCCCAGGGTGAGGTCAGGGAACTCCCTTGCCAGTTTCAGGAAAAGGGAGAAGGAAAGAGAGGTGAGGAGGGGCAGACAACCAGAGAGACAGAGGCTGGGAGAGACTGAGACAAACCCAGAGAGCCTTAGAGAGATTGAGGAAGAGAGACAGAGACATGGAGACAGATACCAAAAATGGCTCTGAGTGAGGGAAAGGGAAAAAAGCAACCCCCTAGTCTCTGTTCATTAACAACTGGTGAGAAACCAGCCATGTGCTCTGGCCTGGGCACACACAGCAAAGGATTATGCAGGATTTCATGCTAGTGGATGAAATAGCAACAGATATCTGGGACTGTCAGGAAATCAGATACAAGGTGGTGGGACCCAAACCCGCAGAGATGGAGATATGTTCTAGGAGCTCTGGTCCTCGCACCAGGAGGCTCAGGAGGTGTCTTGCAGCAGCTCCTTTTCTTAGTCCCCTGGGATATGGCACAGTGGAGGCCACCATCAGGCAGCTGGAGCCCAGCAGCAAGTGGGAGGCAGTAAATGGGGACAGAAAGTCCAAGGTGCCTCCAAGGCAAACTACTGTAAGCTACTGTGTGCTGAGTTCAGGTCCCTTGGAACTATCCCTAAGGCTTCCGCTTCCAGGGTATTGGAGTATTTTGGTTTCACAACTTCAAATAAATCCCACAGCAACAGGTAAATGGCTACAAGCTGTGACTGTTTTCTAAGAGCTCATCTCATAATCTCAGGTCCTCTTCGCTTAAACAGAGATGGCAGGAAAAGCGTTATTTTGAGATCTGCATGGAGGAAGTTCACCAGGCAACCTTAACCCACCAGCTGGCAGTCTGCAGTATTTAAAAATTCAGTGTGGAGCCAGGCGCGGTGGCTCACGCCTGTAATCCCAGCACTTTGGGAGGCTGAGGTGGGCGGATCACCTGAGATGAGTAGTTCGAGACCAGCCTGACTAATATGGTGAAACCCCGTCTTAAAAAATAATAATAATAAATAAATAAAAATAAAAATTCAGTGTGTAACATGTTCTGCCTGTGGGATGATGTTTTTGTAAATGGGCAGCACACACATTCAGCCGGGTACCAAAGAGCAGGGGCTTTGCAGTTCTGTCTATCTTTGCATCCGTGGCTCTGCAGCCTCGTGTAAGACATGCCACAACTTTGAATTTCTGTTTCCTCTTTTGTGCAAAGCCATGATGACAGTATCTAGGTCACAGGACTGGTATGAGGACCAAGTGAGATTGGGCATGGTGCCTGGCACACCCCGCAGCTTGGCATCCAGTCTCACTGTCTCCCCTGATGGGCAGAGTGGTGGCCTGGCAATAGCATCCTCTACCTTCAGCCCAACACCTCTCGCTGGTGCGCTCTAACTGCTCCTTTGGAATACCTGCTTCCCTGCTTTCCCCCTCCCACTGCCTTTCAGTGTGTGCATTTCTCCCTGGAAGTTGGTGTGTGCTGGGTGGAGGTGGGAGTGAGGACATGTGTTCTCTGGGGAAGGCCCTGGTAATATCAAAGCACTTCATTTTTTTTTTTTTGAGACAGAGTTTGGCTCTTGTTGCCCAGGCCAGAGTGCAATCATGAAATCTCGGCTCACCGCAACCTCTGCCTCCCAGGTTCAAGAGATTCTCCTGCCCCAGTCTCCTGAGTAGCTGGGATTACAGGCATGTGCCACCATGCCCAGCTAATTTTATATTTTTAGTAGAAACAGGGTTTCTCCATGTTGGTCAGGCTGGTCTTGAACTCCTGATCTCAGGTGATCCACCTACCTTGGCCTCCCAAAGTGCTGGGATTACAGGTGTGAGACACCGTGCCTGGCCAAAGCCCTTCTTTGCTGGTGGCCTGGCCCTGTGACCTCACTTGCACCATTTTCTTTCCTAAGAAATACCAGAAGTGGACATCCAGCTGGTAGAGAAGTTGGGCCAGCGCCTCTTGCCTTGGATGGACCGGCTTTCCCGGGAGCACCTGAATCCCAGCGTCTATGTGGGGCTGCGCCTCTCCAGTGTGCAGGTTGGGACCAAGGAGAAGCTCTACCTGCGCAGCCTCAAGCTTGATTACCAGCAGTGCCTCCTACGGTATTGCCACACTTTCCTTTTTCCATGTCTTGCTCCACGTGCTAAGAGACAGGAATCCTAGGTTCTAGTTTGGGCCTATCACCGCATTGTTGGTAGACCTTAGGCAAAATTTTCTCCATCTACAGAATGGAGGCCCTAGGCCGGGCGCAGTGGCTCACGCCTGTAATCCCAGCACTTTGGGAAGCCGAGGCAGGTGGATCACCTGAGGTCAGGAGCTCAAGACCAGCCTAACCAACATGGAGAAACCCCGTCTTACTAAAAATACAAAAAAATTAGGTGGGCGTGGTGGCTCATCCCTGTAATCCTAGCTACTTGGGAGGCTGAGGCAGGAGAATCACTTGAACCCGGGAGGTGGAGGTTGTGGTGGGCTGAGATTGTGCCATTGCTCTTCAGTCTGGGCAACAAGAGCAAAACTCCGTCTCAAAAGAAAAAAAGAATGGAGGACCTTTCTCTATCTATAGAATGAAGGGATTGGTTGGATTAGTTTGATGCTAATGCAGGGCTCCTATTGGTACTATTGCCACCCTGTGCCTGTGGCAGTCATCACTAATCCGTGACTGTACTCTTTCATGATGAGCCCAGAAGCAGCATCTGACTCTCTGTGTTCCCTTACTGTGCCTGAGGCTGACATCACCCAATCTGTGGCTGCAGTCTTCCACATTGAGCCTAAGGGGCAGCATCTTACTCTGTGTGCTTCCCTCCCATGCATGACACAGACATCACTAATCAATGACTGCACTCCTTCGTACTGAGCCCAAGAGCAGCATCTTTTTTTCCTTACTCTTGCCCAGGCTGGAGTGCAGTGTTGCAATCTTGGCTCACTGCAACCTCCACCTCCCGGGTTCAAGTGACTCTCATGTCTCAGCCACCCGAGTAGCTGGGATTACAGGTGTGCACCACCATGCCCAGCTATTTTTGTATTTTTGGGAGATGGGGTTTCACCATATTGGCCAGGCTGGTTTTGAACTCCTGACCTAAGGTGATCTGCCTGCCTTGGCCTCCCAAAGTGCTGGGATTATAGGCGTGAGCTACCGCACCAACCCAGAAGCAGCATCTTTCCATGCTCCCTTTTCAAGGGGCATTACAGAGAGGCCTATTCTGGGGTTTGAATGAGAGGTGAAGAATCAGGGGCAGCCATGGAGTGCCTCTTCCTCAGACTCCATCTTGAGAAGTGGATGCAGGGGTGGAGAGAAAAGAAAGAAGGCCAGGCTTAGTGGCTCATGCCTGTAATGCTAACATTTGGGGAGGCTGAGGCAGGAGGATTGCTTGAGCTCAGGAGTTCGAGACCAGCCTAGGCAACATTATCGAGACCATATCTCTACAAAAAACAAAAAATTAGCGAGGCATAGTGACACATGCCTGTGTTCCCAGCTTCTTGGGAGGCTGAAGTAGGAGGATCTTTTGAGGTCAGTAGATCAAGGCTGCAGTGAGCTATGATGTCACCACTGCACTCCAGCCTGGGAGACAGAATGAGAGCCTAGCTCAGTAAAAAAATAATAATAATAAAAATACGGCTGTCTGTGGTGGCTCACACCTGTAATCCCAATACTTTGGGAGGCCAAGGTGGGTGGATCACCTGAGGTTAGGTGTTCCAGACCAGCCTGACCTACATGGTGAAACCCTGTCTCTACTAAAAATAAAAAAATTAGTTGAGAATAGTGGCATGTGCCTGTAATCCCGGCTACTTAAGAGGCTGAAACAGAATTGCTTGAACCCAGGAGGTGGCGGTTGCAGTGAGCCGAGATCGCACCACTGCACTCCAGCCTGGGCAACAAGAGTGAAACTCAGTCTCAAAGAAAATAAACAAAATATAAAAATAAGTAAAATAAAAAGAAAGAAGGGGGACTGTGGGTGAAGTATGGACAAAATAGTGGGGCGGGCACAGATGGTTTGGACGCGTTTATCTGTGAGTCTCATGGTTCATCTTCATTAGATATTTGTGGCATATGCCTCACAACATCATAGCAAACACACCTACTTTCATTGATTCTCTCAAAGTTTCCCACTGTTACGACTTTTTCCACCTTGTGATGCTGGTACGGCGGGTGCTCCAAGCCAGGCTTACCGGGGTGGCACTTTCTCACAAAGGCATTAACTGGCCTTGTCCTAGGTCTGCCCTCAGCGAGAATGACAGTGACTGCCAGGCCAAGCCTTCCATGGGTCGGCTGTCCCTCTACTTGCTCGCTCTCAGAGCCAACTGTGAGTTTATCAGGGGCCACAAGGGGGACAGGTTGATCTCACAGCTCAAGCGGTTCCTGGAGGATGAGAAGAGGGCCATTGGTGAGTGGACACCATCGGCGGGGTGGGGAGCAGCCTGGAGGGCTCCTGAGATGCTACCCTTTAGCAAGAATCAGAACTTTGGGTTTTCTCCCCAGGCCTCTTCGGCACCCTCTATTCAGCCTATCTCACTGTCCACGTAGTGGCTCAAACCTGTCCCCAGAGCCATCCTTGATCCTCCAGCCTTTCCTGCACTGCACACACTCTACTGACAAGTCTTTTTCTTTTCTTTTTTTCTTTTTTTTTTTTTTTATAAGATGGGGTTTCACCATGATGGCCAGGTTGGTCTTGAACTCCTGACCTCAGGTGATCCACCCACCTCGGCCTCCCAAAGTGCTAGGATTACAGGCATGAGCCACCGTGCCTGGCTCCGGCTTTTTTTTTTTTTTTTTTTTCTTTTGAGATGGAGTTTCACTCTTGTTGCCCAGGCCGGAGTACAATGGTGCGATCTCTGCTCACCACAACCTCTGCCCCCTGGGTTCAAGCGATTCCCCTGCCTCAGCCTCCTGAGTAGCTGGGACTACAGGCATGTGCTGCCATGCCTGGCTCATTTTGTATTTTTAGTAGAGACAGGGTTTCTCCATGTTGGTCAGACTGGTCTCAAACACCTGACCTCAGGTGATTCACCCACCTTGGCTTCCCAAAGTGCTGGGATTACAGGCATGAGCCACCATGCCTAGCTTATTGGCAAGTCTTGTATCGGAAAGCCACCAAGATTGACCTGATTATCCACCTTTGGGACAACTGGACAGCCTTCTTATGCATTGGTCTGTCTCTACTAGCTCTCCCGTCCTGACTTGACCCAGCATGCAAGAGCCAGAGCCAGCTTTTTCAATATAAACCTGATCTTGCTGGCACTGCTTAAACCCTTCAGGGGCCCCCTCACTGCTCTGTGGCCCAGCCTGTCTGCCCTTACCTTCTCCGCGGGTTGTGCCCACCCATTCTCTGCCTCCCACATGCACCTGCCCTCTGTGGGCCCCAGCTATACTGGCTCTCTCATCTCTCAATTCATGAGCCATTTTCTTCATACAGGTTCCCTCCATCTGGACTGGCTCCCCCTCATGTAGTTCACTCCTGCTCTACCCTTGGTTCTGCCTCTACACATCCCCTCTCTAGCACTCACCTCCTTGGAGAATCTTGCCCTGACTTCCCAGCCACCCAAATACCATTGCTATGTGGGTGGTATTTGGGTGGCTGGGTCCATGGACCTTGGTCTGCATTACCGTTACAATTGCAGTCTCACAAGCAATTGCTATGGTCGAGGCCCAAACTGCACAGCGCCCGTTTGCCATGGGTCTACTGCTTCCTCCAAGCACAGCGGGGCCTCAGCAAGTATGGGCTGAGGCCATGAAGGAATGAAGGATCCAATGACCCAGAGGAGTGTGTTGAAAAGTGCGGACCAGGAGTCCCATGTGCTGGTGGGCCTGGCTGCTGGATGGGGGCAGAGAGGCAACCCCTTGTTTTTTTTCCTTTCCAGGGCACAATCACAAGGGCCACCCCCACACTAGCTACTACCAGTACGGCCTGGGCATTCTGGCCCTGTGTGTCCACCAGAAGCGGGTCCATAACAACCTGGTGGGCAAACTCCTGTATGCTGTGGAACACGACCGTCTCCACCAGAGCCACTTCTCTGTGGGTGAGTAGGTTAGACCCTGCTGAGGCCAGGCTGGCACTCCCTCAGTCCCCAGGCCTGCACTAATGATCTCCATACCCTGGCCCCACCCTCACCTTTCCTTGGGACCCCTTCTTACCAAGTCCTTTAGGGGTGAATTGGCGAGGGCTCATAGGTGATGCTCCAGCTGTGAGCCAGCTTTGGAGCTGGTAGGTGATCTCTTGAGGCCAGGGGTTCAAGACAAACCTGGACCACATGGCGAAAACCCATCTCTACTAAAAAGCACGTGCCTATAGTCCCAGCTACTCAGGAGGCTGAGGCAGGAGAATCGCTTGAACCTGGGAGGCGGAGGCTGCAGTGAGCCAAGATTGTACCACTGCCCTCTAGCCTGGGCAATAGAGTAAGACTCTGTATCAAAAAAAAAAAAAAAAAAAAAAAAAAAAAAAAAAAATCTCCCTTAGTGATTCTAATGTGCAGCCAAATTTGGAAACAAATGGTATAGAGTCAAGTCCTCTTGGGCCTCCTCCTCCAGTCCTTCTCCCTAACCTCTCGCCCTCAAATTGCAGAGTGATCAACCAAACCAGTTTGCCCAGAAACGAGCAGTTTCCTAGGATTTTCAGAGTCCAGACAAGGAATGTCTTGGGCAGACGAGGTGGGGTTGGTGTCCTTAGCTGATCTGACCATGTTGCCCCTCTTCTCCAAGCCCACCTGTGGCTGCCCATAGCTATGAGGGCCTGACCCTCAAGCCCCTGCTTGTCTGGGCTCCTCTTGGCTCTCCAGCTCATCACATGTTCTGTTCCCCACCAAAGACACAGCAGCCATGGCAGGCTTGGCATTCACCTGTCTGAAGCGCTCAAACTTCAACCCTGATCAGAGACACCGGATCACCATGGCCATCAGGACAGTACAAGAGAAGATCTTGAAGGCCCAAACCCCCGAGGGCTACTTTGGGAATGTCTACAGTACCCCATTGGCATTACAGGTGGGAAAGAGACCCTGGAGCCATGTCCACCCTGGGGAACAGTGAGGGGTGGAGTGGTCAAGGGCTGGACCACCTAGCCCCTCCCCACTGGCTGATCCTCCTCCCTCTCTTCCCTACTCCATCACCAGTTACTCATGACCTCCCCCATGTCCGGCGCAGAGCTGGGAACAGCATGTCTCAAGGCAAAGGTTGCTTTGTTGGCCAGTCTGCAGGACGGAGCCTTCCAGAATGCTGTCATGATTTCCCAGCTGCTGCCCGTGCTGAACCACAAGACCTACGTTGATCTGATCTCCCCAGACTGCCTGGCACCACGAGGTAGCCCAGCCTTTTGTGGAAAAACAGCCCTTTACAATCTGCTGTGCACCTGTTGATGTCCCAGTGAGGGGAAGTTGCTTGGTCCTGATTTGCTGGGTCAACACAAGTTTGTGGGTGTGCATGGGACACCGCAGCTAAAATATGGTCACAGCTTTAGAAGCTCACAGTGTGGGGAGAAAAACACCAAATGGAGAGTCCTGGTAGTACCGCTTGTGTGATAATCAGTACAGAAATGTTTGAGTGAATGGATGGATGAATGAATGAATGAATGGGGAGAGACACATTTTGGTTAACTCTTAATATAACATGATAAGCCCCAGTAGCAGCATGATCCAGGCTTCCTCTGAGAGAGGGGCTGAGGAGGTGATTGGGATTTGCCAATTAAGAATAGAGAAGGAGGCCGGCACAGTGGCTCAGGCCTGTAATTCCAGCACTTTGGGAGGCCGAGGCGGGCGGATCATGAGGTCAGGAGATTGAGACCATCCTGGCTGACATGGTGAAACCCTATATCTTAAAAAAACAAAAAAGAATGGAGAAGGAGGCTGGCACGGTGGCATGTGCTTGTGAATCTAGCACTCTGGGAGGCTGAGGCAGATAGATTGCCTGAGCTCAGGAGTTTGAGACCAGCCTGGGCAACATGGTGAAAACCTGTCTATATTAAAATACAAAAAATTAGCCAGGCGTGGTGTCAGACGCCTGTAATCCCAGCTACTAGGGAGGCTGAGGCATGAGAATCACATGAACCCAGGAGGCAGAGGTTGCAGTGAGCCGAGATCGCACCACTGCTACTGCACTCGAGTCTGGGTAGCAATGTGAGACTCTGTCTTCCACCGCCAAAAAAAAAAAAAACAAGAATGGATAGAGTAGAGCTGAGAACAGACGGCAAGATCAAAGGCACAGAGTGCACAGAGTTTGGGGGAATTCTGAGGAACAGTCTTGCAAAAGAGTGGGATCTGGGAGAATGAGCGGGAGTGGAAGGCAGATGAATGAAGAGGAGGTGAGCCCATCGGGGTAACAGGGACATGTTGTGAACAAATATATGTTCTAGAAAGAGCCCTCTGGAGTGCTACATGCCGGATTGGTGGGAGGAGGGATACTGGAAGCAGAGAAATCAGTGAGGGGCCTGATCTTGGGTGGTGGGGGATGTGGGGAACGACGGTTAGGGGAGGCCAGGATTGAAACCAGGTTTCAGCTCAGCGGGTGGTGGTGGCATTGATGGAGATGAGGACTTGGGACAGGGTCTAGGTGTCTTTGGGGGAAGACAGGAAGACAAACATCCAGGCTCCCTGTCCTCACACCAGCTGCCCCTTCCTTTCTTCCTGACACAGTCATGTTGGAACCAGCCACTACGACCCTTCCTCAGATCCAAGACCCTGAGACCATCAATGTCACACTTCAGGTGCTCAGCCTTTTGCAGCCGTACAGACAAGCCATCCCTGTCCTTGCCGGCTCCTCCCTGGAAGATGTCTTGAAGAAGGCCCATATGTTAGGAGGATTCATGTGAGACTCCCATCTCCCAGCACTCACCCCACCCAACCCCACATGCACGATACAGGGTCACAGAAGAGACGGGACAGAGGAAAGGGTTCTCTCGGGAGAGACACTGGCCCTGCTTCTGCTTCCACCTGCTCCGCTCTTTTCTTGCCTACGGCGTTATGGAAACAGAAAGCCATAGGCCAGCATTATCATTGAGAGAGCAGGCTCTGGAGGCAGCTCTAACCAGCTAGGTTCCAGGTAGGCACCCACAGTTCACTGAGGAGAATAGTTGTGCCCATACCTGCAGGGCCAGTGTGAGGAGTCAAGGAGTTAGTACACATAGAAATGGTGGCACGTGCTTTTTATATGTGCAAGGTCAGCACATAGCAAGCTCTCAACACAGGGTTGCCTTCATCAGAGGAAAAACTCTTTTTTCTTGTTTTGTTTTTTTTATAAAGAAACAGGGTCTCACTCTGTCACCCAGGCTGGAGTGTAGTGACTCAATCATGGCTCGCTGCAGTCTTGAACTCTGGGGAGGAAGCAACCCTCCTGTCCTACCTTAGCCTCCCAATAGCTGAGACTATAGGCGTGTGCCACCATGCCTGGCTAAGTTTTTTTTTAATTTTTTTTTTTGAGACAGAGACTTGAACTGTCACCTGGGCTGGAGTGCTGTGGCGTGATCTTGGCTCACTGCAACCTCCCCCTCCCAGGTTCCTGCCTCAGCCTCCCAAGTAGCTGGGATTACAGGCGTGTACCACCAAGGCTAGTTTTGTATTTTTAGTAGAGACGGGGTTTCTCCATGTTGGTCAGGCTGGTCTTGAACTCCTGACCTCAGTTGATCCACCCACTCCGGCCTCCCAAAGTGCTGAGATTACAGGCTTGAGCCACTGCACAGAGGAGGCAGAGGTTGTAGTGAGTCAAGATCGAGCCATTGCACTCCAGCCTGGGCAACAAGAGCGAGACTCCATCTCAAAAAATAAAAGGTCCTTTCTCTTTCTAGCTCTAGACAGCTATAAATCCCCAACAACTTTGTAAATTAATAAAAACCAGTACCATTCAAATAAGGACTCTCTGCGGAGGTGCCGGCCTGTGCTGTAGCACCTCGCTGTATTTGAGCTGCAGGGAAACCTGAGCAGTGAAGCCTGGGCACCCCTGCCCTGCCCAGACACTTTATTCACTGTGAGGGCCACCTCTGTCCCCTTCCTGGTGGCCTATGGCACATAGTGCAATGTGCAGTCACTGACGGCCACACACAGGCTGAGTGGCCTTGGGAGGACTCAGACCAGCAGACTGAGATTACCCAGAACCTGCTGGTATTCGTATTTGAATATTAGCATTAAAATGAAAGACAAATAGAATTTAATGTGTTTTTTTTTGTTTTTTGTTTTTTGTTTTTTTTGAGACGGAGTTTCGCTCTTGTTACCCAGGCTGGAGTGCAATGGTGCAATCTCGGCTCACCGCAACCTCCGCCTTCTGGGTTCAAGCAATTCTCCTGCCTCAGCCTCCCGAGTAGCTGGGACTACAGGCACGTACCACCAGGCCCAGCTAATTTTTGTATTTTTAGTAGAGACGGGGTTTCACCATGTTGACCAAGATGGTCTCGATCTCTTGACCTCGTGATCCATCCGCCTCGGCCTCCCAAAGTGCTGGGATTACAGGCGTGAGCCACCACGCCCAGCCGAATTTAATGTTTTTATTTACAGCTTGGGGGACATCGCGGACTCCATTCTGAGAAATAGTTCTCTTGTTAGTGTGCATGGTTGCCTGAATGAGGTTTAGGCATGAAGACTACACTTGAGGTCCCTGAATGCACAGCAGAGAAAGCTCAACTGCAGACACATGGTCAGATGTAGAGAGTGGTGGCCCCAAACAGCCACGTGGCCCTGCAGAGTTAAGGAATGGGAAGAAAAGCTGCTCTGTGGCATTCCTTAGAACAGCACTTTCCCTTCACTTAAGTCACCCCAAATAGGTTTGTGGGTTTTTTTGTTGCTCTGTTCGTTTGTTTTTGAGACGTAGTTTCATTCTGTTGCCAAGGCTGAAGCACAGTGGTGTGATCTAGGTTCACTGCAGCCTCCACTCCCAGGCTCAAGTGATTCTCCTGCCTCAGCCTCTGGAGTAGCTGGAATTATAGGCACCCAGCACCATGCCCAGCTAATTTTTGTATTTTTAGTAGAGATGGGGTTTCACCATGTTGTCCAGCCTGGTCTTGAACTCCTGACCTCAGGTGATTCACCCACCTCAGCCTCCCAAAGTGCTGAGATTATAAGCATAAGCCACCACACCTGTCCTGACCCCACTCTTCTAAAAAACCATTCCCCCAAATTCTGTACACCCATGTGCTTTTGCTCTCTCTGCCTCCTCGGCTCTGCCTCGCTCTCCTCCCTTCTCTACTGGCAAATCCCACTCATCTCTTCAAGCCCCTCTTCCAGAGGAAGCTCCGATCGTGCTGCTTCCTCCTGTGGAAGGGAGAAAGGACCTGGCCCACAGAGTTTTAAGAGGCTCACTGTGGCAGTGGCATCCAGATGGACTGCAGAAACTCATCAAAGTTGGAAGCCAGAAGCTCAGGGAAAGGGGACCGTGAGTGAGGAGTCTGTTGGTTGCCAGGGCCAAAATTCGAAATTCAGGCAGGCACAGTTGCTCACACCTGTAATCCCAGCACTTTGGGAGGCTGAGGTGGGCAGATCATGAGGTCAGGAGTTCAAGAGCAGCCTGGCCAACATGGTGAAACCCTGTCTCTACTAAAAATACAAAAATTAGCAGGGCATGGTGGTGCATGCCTGTAATCCCAGCTACTTGGGAGGCTGAGGCAGAATTGCTTGAACCCAGGAAGCGGAGATTGCAGTGAGCCGAGATCATGCCACTGCACTCTAGCCTGGGCGACAGAACGAGACTCCATCCCCCACCACCACTAAAAAAAAAAAAGAAAAAAATAGTCGAACTCCCACCCTCTCTGCAACAGCGGGTGTACAGCATGTAGAATCAGAGAAGAGGCTGGGCCATGCAGCTCCAGAAAGAGGGGAGAGGAATGCCCCTGAGCCACAGAGACCCAGTACCACTGCTGGGTGTCTCTGCCTCCACCTCCCATGACCCTGCCTCTCTCTGCATGCAGGCTTCACCCTCTCTCATTGTACACATTTTAGGTGATGCCCGCAGCTTCTGATTCTCATCCCCCATAGCATCAGCCCCTTAGAGAGGGGACAGCTGCTGAGCTGATAACATAATAGATGCCCCTTTCCTGAAGGCCATGGTCGTGGTCAACGTGAGAGGATGAAGCCTGAGCAGGCAGGATAGGGGGTCTGGAGGGGAAGGAGATGGAGGTTGGGACACAGACCTGTGGCCAGGTGGCCCAGGAAGGGTTTGACTAGTGCCAGCCCAGAGTTTTAAGAGATGATGAAAGGATTTTGCTGCTGTGGGTGAGCTCTGCCTTTCCCGCTAGGGACAACAGTCACCTCTTTTCTCTCTCTCTCTTTGCCTTTCCCTTTTGTAGATATGAAAAACAGGCCTCCTTGTCAGGCCCCTACCTGACCTCTGTGATGGGGAAAGAGGCCGGGAAAAGGGAGTTCTGGCAGCTCCTCCAAGCCCCCAACACCCCCCTGCAGCAAGGTGAGTCATCGCCTGCCACCTGGATGTGTCCCCTACCCCAGGCTTACCGAGACATGAGGCTTCATCAGCTCACCCCAGCTCTCCCTAGCACCCTACTGTGCCACAGTGTCACGAAGTCACTGATGCTCAAGGTTGAATATCATATATTGAACTGAAATCTTAGAAGTTTTATGTAAGTTATTGGGAAATTCTAGGAAACCAGGTAGGTTACAAAAAAAAAAAAAAAACTAGAAGAAAATTAAAATCACCTAGAATACACTACCTAGAAATAATGTCTTTTTTTTTTTTTTGAGACTGAGTTTCCCTCTTGTTGCCCAGGCTGGAGTGCAATGGTGTGATCTTGGCTCACTGCAACCTCTGCCTCCCAGGTTCATGTGATTCCCCTGCCTCAGCCTCCCAAGTAGCTGGGATTACAGGTGCCCACCACCATGCCCAGCTGATTTTTTTGTATTATTAGTAGAGACGGGGTTTCACCATGTTAGCCAGGCTGTTCTCGAACTCCTCACCTTAGGTGATCTCGGCCTCCCAAAAGGCTGGGATTACAGGCATGAGCCGCCACACCCAGCCTAAATGTCTTTTATTTTTAAAATTTTAAATGTTATTTATTTATTTATTTATTTAAGATGGGGTTTCACCATGATGGCCAGGCTGGTCTTAAACTCCTGACCTCAGGTGATCCACCCATCTTGGCTTCCCAAAGTGCTAGGATTACAGGCATGAGCCACCGTGCCTGGCCTAAATTTTTTAATGTTTTGAGACAGGGTCTTGCTCTGTCACCCAGGCTGGAGAGCAGTGGCACGATCTCAGCTCACTGTAGCCTCAACCTTCTGGGCTCAAGTGATCCTCCCACCTCAGCTTCCTGAGTAGCTGGGGCTACAGGAACACATCACCATGCCAGACTAATTTTTCTATTTGTGGTAGAGACAGGGTTTCACCATGTTGGCCAGGCTGGTCTTGAACTCCTGACCCCAAGTGGTCTGCCTGCTTCTGCCTCCCAAAGTGCTGGGATTACAAGCATGAGCCACCTTGCCTGCCAAAATTACTTAACTTTTCTTCTAGCTACTTTAAAAAATATGCCAGTAAGTTTTTCATGAAAAATGAAGCCACACTCTATATCGACGCTATCCAGTGGAAAGAAAATGTTGCCCACATGTATAATTCAATCTTTTTTTTTTTTGAGATGGAGTCTCGCTGTGTCACCCAGGCTGGAGTACAGTGGAATGACCTTGGCTCACTGAAACCTCTACCTCCTGGGTTTAAGCGATTCTTCTGCCTCAGCCTCCCAAGTAGCCGGGATTACAGATCTGTGCTGCCATGCCTGGCTAATTTTTGTATTTTTTAGTAGAGATGGGGTTTCACCATGTTGGGCCAAGCTGGTCTTGAACTCTTGACCTCAGATGATCCACCCATCTCAGCTCCCAATGTGCTGGGATTACAGACGTAAGCCACCGCACCCAGCTTAAGTTGCTTTTTATATTCCAACTGCAAATAACTTTTATGGGGCATTTACCATGTGTCAAACATTGTGGCGCGTGCTTTATAGAAGGTGGGACTTTCTGGCCAGACATGGTGTCTCACACCTGTAATCCCACCACTTTGGGAGGCCAACGTGGGCGGATCACGAGGTCAGATCGAAACTATCCTGGCCAACATGGTGAAACTCCATCTCTACTAAAATATAAAAATGTTAGCTGGGTGTGGTGGCATGTGCCTATAGTCTCAGCTTCTTGGGAGGCTGAGGCAAGGGAATTGCTTGAACCCGGGAGGCAGAGGTTGCAGTGCATGAGATCGCGCCATTATACTCCAGCCTAGGTGACAGAGCAAGACTGTCTCAAAAATAAATAAATAAATAAATAAAAATAATAAGGTGGGACTTTCTTAAGGAGTCCACCAAAAAGCATTCCTTTTTCTGCCATCATTCTGAATCAACTGAGAAATAAAAAATAGGAACTACAGATGGAGACCTCAAGTCTGGCCAGTTCTATTACTGCTAAAGACTGGAGGATGTAGCTTAGGGTGAGAGCCAGGTGGACCCAGCCAGGAAGCAGACTGGGCAGTTGTAGTCTCTGCCTCCTATTCACTCTGCCCTCGAGTCTAGCAGGAAGCTTGCTCCAAGGAGGAAGGAAAAGAGAGTGAGCCCAGGCTACACATACCTAGTTTATTCCCAATCAACCATTGCATAAATCACTCCTCTGTCTTCCGGTAGGAAGTGGATGGGAGTTATAAAGTTTCCTTTTGTCTTAGTCCATGGAAGCTGCTATTACAAAATACCGTAAACTAGGTGGCTTATAAACAGCAGGAACGTGTCTCTCACAGTCCGGGAGGTTGGTAAGGCCAAGATCAGGACACCAACACATTCAGTGTCTGATGAGGGCCCGCTTTCTGGTTCATAGGTGGTACCTGGCTGTGGTCTCACATGGTGGAAGGGACAAGGCAACTCTGGGGCCTTAAAAAAATTTTTTTTTAAAAATATTTTCCTGGCCCTTGCCTACCGAATGAGCCTCTTTTATAATGGTACATAAAAAAACTTTTTTTTTTTGAGATGGGGTCTCACTCTGTCACCCAGGCTGAGTGCAGTCAGTCTCAGGATCTCAGCTCACTGCAGCCTCCACCTCCCAGGCTTAAGCAATCCTCCCACCTCAGCCTCCTGAGTAGCTGGGACCACAGGCCCATGCCACAAGTACCGACTAATTTTTTGTATTTTGGGTAGAGATTGGGTTTCACCATGTTGCCCAGACTGGTCTTGAACTCCTGAGTTCAAGTGATTTGCCCACATCAGCCTCCCAAAGTGCTGAGATTACAGGCGTGAGCCACCCTGCTCAGCCTATAATGGCACTTTCCCAACTCATTCATGAGGGCGCTACGCTCATGACCTAATCATTCCCCAAAGGCCCTAAGGCCTCCTGACACCATCGCCTTTGGGGTTAGGTTTCAACATATAAATTTTTGGGGTACGCAGACACTTTGGACCATAGCACCTCCATTGAAAAGGAACATTCCTGGCTGGGCATAGTGGCTCATGCCTGTAATCCCAGCACTTTGGGAGGCCAAGGCGGGCAGATCACAAGGTCAGAAGTTCGAGACCAGCCTGGCCAACATGGTGAAACTCTGTCTCTACTAAAAATAGAAAAATTAGCTGGGTGTGGTGGTATTCACCTATAATCCCAGCTACTCGGGAGGCTGAGGCAGAATTGCTTAAACCCGGGAGGCAGAGGCTGCAGTGAACCGAGATCACGCCACTGCACTCCACCTTGGGCAACAGAGCAAGACTCTGTTTCAAAAGACCAAAAAAAGAAAGGAAACATACCTGATACCTGACACCTGGCTTTCAGAGGGCCCTTTCAGTTCCCCTGCAGGCTGCATTCTCACATCACCAAGATCGCCAACACTCACTCACTCACTCGGAGGTTAAATAACTTGTCCAGAGTTACAGCACTAATGAATGTCAGAGCTGGGGCTTGAATCCAGGCGTCCTCCTAGAGCCTGGATTCTCTCTAGGAAGTGAAAGCTGACTCCGGGTGGCTTCATGCATGGTCCTAGTTCTCTCTCCAGACCACACTGGGCAAGTTTCTCTTCCTGATGCCCCCTGGGATATTACAAAGACAGTGACCCTGCCTGTCAGGAGTTTTTACTGCCAGATGAGCCTGTGGCCTCAGGAACCCTGTAGGAAGCTAAGTTCAGAGTCTTTGAGTGGGCTGGGGAGGTTCCAGCTTCCCACCACCAAGCCCCAGGTGGATCTTACAGACCCTGGCCTCAGAGAGGGGGGATCTGGAAGATGAGGTTGCAGGGTGTGATATTCTGTCCGCTTAATCCCGCCTTGCTCAATCTGTTTCTGCAGGTATTGCTGACTACAGACCCAAGGATGGAGAAGCCATTGAGCTGAGGCTGGTTAGCTGGTAGCCCCTGAACTCCCTCATCCCGGCATCCTCGCATACTCCCTGGGCTTCTACCCTCCCTCCTGATGTCCCTGGAACTGGCACTCGCCTGACCCTGCTGCCACCTCATGTGCACTTGGAGCAATGCCCCCCGGGACCACCCCAGCCACAACCCCTTTGAGGGTCCTATACCAGGGCCCACCCTGGAACAGGGAGCCAAGCACCTGCCCTGGGAAGTCTTTCTGGCCACGTCTGGCCAGCCTGGCCCTGCAGGTCTCCCAGGAAGGCCACCCCATGGTCTGACGGGCATGAAGCATCTCAGACTCCTTGGCAAAAGGAAAAGGAGTCTGCAGGCCACAGATGTTGTGAGGGTCACTCATTCTGGGGTTGGGGTCCTGCCAGAGGCCTCCTCAGCCCAGGGGCTATGGCCCTGACCCCAGCTCTCCACTCCGCTGTTGGAGTGGCAGCTCCAAGCTGATTGTGGCACAGTTGCTGGGGAGGCCTCAGCACAGCTGCTCAGTGCCCGCCTCTGATGCAATTAAAGCATTGATGGCCTGTGGGCCTGCTGCAGTGGCCTGGCGCCTTGTACTCCTCAGGTGCAGGGGCATGGACCAGAGAAGGGGGAGGTAACCCCGTCGAGGAGGAGTGGAGGTTGCTTGAGCCATCTTCTGGGCCTTGGGGGAGTGATGGGAATGCCAGCAGTGGCAACATCGACTACTCTTTACTGAGTACCCACTACTATTTACTGAGCACCCACTACTGTTTATTGAGCACTCACTGCTATTTACTGAGCACCCACTGTTTACTGAGCACTCACTGCTATTTACTGAGCACCCACTACTGTTTACTGAGCACTCACTACTGTTTACTGAGCACCCACTACTGTTTACTGAGCACTCACTACTGTTTACTGAGCACCCACTACTGTTTACTGAGCACTCACTACTGTTTACTGAGCACTCACTGCTATTTACTGAGCACCCACTGTTTACTGAGCACTCACTGCTATTTACTGAGCACCCACTACTGTTTACTGAGCACTCACTACTGTTTACTGAGCACCCACTACTGTTTGCTGAGCACCCACTACTGTTTACTGAGCACCCACTACTGTTTACTGAGCACTCACTACTGTTTACTGAGCACTCACTACTGTTTACTGAGCACCCATTACTGTTTACTGAGCACTCACTACTGTTTACTGAGCACCCACTACTGTTTGCTGAGCACCCACTACTGTTTACTGAGCACCCACTACTGTTTACTGAGCACTCACTACTGTTTACTGAGCACTCACTGCTGTTTACTGAGTACCCACTGTTTACTGAGCACTCACTGCTATTTACTGAGCACCCACTACTGTTTACTGAGCACTCACTACTGTTTACTGAGCACCCACTACTGTTTACTGAGCACTCACTACTGTTTACTGAGCACTCACTACTGTTTACTGAGCACTCACTGCTGTTTACTGAGCACCCACTGTTTACTGAGCACTCACTGCTATTTACTGAGCACCCACTGCTATTTACTGAGCACTCACTACTGTTTGCTGAGCACCCACTACTGTTTACTGAGCACCCACTACTGTTTACTGAGCACTCACTACTGTTTACTGAGCATTCACTACTGTTTACTGAGCACCCACTGTTTACTGAGCACTCACTGCTATTTACCAAGCACCCACTACTGTTTACTGAGCACTCACTACTGTTTACTGAGCACCCACTACTGTTTACTGAGCACTCACTACTGTTTACTGAGCACCCACTACTGTTTACTGAGCACCCACTGCTATTTACTGAGCACTCACTACTATTTACTGAGCACTCACTTGCTAGATACTGTCTCCAGCAACTCTGTGAGGTTGTTGATATTTTTATTTTCATCTCTGCTTTACAAATCAGGAAACTGGTGCTCCAAAAGATACTCACTGAAGGTCATGGACTAGGCAGTGATGCTATGGGAACCTGGCTCAGGAGACACACAGACCCGGCCTGGGGCAGCCTCACAGCTCCTCCACTAAAATACTGAACTTGAGGGCTTTGATGATGATTATAATCATATGGCAAAGCCCTAACTCAGCTGAGCCTGGGACCCTGGAGCTGGGGTCTCACTCCCTGCTTTTCCCCGAGGCACTTAGGGTACCACCCCAGGCCTTCTCAGCCAAGACATGGGGATCCTGCCTCTCACTGGCTCAGGGGTTAGGGGCTCTGGGCTGCCTTCTTGAAGGTGGAGTTCATCCCAGGCAGGCACCCCCTATGCCGCACCCCACCAAGGTTAGGAAGAGGCCCTGTCCTCAGAGGGGCCCTCTGATGAACAGCCCATCAGATCTGGGTCCACGTGCCTGGAAAGAGA